>NC_041215.1:124235741-124271858 GCF_002837175.3 Physeter macrocephalus | reverse complement strand
CGGCTGGGCCCGTGAGCCATGGCCGCTGAGCCTGCGCGTCCGGAGCCTGTGCTCCGCAACGGGAGAGGCCACAGCAGTGAGCGGCCCGCGTACCGCATTAAAAAAAAAAATGTAATACAGTCAATAGATGTTCTATTATTTACTTAAAACTCACAATATTGCATTGGGGTTTCCCTTCCTGTTCAGAGCTAAACCCCACCACCAGCTGCTGCTCAGAGAATGCTCTAGTCAGAAATACCCTCAGGTTTACTCAGCTTTGAGCCTGGAGGAGGCCCAAGGGCTCCTGAAATCAGCCCCAAAATGGAGTCCCACAGGATCCCAAAAGAATAATACCTCCTAGTCAGCCACTTGGGGTCAGGAAATGCCATAGGTCATTTAGTGCTATTTTCTGTTAAAAAACATTTTTTTTATTATAGAAGTAATGCATATTCATGAGAACATTTTGGAAATAGTAAAGATGAAAATAGGAGTAAAATTAAAACCATGCATAATCTCACCACCTAGGGATAATTACTGAGAGTTTGTTGGTGGATGTTTATATTTTTAGTGCATATAATATGTAGGGTTTTGTTTTCAGAATTGAAATTCACCTCACCTATCATTCAATAGTATTCTCCTATAACATGAATTTTAGTGGTATGTAATATTGCACTATACAGGAAACACAAATAGTTCATGTAGCAAAGCTACCTTGTGTAAGGCATTTGGCTGGAATGGCAGGATGCCATTTTAACCCTATGACTTTCCCTACAAGGATTTTCCAGATACGAGAATAAAAGTATCGTGTTTGAGATGACAGTTCAAAAGCCTCCGCCTAGTTATATAGAGTATATGGAAGAAAGATATTGAATGATTACTTGCCAAGCCAGTCTTTACTTTCACTCCTATGCCCTCACCCCTACCTCTCAGCCCACAAAAGCAAAGTACTCTTTTAGACCTGAGAAGGATGGGAAGCGTTAGATGCTGGTGAGAGTGGAAAAGGGGCTCTGCCCCCTGCCCCCATCTCACAGCCTGTAGTTAGCCTCAAGCAAGGGAGGCAACCGAATCTAGAAGAGTTTGTGAATCTGAGAATTGAGGAGTCTGTGCTCCTCTCTCAGTCTAGAATTTAGAGGAAGCAACCCAAGCAGATGGAATTCCCAGAGCCACTTTGGCTGCAGAAAGGCCAGAGGCAGGTATCCTCAGCCTCCGAAACGTAAAGAGACACAGCCAAATCTTCCCTGTGTCCTGAGAAGGGGGTGAAAGACCATTATTTCATAATTTCCATGTCCTTTTTGATTGTTTTGTTTCCTAATATTATGATCCAAAATCTGGCATATGAGGCAAAGGATGACCAGATATCTTTTTAATATCATAGCAAAACATTGAATAACACTTGCTTAAGGATTATTTAATTCTCTAAGGAATTATACCTATGTCCGACTTACTATTTGCTATTGGTTAGGGCTCAGACTCTGTGAACGTATATGTTAACTTGTAGATGCCTGTCAAATCTTACATTAAAAGCTTAATTCATGTATATTTTCTCTTTTGTACTACAGTTACTGAAAGTAGGCTTTTACCAGATTGCTACCTCAATCATATCTTACAGGTTTTGCTGTGATGGTGCTTTTATTTTTATTGTCGGCAATTGTTCTAAGCAAGTGTCTAGGAGGGGTTTCTCCAATTGCCGTGCAGACCCTGCAGTGCTCACTGGTTCACCCAGAAGGTTTGGGGGATGATGTCTGCTTCTCTTGCTACCTCCCATTTTCTTCCAGTTTCAATCTTTCCTTCTCTTCCAGCTTGCCCACTGAAATAACTGTTTCTTCTCTGCAGAATGCCTGAGAAATATTAGCTCATTTACAGAAAAAGCTAAGACTGACATGAATTCATTAACCATTACTAGGCTCAGGTTACCTGTTCTTATCATATCTCCTATCCTCAGGGAATCTGGATTCTTTCATTAGAATTCTACAGAACCAAGATTCCTTGGGCACATATTTAAAAATAATGATCAAAAGACAGACCAAAGAGAAGGCATTTTATTACCCATCATGTGAGAGCAATCAGTGTTTTGACAAATGGCCAAGTGACCAGTGCCTCTGAAATATAAGTAATTCACAAAGCAACCCACAACACTATCTTCATGTGTAATATTATCTCCAGTGGCAACTTGAAAAGGATAGTTCTCTGTGCAACGTTGAGCTGTAGAGACAGACAGATCTGACTGCAAATTCTGGCCTCACTACTTACTATTTGCTTTTCAAAGGTTTGAATGAAAAGTACATAGCTCAGTATATGGCCCTTTCAGGTGCTAAATAAATAGTAAGTATGAGTGTCTTTATTCTAACATTAACCTGTTGGTGGCCTGCATACATAAAATATACCACGGAGAAAGCTAAGTTCTGCAGCATAAATGTCCTTTTGAAATGGTCATGTGACTCAAAACTCTATTTTACAAAAAATGAAAGGAAATCTATTAGTGTGTTCTTTCTTCCATTAAATGAAAAATCACATTGAATCAGACTTCAACTCCCTCCCCTTGCAAATTATAATAGAAGATAAGGTGCCTTTCATCTAAACTAGAAAGAACATTGGAAAAATGGATATCCAATTTGATGGGGCAATTTTTCTCTTATCTTGTTCTAAACAGCAGTAGTTATTAGGACCACAATGTAGCTGCTCATTAGACAGAAAAGAGGATCCCGATCTGAACTGTCACTAAGAACTTGGCTCAAAAATGGGTACTGAGAAAAGTGCCCACGTGGCTGCTTGCAGTTGAGCATAGATTGGCATGATGCTGTGAGAGCATCTAAGGAACTTTATAACCTTTTCGGATGTCCTTAGAGACTGTTATCTCTATTCACACAATAAGTTCCAGGGTGGAATCATCGTACTTGAGCCAAGAAAGATATCCCAGTCCAGTTTTCTCATTTCATACATGAAAGAAATAAAAAGTTAAGAAAATTGCCCAAGGTCACATAATCAACTCCAAAATGTCTCCACGATTACCCCCATCAATGTTTGGCAATTCACCTTTAGAGTCTTTCCTTTAGTCCTTATTAAAATGCAGGTATGCCTAGGAGGCAGGATATCTTCCATTTGCATAACTGAAGAGTGAGCACTCAATGAAACCTCCAGGAAAGATAATAGGCTGTGTGGAATGAGCCACAGACCATTTGTGGCAAAGGGACCTGCACAACTGGAGAGGATAGTGATGGGGAAAAGAAACAGACAGACATCGGAATGTGGATAGAAGCACATTCCAGGAAGAAGCCAGAAACCCCATATCTGCTCTGTAAGTTCTCCGGGATGACTGTGATGATTGATACTGATTTTTCGAAGGACTTCCTAACATTTCTGTATGTCATCTAAAAGTCTGACTGATTTACTTTTTTCTTAACACTGGCTAAAGAAAATGCAGAAGCATATCTTTGCTTTTTCTAAAACAGGGTAAAACATAAAATGCACCGTGGTTCAAAAGTGCTGGTATTGCCTGAGCTCAAATTCCACCTATTAGATACTGTGGTCACTTTGAAACATGTCTGAAACTTGTTTGATATGTCTCCCATTAAGAGGCAAGGTTTATGCCCCCATCTTGGTCAATCTCTGCTGTGAAATCTCTGCTGTCAGTCTCCTTTGTGAAAAACAGACTGTGGTGGCAATGGCTGTGTGTCACTTCTGGGGCTGGGTCAGAAAATGTTGTGCAGCCTCCATTTGATTCTTTCCGGACATTTGCTTTAAGTGATATCAGCCACTATGTAAGAAATCCCTCTTCACCAAGACTAAATACTGATGAGATCATGTGCAGGTGCCCCAGCTTCCAGCCTACAGCAAGCATCAATTGCCTGCCACATGAGTGCACCATCTTGGATGCCCAGCTTAGTGAAGCCTTCAGATGACCACAATGCCAGCTGATATGTAACTCCAACAACATAAAAGACCCCAAGTGAGAACTGCTAAGCTGCATCCTTCCTGCATTCCTGACATACAAAATCATAAACAGAAAAAAACAGTTGTTTACACTACTATGTTTTGGGGTTATTTGTTACATAACAGTAGTAACTGAAACAGATATGTTTCCTTGGGTTGTGTACATTAATATTCCTAAGTCTCTCTGTCCTTATGAACATAAGAAGGATGATCACTGATCTAGAATATTCCATCCATGTTTTCATCTGCTCCTCTCTTAGACCACCTTTTTTCATTAAAAATAAATTCTCTACATACCACACCTTCCATTCACAATAAGCAAATGAGGAAATGAAAAAAATCATCAACAGATTGATATAACCAAATTTACTCTGACATTATAATCAAAAGGAAAAACAACTTTCAAAAGAAAGAACTCCGGAAAGACTCTTTAGAATTCCATGACATTTCATGTGATGGTTGGATGTTCTCTAGGTTATGAGGTGAAAACTTTATTGTGGGTACAGATCCCAGGATGCTGATGTGCTGGTCCCTGAACCATACATTGAGTGGAAAGGCTAAAACAGCACTGTGCAATTGATTTTCTGCAAAAATAGTAGAAATATTCTTTATCTGCACTGTTCAGTTCAGTAGCCACTGGCCACACTTGGCTATGAGTCCTTAAAATGTGGCCAGGGCAACTGAGGGACTAATCAGTTAATTAAAATTTAAATTTAAATAGCCATATGTGGCAAGTAGTTACTGTATTGGTAGCACAATTCTAGAACTTGATTGCTAATCAAGTTCACAGCTTGGTACCTAAAGTGATAAGGAACTTTCTGCCTGACTCAGCTCACTCCACTCACAGCATTATAATTTTAACCCAACTGGTAGTAAATCTTATCTGTAACTACAGAGAACAGGCATAGTAGGCAGAATAATCACCCCTCACCCCTGCAAAATAGCCACTTTCTAAATCCCAGGATGTATTAATATGTTATACTATGCAGTGAAGGGAAATTAAGGTTGAAAATGGAATTAAAATTGCTAATCAGCAGAGAAAAAGATTATCCTGGATTATATGTGCTGTCCCAATATAATCACAAGGGCTGTTAAAGAGGAGAAAAGAGGAAGAGGATGATCAGAGGATGGCAGAGAAATGCTACATTACTGACTTTGAAAATGGAGAAAAGGGACATGAGCCAAGGAATGTGAGCAGCCTTTAGAAACCAGAAAAAAGCAAGGAAATGGAGTCTTACCCAGAGCATCCAGCAGGAATGCAGCCCGGCTGACACTTTGATTTTAACCCATTTATACCCATGTCAGACTTCTAACGTCCAGCACTGTAAGTTAATAAATTTGTATTGCTCTAAGCTGCTAAGTTGTAGGTAATATGTTAGAGCAGCAATGGAAAATGAAGTACATAGTAAATGTACCCTCTTATCCAGAGGGAAATCTTTGATGAATCTGGACAGCCTTATTCTGTTTCCCTGATAGTTTTCTTCTCACTTGAAACCTCCCTGCGTTCTCCAACAACTGCTCAAATGTCATGGATCCACCTCCCCAAACCAGTCTGATCCGTGTCCTTTGGACAGAAATATGCTTGGCTGACATGGCACTTACAGCATGTCACCCAGCATGGGACACAAAGGTCCATCTGTGGGGACTATACACACTTCCTGGACGTTATTTCTATCTATAAAGGCTAAGAATCTCTTAGTTCTGGGGGGAGACACGTTATTGAATAAACAGAGCTTTCAGTTAACCAACTCCCTCACCCTCACACATTCTTATTTCACAAGTAAAACAATACCTGCCCCAATTCTCTAGTAATATTTTGTCCATCATCTAGTGTGTAAAACGATTATGGGATTTGGATTCCAAGGTATCTGCTCTCTCTTTCAACTTTTTGTTTTCTACAAATTTGACTTTTGTCCGATTCATAACCTCATCCAGGTAATTAACAAAGCCCTGGAAGAGGGCAGGCATGAGGACAGGGCTCTGTGACACAACCTTCAGACTCCCCTCTGGCTTCATTCACTCATTCCTCAAAATAGACTGAGTACCTGCAGTTGGGTGACCAGTTGTCCCGACTTGCTTGAGGTGGAGGAGTTTTCTAGGATTAGGGACTTTCAGCGTTAAAACTGGGACAATCTTGGGCAAACAGGGGTCCTTGGCCACCTTACATTTCAGTGTGCCTCACTTTGTGTTGGGCACTAGAAAAGGAACCCAAAATAAAGTGCAGTCTCTGCTGTCAAGAATCTCACAAGTTAGAATCCAGTTTTCCCCAAACTTTCTTAAGATTTCCTTTTATGTTCTACTTTTCCCTGACAGCCAAGAGGACTGATTTAGTTTTACTCTCTGTAGTTTATGTTAAGAAAAAATAGATATGTCCAGGTTTTTCCTTTTCAAAGTATACCCACCTACCACTTGGGAATTATATTCAGCTCCTAGTTGCAGTAACAAGAAACTTCAAAAGAGTGAAAAGTTGTCTTTTTCTCAGGTAACTAGAAATCTGGAAGAGGCTGCTTAGGGCTCTTATAATAGTTCCATGATGGAATCAGGGGTCCAGACTCTTTCTCTCTTTCAACCCAGCCATTTTTGCTTGTGTTTTTCTTCTTGTGGATATAAAGGGGGTGGTCCATGTTTTTGTTTTAGGTAGGAAGAAAGAATAGAACAAGGGACAATTCGAGCATGCCAGCCAAAGAGCGCTCCTATTAAGGATTTTTTTTTCCTCAATGCCCTACCCAACAAATTTCACTTACATCTCATTGAGCAGAATTTAGTTGTTTAATGGATTCTACCTGCAAAAAGCCTGGGAGATACCATTTTTTTTTAGCTGGACACATTGCTATCATCACCACCACCACTCCCAATAATTAATTATATCATTGAGAAAGAAGGGGGAATTAGATATTGGGTATTCAGCTAACCAAAGCGGACTGTCTCTCTTAAAACTGTGACCCTGTTCCTCCCCATGAAATCTCTCCTTGTCAAATGCCTTTTTGAAATCTGTTTTTACAATGTCAATGAGATACTGCTAGTCTACTATTGTAGTTATAATTCTATCATCAAGATCTGTAGGCAACTCCAGCTAAACAAATGGAATTGCATGAATTTATTAATGACCAGAAACGGGATGGCTATCACTTAATATTTACAATATAGAAACTAAAGTAACCAAATTATTTTTCACAGTTCATTTATTTTTTTTACATTTAGAGTTGTATTATTTAAGGAAAACTGCAGCTATTAAACCAAAGTTATTATTAAGCATGTAAATATTTTAAATTACATATTTAAAGGGAATATAAAGGCATTTTATTGGTATGTTTTGAGTAATGTGTATCGTATCATTAAAACAGAAATAGTTTTAGAAACTGCATTTCTTTGAGGTTAAGTTAGCACCATTACCTTCAAATGTACCCACTAAAACAGGGACATTACCTGACCTTTCTCTGAAAGCTGAGTAATTACTTGGTTATAAAGCATCAAGTACATTAGCTAAAAGCTGCAGTCACGGGCTTGTGCCATTTCAACACTTAACTAAAGATTTTTAAGTAGAGCTGTTTTAACTGAAAAGGTACTTGGTATGTGGAACCCATTGTTAAAATACACTTGTCATGCTTCAGCTGGAATAAAAGTGAAGTTGAGGAAGAGAGCAATGAAGTATGGTTCCTGGACCTCTTGTTCCCACAGGTAAACAAACCCCTTAAAATCTACATCTAATTTAAGTAATGCATTCAGGTAATGCATTACTGACAGCTATTGTTACTAGTGATTATAAACATCTTTCATTTTGATGTGCCACGCATTGAGAGGAATGTTAATCCATTATCTCTAACCCACATGGCACATGTATGGCAGAGACATAATCTCCATTTTACGGTTAAGGAAACAAAAAATCAGAAAAGTCATGTAACTTGCCCAATGCCACGATTCAAACTTATGTGCATGAGTCTCCAAAGCATAGCCTGTCTTTCCAGGACACTTTTCTGCCTTATTCACTGGTCCTGTGAGAGGCCTTCAGCCAACAGATTGTCTGAGTATTTGTTGTTTGTCTCTTAGAGCCTTAAAAAAGCACCAGACTTAGAGAAGGAAAAGCCAATTGAGAATCTTGATTTGCCTCTTACCAGCTGTGTGAGCCCGGATTTGTCTTTTCAGTTCTCTGAGCCTCAATGTCCTCAACTGCAAAGTGGTATTATAATATCTAGAAATATCAATAGTAGTATCTACCATATAAAGTTGTTGATAGAATTAAAGAAGATAACATGTTTAAGATAGGGAAAATAGTAGTTACTCAATAAATATTGTTTGAATCACATACTTACCACTGTAGGGGAAAAAGAGAGGTAAAGAGATAGAACCAAAATTTACAGAGTTTATAATTAAATGACTTACATTTATGTAACTTATTAGGAAAGTCAACATAGTGGAGGTTAATTTATTTGACTAACTTCTTAACTGTCTTTATGATATCAGTGAGGTCTAAAGGAATGGGATTTTGGAGAAATTAGTTTTATTAGGACAGTGTGGTATACTAGAAAAATCATAACCTTTAGAATTAGTGGGTGGGGGAACCAGGATTTGAACGTAGGATATGAAGTTCATAGGGTGGTGGGGCACCTGGTGGCGATATAGAAATTGTGAACTGGGATTTAAGGAGAATGTAGTTCTGAAAGACAGTATAAAGAAATACCAACTTTATAATATTGTTTAGAGGAGACAGACTTAATGGATTAAGGGGCCAATCAAAGCTTGGGATCTCCAGAAGCAGGCATTTAGAAGGAGTTTGGGATGCAAGCTATTTATTAGGGATCAACACCAGTGAAAGGAAAAGAGAATAAGCAGAAATGAGCAGAGGATGAAATTAAACTGGGTTCAACTGGGTTCAAAATATTGGCAAATCCAACAAGTATAGCTTGTCAGATTGCCCCACGTGGAGCAGAAATGGCCAGGCCTTTCTACATCCCACAATGTAGAAGCATCCTTAGGAAAACTGTATCTCATTTGAGGTGCTTATTTACAGACCCTAAAAAGTTAATCTGCCTGCTATTAGAGCAAATCCTTCGTTGGAGTGGGACCTGGGTGGCATTGCTCAGTTTCAACCTCAAGACCATATTTAGTTCTGGACTTATGAGACCAGGAGGCCAAGAGCACTAGTTTGGGATCATGAGATTAGAAATGAGTTTTAGATGCTTCTCCATCATTCTACCATCTCTGACCTTGAATGTGTCACTTGAAGATGTAATCCTTAACAGTTTCCCTATCTATAGGGGTTTGGCCTCCATGATCTCTGAATTTCATTTAGTCCCTAATATTCTACAGTTCTATGGTTTGTTCTATTCATTTGTTTATTCAACACACATTTACTGAAGGCTACTATACTGTGCCAGCCACTTCTGGGCATGTAAGGCATACCAGTGAAGACCATTGACAAAGCTCTGTGCCCTGGTTGAATGGATATCCTAATGGTTTTAAAGTTCTCTTCGTTATGAGAGAAAGCAGTGAGGTAAGAACTAAAATTCTTTAGTTAAATCACTATAATATTCCATAATACTGCTTCAAAGCAGAGGAATTTTGTATTGAAGGTGCCAGGGAAAATATATTATATTCTAAAAGTAATTTAACAACTTATTTACTCGGTCATATCGTAGCTTCCACACGCTGTTCAATCAGTAAGATATTCTTTCCACCTTTTTTCTATGAGAGCTAATAAAATTATTGACAATCTTTCCTTGCTGGCAAAGGCCAGGAAGAAAATTAAGGTCCAGAGGGAAGAAAATAAAATACATTTTCAGAAATTTGGACTGAAAACATGTCAATGCTCTTCTCAGTGATTCATCCAGAAAGTTATTAAAACCACAATCATAACACAATATATGGCAACAAGTGAAGAATATTTCACTTTATCTCATGTGTGCCTCAGTATTACATTTTTCATTTCTGCTGTTGTGATGGGGGGGTGGGTGGGTAGAAAACATTCCATGAACCTGTCATTTTAACTACTGCATATTCCTTTTAAATTAGACCAACAATCCTATTTGTGCTAGCTAGTGGATTAAAAAAGTTAGGTAAAGCCAAGAATATTTTTTGAGGGAAGGGGGGGTCTTGATTTATTAGGATTTAATCACTCAACTTAAATGAATATTAAATTAACAAATGGGTTTTTGACAGCATGATTGTAATGTGTGAGTCAACAATAATAAACTCCTTTTTTCAAAAAAAAGATAAAAGCTCATGACCTCAAGTTATGAACCAGATTTAGGAAAATCATTCTAGCATATTTCAACATCTTATTGAGTTTTTGTTTTCCTAGTTGGAGCAGAGGAGACAGCATGAACTCTGCCCAAATGTTGCTGCTGCTTCCTTGGTTCATGTCCCAGTGAAACTCATCTCATCCTCTGGGCCCTGAAGAACTTGATTCTGGCCCAGAAATGTGTCCTTCTCTGGCAGAAGCTCAGCTAGATCTGAGGCTGACTGGGTTTCCAGTCCTGTCCGTGATTAGTGGAATGCATCAAGATCACACATATGGAGGAATCCAATTCTAGAAATGGCAGACTGGGTAATCCAGACTGGCTTTCCTGCTGAGAACAACTAGCAAAGTTGAACAACAAAAATCCACTTGAAGGTATTAAACAGCTCCTAAAACAGTGAAGAACTACAGAGCCAAGAGCCCAGAGAAGAAGAAAACCCAGAGAGGTGAGCCAGGCAGGAGGCAGCTTGTGCCTAGAGATGTTGTGTGAGTTCCTGGGAGAATGAGATGTGGATAAGAGCATCAGGCAGAATCACACAGGGCAGGTGGATCAGAAGTGAATTTCAGGTTCCACAGAGGAGTGGAGGCCTGAGAGAAACACCCAGAATCATGGCTGGGACCACAAAGTGCTATCACCCAAGACAGAACCATAAATAGAAGTCCATAGTCCATAGAGAGTAAAGACCAGCATGGAATGTGTTCCATCTCTGATTGCATGAGGTAATGTGAGAGATTGCCAATGCCTTTCTTCTCCTTCCAGAAACAAACTCATACTACAGAAGACACAGTGCAGGCTTCCATTTATATGAAGTCCCAAACAGGCAAAACTCATTTATGGTATAGGAAGTCAGCACGATTGTCTTGGAGGATGAGCAAGGGTGGTGATTGGAAGAGGAATTGAGGCACTTCTGGGGAGCTGATTAGTTTCTATTTCTTGATTTGGATGGTGCTTACATGAGACTAAGAATTTTATGATAATTCTCCAAGCTTCCAGATCTCACTGACACCACAATGAGTCTATCCAGTCGAGTAGATGAAGTTCCCTGCAAACTACTCCTACTTAGAGTAGCTTTGTGCAGTTTCCACCCTGCTGTCCTGTGAAGATGAGCAGTCTATCTGCCTTGCCCATGAGTTTAGAGCTTCTCAGACTTCCCCTGACACCAAGAGGTGCTATTCCTTTCTCTGTTAGGCAAGGAGTACAAACCAACTCCCCAAAGCTGTTCCTGTGCCCGTCTCCCAGCTAGGGCTGCTATATTTAGCAAGTAAAAATCTAAGATGCACCATTAAATTTAAATTTCAGATAAACAACTAATAATGCCTTTAGTATAATGTGCCCCAAATTTACATAGGGGACATATCTATGCCCCCAAAAAATTATTTATCTTAAATTTAACTGGGCATCCTGTACTTTCTCTGACAACCCTACTCCCAGCCCATTTCCTTTGTTCTTTGGAGGGAGGGAGGTGAGGCTAAGAGGGGAGAACAATAAAGCATCTGCTAAAGGAAGCACACACCACTTTAATTGTTTTTTTTCTCTTTCTGCTACATTGAATTAAACATTAGTTTTAACGAACATGCAAGAAAATGTGAATACGATTTTAAGATTCAAAACCAGTGACATGTGCTTCCATTAGCATTATGACCCAACAGAGCAGAAATTCTCTAACCCCAAAAGTAAAGAGGGCTGCTTATATTTTTCTCCTTTTTTCAAAGATGGACAAGATCCCCTTGTGGTCTGGCCTGAGTTGTCAAATATAGTAACCACTAACCATTTGTGGCTATTTAAATTTAAATTAATTACAGTTCAACTAAATTAAAAAGTCCTTAGTCTCATCAGCTACATTTCAAGCACTCAGTAGCCACATGCGTCTAATGCTACCCTATTAGACAGTGTTAATTAGAAAACATTTCTATTAATGCAGGACATCCTATTGGACAGCACTGCTCTAGATCATCTATCTTATTAACACCTGATTATGGAGCCAGAAGTGACAAGTGGGGTGTCAAGCACGGTGTTTTGAAGGCTGCCCAGGGAAGAGGTCTTCCCATTGAGCAGCACCTAGCTTCACCTGGCATCTTTTCTTGGGGCTTTCTTTTATTGTCTGCGGTGGCAAAACTGTGTCTAGATTTAACACATATTAGAAGCATTTTTCACTGAGGTTTCCTTGGGAACTCACACATATATTACCAAATTACAGTTCTTGGGCTGAGACTTCTGGAGAGGTGGAAAGGTCTCCGGGGTGGGAAACAAGAGGTGAGGGTTCTAGTAGCTTCTCTGCCATTGTCCATCCTGAAACCTGGATCAAGGCACTCCCCTCTCTGGGTTTCATATTTCCTTCCATAAAGGCACATTTTGTTCTCATTAAAATAAAACTCAAAACTGAAACTTGAAAAAACTAATATCATCTCCAGAGTGAAATTCAATCTAAGTGATTTTTTCATTGTGTGATTACCTCTGAAAACACCAAGTCTCTCCCAGTGTGAATTTCCCAAAAGTAAAGCAATATTCACTCCTCGGAACAGTAATGGCCTCAGAATTCAAAACTGGGCCTGATACTTCCAGATTTGGATTTTGGTTTATTATTTCAGTCTGGCCTGAGTGTCCTGGAAAAGAGCCTGGAATTGAAATGTGAAGGCATTGATTTAAACCTGACTGTGAAATATTAAATACAATTACTTAACCATTTTAGACTTCAGTTTCCTCTTTAGTAAAACAGAGGTAATAACAGCAGTATCATATATTTATTAAGATGATTAAATTAGGCAACATGGTGAGAATGCTAATGGGAATAAAGCAGTAGAAAATATTAATAAATAGAATATGTTATTGATAATGATTTTTCCTCTTTTTTGTGCAATAGAAAAAAAAGATAAAATAGTATTGATTCCATTAATTTCAACTCAGCTATAAGTGCTGCCCAATATCAAGTATTATTTACTATCTAATTAGGAAAACACTTATATATTTTTAAAATATTGTACTTAATATTGACCAGAAAGGTACACAGTATCTCTTTGTTTGTCCACTAATGTACTCTGCTGATGAAAGTCTGTCACCTTCTAAAAATTTCTCAGATAAATATTTCAGTTATCAATTGCAAAATAAACCATCCACGAACTTAGTAGCTTAAAACAACAATTTATTATTATTTATCACCATTATATATGTTAGTTATCTCAACTGGAAGGTTCCCACTTTGGGTCTCTCATTGTGTTGCAGTCAGCTGTGGTTATAGTCAGCTGAAAGTTCAACTGGGTTGAAATGTTATTTAAAAAGACCAGAGCCTGATAGTTAAAGAAGTGAAAACAGATTTTTTATTAAGAAACTATTGCAATGGGGAAAAGAAACCTTGGTAGAGAATTAGATTCAATTCCGAACACTACAAGAACAAGTGTGGATTTGTAGTAAATTGTGGGACCTGGGTGAGGGGAAATTACTGGGAGGTTACTGGAAAATTACTAAGAGAGGACATCAAGAATAGAAGGATGGACTTCCCTGGTGGCGCAGTGGTTAAGAATCTGCCTGCCAGTGCAGGGGACACGGGTTCGAGCCCTGGTCCAGGAAGATCTCACATGCCGCGGAGCAACTAAGCCTGTGCGCCACAACTACTGAGCCTGTTTGCTGCAACTACTGAAGCCCGTGCGCCTAGAGCCTGTGCTCAGAAAGAAGAGTAGCCCCGGCTCACCGCAACTAGAGAAAAGCCAGTGCACAGCAATGAAGACCCGATACAGCCAAAAATAAATAAATAAATTTATTAAAAAAAGAATAGAAGGAATTCTTGCTAAACTGACCAAACAGGATTCCTTCTGAGGGCAGACCAGAGCGATCAGATATCAAGAGTAGGGAACGAGGAATTTGATTAGATATCAAGAGTGATCAGATATCAAGGCAGGGGGAGGAGGATTCTCTCCAAACTGACTTTGCAGTATTCTTGCTAAAACTGGGTTATGCAGGTCTGGCAAGGATGAGGCCAAGGCTGAAGGCTGACCTAGAAGAGGACTCTGAAGAGCCTGACTAATGTTTGGTTAAGGAGAGTCTTTGCCAATGTCCCAGATGGGTCACTTGAATGACAGTCAGTTTGTGATGGTTGTAGGCTGGGAGTCCAACAGGGGCAGTTAAATCACCAAAAGTGGCTTCTCCAGGTGGCTTGAGCTTCTCCCAGCATGCTGTCTGGGTTCTAAGAGAGAGTGTCCCAAGATCAATCATTCCAAGAGACTTGGGCAGAAGCTGCAAGTCTTCTTATGACCTGGCCTCAGAAATCTTAGAAAGTCATATCCAATGCATGTTACTGGTCAACAAGTCACTAGGATCAGCCTAGATTCAAGAGGAAGGAAATTATCCTCTTCACCTCTTGAAGTGAGGAACAGAGGAAAAGAACTAATGCCAGTCATCTTTGAAGACTATCACGATATCCATACTTCAGCTTGTACACTGTCCAGTGCCTTCTATACCCTAGTGTCTGAAACTTCAGAAACAGAAGGGAGAGGAAATTCAAACAGTTCATCTATATCCATACAACTTAATAGGAAGTATTCTAAAAATCATGTTTCTTTTGGTAAATGGGTATGGATGTTCCAATGAGAGCTAAACAAAGTTGAAAATATGATAAAGCTGCTCACTACATCAGAAACATACCTCCCACATCTCTGATCAAAGTTTGAAATATATCTAGTTAGTTCAGAGAAACACCCAAGTACATGTCAGAGACATCTCATTCCTTGCCCCTACATAGAATTAAGCATCAGATGCTTTTATAATTTTAAATGTATGTATCCCTTAGAAACATTCCCAGATAAAATGCACTATGTCCACTTAAATTTGAATTTCAAATAAATAACAAATATTGTTTTAGAATAAGTATATTCCAGTTATTGCATGGAACATGCTTATGCTAAAAATAATTGACTGTTTTTCTGAAATTCAAATTTAACTGGGCATCCTGTAATTGTATTTGCTAAATCTGCAACACTATCCCCAAATAATATTATGGTTTTTTCAGACATTTTCCTCAAGTATATCAAGTGAAGAATAACTTGTGCATTTAGTTTCAAAATTATAGTATTTTACTAAATCCCCAATATAATTTAATCCTTCCCTGCATCTAGGTAATCTATACCTAACTAAAAATAATCAAGGGCAAATTGATTATGAGCTTTCTGTAGGAATGAGGCCAGCAGATAGATATCAAGGAGACACAGAACGCTTTCTTAAAGACATTGAGATAAATGTTATTTAACATTTCCCAGTAACTTTAGCATCATGACACATTTGCAGAATTAGTAAAGACTTTTTTCCCCTTGGCAACCATAAATTTCACCTTGTTACAATTAATGTTATTTTCTTCTCTTTTGGGTAGAGATGAAAACAGCTGGTCACCACATGAAAATACTTCATCTATTTAAAGGCAAATGTTATCTCTGAGCTTTCTCTTTTTCGGGCCAAATTATGTCTGCTCATTTATCTTCTTTGGTTCTAGTTCCAACCCTTTTATCATTTCTGTTTTTCTCTTCTGGCACCCTGTAAATTTTCCACATTTCTAAAACTATACAGATTGAAATGAGATTTTATATTTTAATAAGACCTTAGTAGTAAATATAACCATACATATTGCTTTGCTTATATAATTCTGATCTTTAAATATACTATTTTAAATGCATAAATTATATTTAAAATGCATTGACCAAATATAGCTAAAAGCCAATAGATAAACTAAAGTGGAATTCTATAAAAATCAAATAATACAAAAGAAGTCAGTAAAAGAGAAACAGGGGAACAAAAGACAGAAGTAATGACTGAAAATAAATAATAAGCCACCTAAAATAATAAGATAAAAGAAGGTCTAAATCCAACCATAGCAATAATTACATAAATATTAATAGACTAACACTCCATTTAAAAGGTAGAGACACTCAGAATGAATCATAAAGCAAGACTCAACTAGATGATGTCTATAAGAGATACTCTTTAATATAAAGATACCAGTAGGTTGAATAAATGGATGGAAAGACTATATATAGTCTATACTATACATGCTATACAGCATGAAAACAGAAAGCATAAGAAGGCTGGAGGGGCTATTTTAATATCAGAAAAGTCTTCAAGACAAATATACAAGCTATAAAGAGGAATATTTCATAATGATAAAAGGGTAAATTCTTCTCAAGACCTAAAAAATTTAAATGTGTTAGCACTTAAAAACACCCTTCCTGGGGCTTCCCTGGTGGCGCAGTGGTTGAGAGTCCGCCTGCCGATTCAGGGGACGCGGGTTCGTTCCCCGGTCTGGGAGGATCCCACATGCCGCAGAGCGACTGGGCCCGTGAGCCATGGCCGCTGAGCCTGCGCTCCGCAACGGGAGAGGCCACAATAGCGAGAGGCCCGCGTACCGCAAAAAAAAAAAGAACAAATAAAAACACCACCCTTCCTATATATGAATCAAAAATTGACAAATTAAAGAGATAAGTAGACAATTCTGTGACGATAGTAGGAGACTTTAACACCCATTGTTCAACAATTTGTAGGATTAGTAGACCAAAAAAATCCTGTAAAAATATAGAGGATCTAAACTACACTGTCAACAATCTTGACCTTATTGATATTTACAGAACACTACACTCAACCATAGAAGAATACACATCCTTTGTACTTTCACCAATGTAGACCATATGTTGGGTCATAAAATCAGTCTCAATAAATTTAAAAGAATTGAAATCATGTAGAGATTATCCTCTGACAACATGATTAAGTTAACATGCATAGACATTGTCTTTCAGAGATTTTGGTTATCATTCACATATTCCCACTTTTATTAACACAGTTTACACTTTCCTCTGGGTACAACCATCCTGCTTATTTGGGCATTTCTTCAATGAACCCAGGCTCATTAATACTTTCAGGTGTCTTCCTATGGGACACTCCCTTCTATTTGAATGTTCTTTATAAATTAAAGAACACAACTTGCTTGATAGTGCACAGTCAATGTGCATGAACTGGCATAAAAGAAAACACCAACAGTCTCTTAAATTGCAGCTCCAATGTCCTGTCTCAGACCACATCAAACTCTCTGCAGCATTTGGTACATGGAAGCATCGTTTTCTTGGACACTCTTACCCTTGACCATGGCTTTCATAACACAGTGTTACCTATGGTCTCTAACCAACCTCCGCTCTCTACATCATGGATCCCCACCCCCTGATTCTCTCCTTGGAACTCTTCTCCCTGTGTATTTCCCCAAAAGGATCTCATCATCCCTGTACCTTCCACCCTATTTATGCAGATCAATTTCATTTTTACATTTAGTTCCAATCTTCTTCTTGAGCTTCAAGTTCATAATCCCCATGTGGCTGTGTTGTGCATATACACTCTACACTATAATTCCATATGGGGAAGAAATAATTATATTTCTAGATTTCTCTTCGTTAAGTTGCCTGAAGCTTACTCTGAGTACCCAGGCCTGTGGGAAATCAATCTCAGTCGTTATTGCCATTTCTTGCTCCACGAAGATAAGGCACAGTCCCAAATCATCTGGAAGCCTTTCCAGTCATCTCTCATAAGGCTTTTGAATGCCATTTGAATGTGAGATGCCTTTTGAATGCCCTCTGTCTCAGATCAGAGGTTTCATCAAGGAGAGCTGCATTATTGTTTCCAGTCTACATACACTTGGGGCAGAACAATGTTTAGTAAATCTAGATACACCCCCCCAGTCTAGGTCCTACTTCCTCAGGCAAATCTTGTCCTCCACCCCAAAGTGCTGACAGATAGCAGCTCTAGATCTCCAACTCTCTGCACGATCCATAAACCTTCAACTTCTTCCAAGTGTGAGGAACAAAATCATTTATCTTCTTTTCTTGACCTCGAAAACACTTAATCCCTCTATTTGTTCTTTCTCTGGGACAGTCAGAATTACCTCTTCAATAAACTTGGGCTTTGTACAATAAAGAACATGTAACAGTTTTTGAGCAGTATTTGATTTCTGCTGGACAAAACAAAATTTCTGGGGCAAGGAAATGCTGAAGTTTGTTTGCTAGAACAAGAAAGAGGAAAATACACGGTGGGCACTTATAGATTAAGATCTCAACAAATTATAGAGTGCTTTCTCGATGACGTCTCCTACCATAAGCATTTATAGACAATTCACTATGTGCCAGATATCTAATTTATTCATCACACCCCTCTTCTGTAACATAGACATACTTCTATCTTTTACATCATCATTTTTTTTCAGCTAACATTTATTGTGCATCTCCTGTGTGTTAAAAATTTTATAAGAAGTAACTAATCTCATGCCTGCAACAACCTTATGTCAGAATTGCTATTATTATCCTTATTTTGAGATGGGAACACTTAAGTTTAGAAAGACTAAGCCACATACACAAGCAGTAAGTAGCATAGTTAGGATTTTAAATTCAAGATGATTAACACCAGCAACATCTCTCTTAACTCTTAACCACCATGCAATATTGCCCTTCTCCTTCATATGTTACATATATTTTAATGCATGTCCAGAATTGACCTGAAAACAATTCTTTTTCCTGTTTCCCTGTTTCTGTTATTGATACCACCAATTCTAGGTTCTTGGAGTTCCCACTCTGAAATTATGTTTGACTTCTCTTGCTCCATTCAGCCACCTGATAAGTCTTAGAAGTGCTACCTGAACCATATCTCTTCACTTATTCCTCTTCTCCATTTTTTTCAGATTCTAATGATATATTTATTCAACTGTTCTAATATCTTCCAAATGCTTTCTGGGTTTCTCATCTCTCCTTTCTCTAGTTCATCCTACATACTGTGAAAAGGAATCCTCACTAAGACACACATCCGGTTACTACCCCATTGTCAACTAAACTTGTTCTACATGTTTTGTTCTAGATATCAAGTCCTCTGCAGTACTTCTGAGCCTGCTTTTCCATTCTGATCTCTTGCATTATCCTCTACCCACTTATTTCATGTCACAGTGAATGTTGGCTATTAACAATTTCCTGAGTATAATCTTCAGCCCCTCTTCATTCTTTGCTTGTGTACATGTTATTTTCTCTCTCTGAAATACCCAAATATCCATTCTCTCTCAAAGGATCATATTAAATCCCCGTAACCTACTTCAGAAAAAAGTTTTTGGAAGAGATTGCTGGTGCTCGCCTATGTCCAGTGCTCCTTTCTTTCCTGGACACACAGAAACACTATATTCACCAGCCCTTTGCAGTTAAACAGCCGCACGACTAGTTCCAGCCAGCGAAATGTAGGTGGAAATAAGATCCCACATGCTGTGCAGTGCTGCCAAAAAATTTTTTTTTAAATAACAATAAAATAAAATAAATTTTTAAAAAATCAAGGCAGATGTAATGAATCATACTTCTCTTTTAAAAGTCTGACTAAGAGGACTTCCCTGGCGGTCTGTGGTTAAGATTCCGGGCTTTCACTGCCGAGGGCCCAGGTTCGATGCCTGGTCAGGGAACTAAGATCCCACAAGCCATGTGGCCACAGGTAAACACAACTTTCTAAATTCTCCTTTTCCAAGTATAATTTTCTCTCCTTTAAATCCAGAAATTAACTTAAAGTTTTCTCACGGCAAGTCTTATGCCATGTATGATAGTTATTTGTTTAGTTATCTAATCCTCTATATGAATAAGTAAGTCCCTATTGGTCAAAGGGCTGTCTCTTCATCACTTTTTATTGAATTCCTACTATTTGAGAGGCACTAAGCAATGGTGTCAGTGATTCAGTGTCCATTATATGAATGAATAGTACACACTTAATGAACGCTTCTTAAATTGAAAATAATATGATATTTGGAATAAGAGAAAGAGGATCCATAATTTATTCAGTTAAAGTCATAATCTCAGCAAATTAAAAGAAACATTGCCTATTTCTTCTTAAGGCTGTGATTTATATTCAACAAAACTGAATTACAGAAGTATCACAATTTTAGATATAAAAATATTTGACACTATAGATTTTGCATACTACCAAACTCATGGAACTCTACAATGTCAAAATCTTTCTTTTACTCTCTAGAATTTAACTCATAATCCTCAGTATAATTATCATCTCAGGTGACATGTACCTAATTAGATAGCAAAGGCAGAATTAGACAATGAACAAGAGATAATAAAAGGAACAAAATCACCCTCTAGTTTGATTGAGATCCCTATGTGA
Source organism: Physeter macrocephalus (assembly GCF_002837175.3). NCBI lineage: Eukaryota > Metazoa > Chordata > Mammalia > Artiodactyla > Physeteridae > Physeter > Physeter macrocephalus. The sequence continues at coordinate 124,251,564 of NC_041215.1, read as the reverse complement.
GCAAAATGTATATGTGATATTCTCTTAAATGGCTTGAGTGAGATTGATTTCACTCATTTCTGCCTTTTCCCAGAGTTAGGTGTATTGGGTATGCTTCAGGGCAGAATCTAATAGAATTTGTGACATGCCAATTCAATCACCTACTGCTGTAGTTGTAAACATTCCTCCATTTTGAATTGTCCAGAATTTATTTAGCTGTTAATAAGAGATCAATAAGCCAATAAATATTTATTGAGCACTTGCTATGTCAAATCTGTACAGGAACATTGACTCCGGGCAGTTAAAGGAATTGGTGAATTACTAGTCCTTGAAGAAAAGGCCATAAAGTATTGAAATAACCTGATAGACAATTTTCGAGGGGAAAAGAAAATTCTGTTGAGAGATGAGAACACAGTGTCCATAGAAGTTAATTGAGATATATCTTCTGTTAAGAAAAAAACTCTTCACACTGAAGTGTCAAGATGATCTGTTACCCCAGGAATGAATTAGAAATTTTAAGATACTAGGATAAGGCAAAGACCATAAATAATTAAATATAATATATGTCTATAAAGCTCTTTTTTTAAAAAAAAAAAGAAGTAGAAGTAGAGTGTTTACTTCAGGTCCTTGAGAATCAGGAGGCAGGTTTTTTCCACCTGCTGACCCACTGTGGGACACTGGGTAACTCAATTTGCCGATTCTGGGTGTATTATGTTTTCTGTTGAAAGGCACGGAAACAAACTCTGGAGTCTCTTAAGGAAAAAAATAAATTTAGTGGAAGGATACTGACTACCTCTAGAATCAAGAAAAATATTCAGCCAACAGGGTTCAAGAGGAAGAGGACTTGGGGATAACTGCCAGGGTCACAGGAGCAGGAACTCAGGGGCAGTGTCTCTCGAACTCTGACATGGAAGGGCTTGGTCACAACCAGCTTCCATCCTCCTGTCACCCTGGAATGGAGACCCTTTTAAGCCTCACTTGGGTCTAGGTTTGAGCTGGTAAGGTACCCATTTGACATTCCTCTGGATATTCTGGTTACCAAAGAAGGACAAAAGGGGAATATTGGGCTCCCTAAAACCATACTGAGCCCCAATTTTCTCATCTCCTTTAAAGCAATGAGTCTAGACTAGAAGAGCTCTTGGATCCCTTAAAACTCTCATATTACTTGATTTCTTTCATTAAAGACAAAGAGTCCCACACACCTAAGATCTATTTTAGGAGGTACATTAATCAATGCCAATTGAAAGAAATACCCAGATTTGAAAGAACCAAAAAGACACATACTACACATAGTAATTTGTTTGTCACTAATTAGTTGTGTGATCATGGGTAAACCACTTAAGAATTTCAGTGTTCAACTAAGTATGAATATCCTAAATAGACTGATATGAAGCCCATTACTCATCTAAGATTCTACATCAAATTGATATAACCTTAACCATAAATACCTGACTTCCTATAGGGTAGTCTAGAATAAACATTTTGCATCCTAAGTTATTTTCTGTTTTGATCCCAGATTTTAAGCACTTCTATTTAAACTATTGGTAAAAACTCTCTAAAATTAGACCGCTTTTTCTAATAAAATGAGGGATTAATTGCTTCTGCAGGCAAGAGCTATAATCCACACAAGCAGAGGTTTTAAATTCAAATGGTTTTTATGAGAACACAGCTCTAGATAGACCATGCAGCCTGAAGTATATGACAGCTAAAAATAGCATTAAATGCACAAGGGTAGAGGTTTGATGTTTGGAGGTAAAACATCAGAATATATTTTGAACTGAATAATGCCATCTGTTCTACATCAAACAACCATAAAACACAACATTTTGATGTTTTTATGCTGTGTTCACTCACCTTTCCTCTTCAAACCATCTCAATTATAATGTTCCTTCCAGAAGCAGGGATTGTTCCTCCCCTCAATTCTGCCAGGCCTATTTTAGCCTCTGTCTTTCAGTGTGAAATTATCTGGCTGCTTGTGTACCCAAGGATCATCTACTGGGTTTGAAATTAGCCTTCAGAATAGTGCTTTATACTTTTTTTTTTTTAAAGATAGTAGATGATGTTCATTTTTCTGATTGCAAAGCACACACTCAAAGGAAATTTGGAAAGTAAGGGAATAAAGATCATCTCCAGTATTAAATACTATTTATAAAGATATTCCCTTCTACTAGTGGATGTGTATATGTGTGTGGTGTGTAACATTTTAAAGTTCAATCATATAGAAAGTAGTCTTTATGTTTTTAACAGCTGTATGGTACTCCTTCTTAGGGATAATTTACTAGTTTTCAAACTGTTTTGGAAGACTCTTCTCGACAGTAAAAAATTGATTAAAAAACAAGCATTATTCCTAAAACATGAGCTGAATACATATTGAAATTAATAAAGCAGCTTATTAAAATCTTTCCATACTCCTCAGTTTTTCAGTCTCTGCCTAAAAAGACTCAATGTCTTTTCTGCTGATAAAATCTATGCTGAAGATTGGCCAACTCTTACTGTAAAAAACAAAAGAAAAGGAAAACATAAGTATTTCTTGTAATTTATTTAGTCAGCTGCCATTGGATGATAAGTTAACATTTTAAATGGGTTTTATACAATGATCTGATTAGAACTAAAAATGCTGCTATATCTACCATTTCACATCAAGCTGAAACTCCTTACAGATGCTTATATAAGAGACCAAAAGGAAAAGGAAAAATAATTTCTGATCCTGAGAATTAGGAGAAGGGCACAAACACACACACGCAACACATGCACACACACACATTAGCAACAGAATTAACTCAACAAGACCTTCAAGGAATGCAGATCAATATGTGATTATTTCTGTCCAGAGGTATATACTAAAGCCATGAGTGATATCTGTATTAAGAGACTAATTATTAATCTTTTACTATAGACGTCTTTAAAGTCTTCACCTCCTCCTCCTACTTCTGAAAAGGCTTTTCGGTTCCTTTATTTGGCTACAGGGATAAATGAGAGATTTGGGCGGAGTTTGGAAGAAGTGGTTGGAAAACCGGATTTTGGTGAGGTTTTACTTTGGATTGTGTGCTGTAATTTTCTTCTACCTTTGCTTCCCACCTAAACCAGATCTTTCGTAAAGATCTACATTATAACTAAAAGCTTTTGGATTCTGGTAGTTTTTCTTAGGGATGCATTGATGTACTGAATTGACCCTGATGCAAGAGTAAGTGCTCTCTGCCTACAATACTTTTTTGAAATTTGGATGGTTGAGAATTTCCAGTAAATGTGTAATTCTGTCCCCGAGGAATGGTGCAGTAAAGTATAAACAGAAAAAAGAAGTAAAAATCACAAAATGAGCAGTTAGAAAATTGAAAAGCCAGTGTCTTTGGGCACATCACTTAAACTCTTTGCTTCAGATTTATTATCTGTAAAAATGGGGGAAATAATCTTTGAAACTTACTTTACCCTGATTTTTTTTGTGAGTACTCAATGGGAGAACATTTTTAATTGCTTTGTAGACTAGTGAGTGCCTCATAGTGTAAATGTTTATAACTGTTTATAATGAAGACTATCTGTTATTAGTATTTCCCAGTTGGGATCCCTTTGCTTCTCTGATAGTCTATCACCAATATCTCATTTAAAGTCTGCTGCTCATAAACTGGAGCAGAGATGTCTTGAATAAATGTCCTCTGTTGGCAACACTGTCTCTCCTCATTCACACTCTGTCCATCTCCACCTTACTCCATGCCCAGCGCCCAGGGAGGTTGACCCAAATGGACAGGATCAATGGTCTCCCTGTCTTCTCTTCAACTTCTCTGCTTTCTGGAGGCACCACCAGAAGACCAGAGGGTGGAATGAGAATGAGGGGACAGTATTCATTCCTGCTTTCCTCTGGCTGGTTATTGTGGGATGACTGTGTCTCTTCTTCAGAGAACAGGTCCTGTCCAGGGCCTCTCCATACAACCACTCTTTCCAGGGTCCGGTCACTGCTTCCTCCATTTGCCCCTTCAGACCTAGTGGTGTTTGCTCCTCACTCTTACTAGCCCCGAGGCACTTCACTGGACCTTGTTTCCTTAAAGCTTGTCCACGCCTTTGTAAATAGTCCCTTTATTAAATCTCTTCAAATTACTCCATTTAAATGTGCCATCTGTGTTTCTTCCCAAACCCCAATTGGTACAAGTCTCACCACCAAATACATTTATATCTTCACCTGTTTTTCTCCCTTAATCTTTCATCATCAATTCCTCCAACCAGAGTCTGTATTGTTTTCCAGCCAGTGTTCCAGTTTTAGTTTCCAAAAAAGACAATTTTATTTTGTAATGGGGAAGTTTATACTTTCCTTCTGTATTACACAGAAGTATACAAGTGAAAAGCTATAAAGGTAGAACCTCAAATATGAAACATTACACAAGTGCAAGTGATTGAAAGTTTCCCCCAAAACATATAACCATATCCCTCCTATTACTTCTCCATATCCACTCTCACTAGTACAATCACACATACATACACACACACACACACACACACACACACACACGCACGCACCTGATTCGAAGTAGGTGAAAGGCCCAGAACAGTGGCCTTACACACACACACACACACACACACACACACGCACGCACCTGATTCGAAGTAGGTGAAAGGCCCAGAACAGTGGCCTTACTAAGTTGCAACCTTGGTTTTTAAGGAATAGACATGTCTGCTGCCTACCCAACTCTTCCAAATGCTCAGGAAACAAGGAGAAGAACCCTGCCAACCTAGTATGCAAATACACAGTCAGGAGTATGCAGAGAGGAGGGTACAAGATAGGAAGAAAGTGGTGGATACCACTTGTTTGTGGCTATACATGGAACACCTCCCAGAAATTTCCAGAAATAGCTAGACAGAATGATTTTGTTTTTAGGGTTCTGGATTGTCTGCAAAAGTAGAAGAGCATTAACACTATAAAAATATCACCTTTCCAAAGAACTGGGAAAACAAAAGTTATGTTTAAGGTTGAGATGGCAGAGGAAAAATAATGAGAACAAAAGAAGAATAGCATGTTCCCTCAATACCAACGAACCTCCAGAAAGGAAGTGGGGAAAGCTGTTCTATGATAGTTACTGAAGTGGTCAGGACCCTCTCCAGAGTATGATATGGTAGGAGAGAAGGGCACATGTTTTCTCCAAAGCTCGCTAATGAATCATGATTAGGTTTAGGATACCCTGGTCAGACTCTCTGGCTGATTTAATGATGAGTCTATTGCTATTTAATGTTTTCATTACATTTTCAAGGAGTACAAAAGTTCATCCTTTTTAAAAGGCCAACGGTGCACAGAATGTCTACAACACAATTACGAAAAGGACAAAATGGGAATACTTTTAAAGCCATAGAGAGAAAATAAGTTAACAAAGATTTCAAATTGTTCTACTAAAACTCCAGGACATAATTTTCTCAGTTAACAGATGAATAGAAGACTGATCACCATCAATCTCTCTTCTACCTGGTAAATGTGGATAAAAAACTGAAATGATGTTCCAACTACCAAAAGAGGAAAATGCCCCAACAAATAAACAGACGTCATATAAAATGTCAGGGTCGTTGAGAATATGAGAGCAAGCATCTGCTTCCATACTCAGAATTTAAAGCCAGTTACTAAACTCATCATAATGTTCTCAAAATACTTGAGTTTCTTCAGCTCATGTGCATCCCACATTGCTTCACTCTATCTACATGGATACTCTATATTGTGTATCGTACTCTGATGAGAGTTGAATCACCTGTCACTACTTACTGTTGACTTCAGCCAAACATCCTTACCTCTAAGCCCATCTCAACACATCCCTAAATAGAAAGTCTTGGTACCATAAATTCCAACTTCATGCACTGATACCTTGGGCTAAGGACTGTACCTTCAGGAGTTCTCAATTCAAGTGCCCAGTGAAGCCCAGGGCAGCATTTTGTTCTACCAAATCGTTGACATAAGTTAATGAAAGAACTGGAGCTCCACGACTTTCTTTCTCTCCAGGCCCTCATCTCTACTGACTTACCTACTCAGAGCTCCTAGGGATTACAGCTTGAAAATCACTTCTATAAGCCACTAAAGTATGGATTTCTCACATTGTCCAAAGACATGAGGCTAAAATACAACACATAAATGTATTAGGAATTAAGAGATAGAAAAATAGGGAGAAATATCCAGAAGAAAATAAAACTAATGTTTTTGCTTTCCTAATACATGCCAAGTATCATGTTACTCACTTTATATACATAATCTCATTTATTCTTAACCTCATCAGGCAGGGATTTTTATCTTCATTTTCCAGGTAAAGGAAACAAACTCAGGAGATTTGGGTAAATAACCCAAACGGCTACAGCTGGTAACTAAACACAAGAAATTGAGCCCAGGTCTATATCCCAAAGACTCTGTTCTTTCCATAGAGCCCTCCAGTTTCCCAAAGACTTTGTTATTACTTCTGGAGATTAAAAAAAAAAAAATCAAATACTAGTTTCCGGTCAGAGAATATTCTTATCGATTCATTAAATAGTTAACTAATAGTGAAAATTTTTAGTTTAAATTTGTATAAGACTTCATAAAAACTCAGTTCATTTTGACATAAAATTAGTTCTTTCAAAAAATAATACTTTAATTTAGAACTCAATGTGTTGGTTGTAGTTTAAGAAACAGGGTGCCACAAGAGTCAGATCTGGATCCTGGATCTCAGCCTATCATGTGCAGGTTGTATGATATCAGATAAGTAACTAGCTTCCCTAAACCTTAGTTTTGTGTATGAAAAATGAGGAGTTGGACCACACTAGAAGAATTTCTTGAAGCTGATTGACCCTGATTCATGGCTGTATGAGAAGTGGGAGCCACAGCACTGCTTCAGAAATCCAGTAAATGACTTTCAAAAAATCCAATGCTTGTTTAGGATAACATCAGAAAGGCCAATGCAATGGTGTATGGACAAAAATTAATTTATCTTGCTAGTCTTTTAAATGTATCTAGTAGAATATAAATCTCATATTAATTTGATGTATATCATCATCTGTTTTTAAATACATGAAAAAGTTTTTCATTAAAAGGCAGAAATATGGTATGGTCCCTTTATAGCTTTGACTCCTACTCCCATTCTACTTCCCATAAAGAATTTTATCCCAAATAAATACATTTTGTGCTTAGAAATATTTTATTGATCATTATATAAATTTCCTCTGTAATAACAATATGTATATAAGTGAAATTTATTTTTTCCAAAGGTTCTTTCTAAGGTTCTGTGTGCTAAATTTTTTCTTCTGGATTGAATTGTCATTACAACTACTAGAAATACACAATTAACCAAAACAACATGATCACATCATAAAATCTGATATTTTTTAAACATAAAATTTACTCGAAATGCATTTACACGAATGATACATATATATGAGATTTTTTTCCTAATTAGTTCATGTATCTGTGAATGAGAATTGCTTAATTATAGAATAAATTATAGCCCAGCATCAATATTATTTCTATTTTTCATTTTTAGGAATGCAAGCCCTGAGAAATATTGTTCTTGAAAATATGTAGCTGAGAATGGAAGTTTCATGAGAACAATTTCATTCAACTCTTTAAACCCCATTATAGTTCCATGCTAAACATCACACAGTGATATCAAAAATTGTTTTTATGTTCAATTAATTGGCAACTCAGATCCCCTCCTTCAAGTTTGTCGAAATAGTTTAAAAATTGGGAACAATCTTACTTACAAAATTATTTGTTATCCATCTTTGGAGTAATTTCTCAGTTTACCACAGAAGCTTTACTAAGTTCTGTAAAATGACTATTAAATGTACTCATGACTAGGAGTGATACCCAAATATTAGCTTATAGTAAGATATGTAGTCAACCAGTCCAATTGGACTAGATGCAGGCCTCAGTGCTAGAGCAGGGTCTTACAGACACCTAATTGTGCAGGGTATTAAACTTACGGTTGCTGGATCATGAAGAAGTCTTACAGGTCCCAGGTCCCAGGTCCCAGGGGAGGGCTGGGGTAGGTCCACTCTAGGATTCAGAGAGGTAAATATTTATCAACCAATTTGAAAGTATGTCAATATTTTAACAAAAGAATGACTTCCTGTTATGCTTTTCTTCAAGAACAAACTGTTTATTACAATTTGAGTAATTGTTTATTACTCAAACAACTGTTTATTACTCAGAAAGGGGTGGAGAAAATTGAAATGTTACATTTCAACTTTGCCAGTACAATATTTTTTTGCAACATATACCAACTGATTTTAATGTTACAAAATGTTACTTAGTATAGTTTCAGATCCACATTGCAACTTAACTTTTTTAAAAATTAATTTTTATTGGAGTATAGTTGATTTACAGTGTTGTGTTAGTTTCTGCTGTACAGCAAAGTGAAACAGTTACACATATACATATATTCACAATTTTTTGGACTCTTTTCCCATATAGGTCATTACAGAGGATTGAGTAGAGTTACCTGTGCTGTACAATAGGTAGTAGGTTCTTATTAGTTATCTATTTTATATAGTGTGTATATTTTTGATAAAACACTTTTGTCTTATTCTGGTGTAGATATTTTCACCGTAACTTTGGAGCTGCTGATTTAGCTCAATCACTTTATAGACAATATCCACATCTAATCTTATTGAAAAAGCCAGTCCTAATTATCAGCAAAACCAGACTAACTTTTTGGCAGGAAAAGTCTAACCTTCTCTTTTCAATTTAAATGGCTGCACTGAGATGCCTTCCCATGATGGCCATCTCATTTCTTGACACTAATTTTAACACTAATGGATAAAACATGGCACTTGGCCATGTTGAAATAAGGCACAGTGCCCTTCAGTGCTTTTCACCAATCATCTTTGTCTTTGCTTCACTCTAAAGGGAACCCCTCCGCAGAGGGACACATTCTGTAGCAATAGCCAAGGGATGGGAGAAGAGAGGTTATTAGAAGAAAATATCAGCATTACTGCCTTCTCTTTCTTAAGTGTATGTGAATTCTGGCTGTGTCCACATGAATCAAGTTATCCCATATCTAACTCCATGCTTTACACTTAAAAGAATCACGTATAAGACAAGGAAAAACACAAAGCTGGACTTCAGTATTTCAAATTGTCCATTTGTTTTTGGTCTGGAGGTTTGTACATCCAAAAGTACAATGTAATAGTCGAAACCATGCTAGATGAATGGGAGGTATGCCTTTCTTTTGCTAAGTGGCAGGAAGGAGACTGTGAAAAGGGAAGGTGAAAGGAGAAACAACCAGATGTTTTGACCACCACAAGTTTGTTCTCCTATTTCAGGATACAAGTTAGGGATCTGGAAATTCCTTATTCATTCTTAGGTAACTCTTATGAAGTTTCAGTGTACCTCTTGAGGTATGTGGGCTCCAGTCTGAAGGCTACTAGACTAGATGGTCTTTAGAACTTTCCTTTTGGGGGTCATGTTTTAGACAAGATCTTAATCATTTTCTCTAATGTAATCATAACCAAAAATTTGAAGCAAAAATCCCATCAAGGACTATGTTGGCCAAAATAGGCTATCCTGCAAATAGACACTTGGGCTGCTGCTGTGAATTGCTTTCAGTGGTGGAAAAAAGTTTTCCCGTGGGTCATTCCCACTCTCCCTCAGGAACAAATTTGTCAGGTGCTGGTAAAAGGAACCATAGCCTCTGGAATACAACAGAACAAAGCTCTATGGCAACTATAGTAATAAGATGGGCCTCCTGATATTCTGGATCAGACACAAAAACAAGTAGAGGATGCTGTGAGGTTACAAGGCTGTGTACTCAGCCAGTAGGAGATGTCAGAGAAAGAGACTGTGCTAAGTCTTGAAGGATGAGTAAAAGAGTTACCCAGGTGACAGAGATGGGGGTGGCTGGAGATAGGAGTGTGTGGGGCAGGGTGGGGGGGAAGTAGGTAATAGTATGCAACAATATGCAAATAATCCACATGATATGCTAGATAAGGCCAGGGTAGGTCTATTTTATTCCTGGCCTCTCAAATTCAATAAACCTCGGTGGGGTCACTAAGGTCCTGGGTCAAAAATCTGAGCCTTGCTTCATCAAAATCATTTCATTTCATGGAATCTAAGAAGCAATTGATTTCACACATGTTAAGACATGATGAAAAAAAGAAGAAACCATGTATGATTTGGCAGTTCACTTGGGGATGGTTGACTAAGTTCTGGCTGTCTGATTTATAACAACCCATCACATGACTGAGAAATAAATCAGGTGGGAAATACGGAGACTTTTCTAGGAATGGCATGTTCGTGTCCATGTCCCAGAAGGATCGTCCTTGCTATCTTTCTTGATAAGTAAATGCCTGGGAAACTCTATCAGGCATCTGAAGATTGCTAAGTGATTGAAAATCAGAGCAAAGGGATTCAGTTGATCTTGACCATAGTTTGTATCTTCAACAATGGATAGTACAAAGTTTGATGGGTTAGTTTTACTTCACTCCTGGAGACCTCATTCTAACAGGTGGAATGTCTATATCTGACTGATTCATGGTTTTTGATAAATATTAGACACGTATATGTCCTTGGAAAATATGGATGCATTTTTGAATAGGCATATCCATAATTTTCATAAATCGTGTTATTAAGTTTTTTTCAAAAGCTTGCTAGATGGCAACGCAAAATGGTACAGTCACTATGGAAAGCAGTTTGACAGTTCCTCAGTAAGTTAAACAATAAATTGCCGTATGACCCAGAAATTCCACTCCTGGGTCTATATCCAAAAGAATTTAAGACAGGTGTTCAGACAAAAACTTGAGCACACGTATATATAGCAGCACTATTCACAATAACAAAAGGTGACAACAATCCAAATGTCCATCAACTGATTAATGGGTAAACAAAACGTGGTGTACCCATACGATGGAATATTATTCAGTCATAGAGAGGAATAAAGTGCCAGTACAGGCTACAAAATGGATGAACCTTGAGAATGTTACACTAACTGCAAGGAGCTAGGCACAAAAGGTCACATGTTGTATGATTCCATTTACTTGAAATATCCAGACAAGTCCAAAGAGACATAATGCAGGTTGGAGGTTAACAGGGCCTGGGGGAGAGAAGACAGGGCCTGGGAAGTGACAGCTTAATGGGCATGGATTTCCTTTGGAGTGATGAAATATTCTGAAACTCAATAGCAGTGATGGTTGCTCAACATTATGAATGTACTAAATGTCACCAAAGTTTACACTTTAACCTGGTTAAAATGGTAGATTTTATATTATGTGGAGTTTACCACAATTTTTAAAAATCACACATAAAAAAAAAACACTTGCTAGATATCTCAACCCTTCTCTCTCCCACTCAGGAACAAATTACCAAACTCTACATTACTTTTAAAATGGCATTTGTGTTTAAGAGCAGCATTACTTCTTATTTAACAAGGGACAAAACAAAAAGACCTGAATTACCCACATTTAACCTCTATAGGAGGGACTTCCCTGGCGATCCAGTGGTTAGGACTCCGAGCTTCCAGTGCAGAAGGCACAGGTTCCATCCCTGCTCGGGGAACTAAGACCCCACATGCCACGTGGCACAGCCAAAAAAAAAAACAACCACACAAGTCTATAGGAAATAACAGAATATCATAATCTGGATGGATATATAAATGCCTATTACCAGGGGTTGATAGAATTGATCTTTCTCCCTCTCAAGGGGATGATGACGTTAGCGCAACTCTTCTGTTAAAAGCAGGATACATCGCCCCCTTTTAAACTCTCTCCTCCATATAGCTCCGATTACACTGGTTTCTGATGTGATTCTTTTTTGGGGGTTTCACTTAGATAATATTATTTTGACTTATGTAATTCTTCAAGCTCTTCCATGTATGTTTTTAATTTGCTTGGCTTTTAGGCAGAGCAGAATCTATCAAGGGAAATGAAAAACAAGATCAACACTTCTCTGTTGCTGTGTAGTGCCTCTTGACTGTGTCCTGCACTATTTGACAGTATTTGGGGATGGTTTGTGGAGCAGGTGGTAAGTGTGTGTACATTACATCAATGTTAGTGCAGGGTTCCAACAAGAGACAGAGAGAAAGTGTGCTGCTTACGTACCAGCAATTTTAAAGGCACGGAGGTCTGTAGAAGACTGAAAACAATACTCTTCAACAGGCAGGTTAGAAACAGGAGCAATTTAGATTGTTGAAGGTAAAGTAACCTTTTGTTCCAAATTATTAGTTAAGAATGATTTTTTTTTAAAGCTCATGAAATAAAATACAAGCCTGACCAGTCTTCAAATAAAAGCAAAACAAAACAAAACATTTCTTGGCCTATCACAAGCTCTTGCTCCTTACTTAATTTCCAAGAAAACAGAAAACTGGAACCATTCTGAGTAAAAAGCACATTTTTCTTCTCTTAAAAGAATCAAATGTGTTCTATGGGTTTCTATGAAAATGGTAGTTCAGGTGTCATCTACTTCCATTTTACCAGAATTTCTTGAATGGGTTACTTAAATTTACTATTCCTGGTCATAATATGACCAGCTCACTGAGTTATTGTGAGCATAAAATTAAATAACCATAACAATTGCTGACATGGACTGAATGCCCGTTATGTGTCAGGCACAGTTCTAAGCACTTCACATGCATTATTCTTCATATCAACCTCACTAGGTGGACCCTATTAATATCCTGGTTTGAGGGTAAATAATTCACCCAAAACCACACAGCTAGCAAGTGCTTGGACCAGAATTTGGAGCAGACAGTCTGGCTTCAGAATTTGTGCCCTTTGACAACTCTGCTATGTCGCACGGTGTCCTGCAGACAGGATGTACTTTGGGACATTGGCTTCTTTCCTCCCTATTTGTAGAACTGTGACAGCAGCTTTGCAGACGCCTGTCTTCAGGTGGTGACAACAGCATCTTGAAGAACAAATGTTATTTCACCTCTGATCTTCATAGCTCTGAACCCCATTGTGAAGGAAGAGATTTTACTAAGCTATTTTCCACCTGGACAAGGGCTGGTAAGGCAGGAGAAGAGAGCTGGCCAGAATAGCAGTAGCAGGAATAAGCGGCCATTTCCTGAGGCTGCCCATGCTGATATGGAGCAGAACAGCAGGACGTGCTTCAGGACAGAGCAGAACAGCAGGTCACTGGGAGCACTGAGAAGCTGGGAAACAACAGGACATGAAAAGATAGTGCCCTACTGGCCATACTGTAGTGGAGGCAAAAAAAAAAAAAAAAAAAAATCACTAGCAGTGAACCTCTCTTTATTTAAAATTGTGCTATTTTTGATTTTTAGAAATTTTGCATTAAAATTTTAGCTGTCTTGATCACTGAGTTTTTTGGTGCAGTGTGAATACCTCACTTGCCTCACCCTAGTCCCAGCCTTGACTCTGCTCTCGTTGCCGGATGACCTGGGTTTCCTGCTGACCCTTCAACATAGCTGCATGTACTTGAGCAAACTCCTTGACTCGTGTTCTCACCTATGGAATGGACATAAATCCCCTCCACTACAGAAGGCTTTAGTGATAATCAAAGGAGCTGATGTGGCAGAAGTGCTTTGGGCTATATAGATGTGGGTGAGAGGGAAATAATGCAGAAATTCATTATTCCCTGTACAGTTAGACTAGAAATTAGTGGTGCCCCAAATGGACCACTGGTGACAGAGAGGGAGAGGGAAATACTCTGATGGAAAGAGACCAGACCCTCAGGTGAGGAGGGTCTAGAAGGAAGACCTGCTGCCCCTTCCATCTGCCCTGGTGAAAGTAGAGACCCTGGAGCAGGGGCTTCTGCTTTAGCAGTTACATATTCCTTTCTCACTTCCTTATAGTTCTAGTTTATTCTCCAGGCACTTTTCTAGGGCCTCTAATCCCCAGCCTTAAAGGAGTTAGACTGTACCAAGTGAAAATATTGACAAAGATCTAAGTCCGGACCCACTGTCCTTGTGTTGATGCACTAACGGCTGAAAGGGTCACCAGATGTTTCTTCTTACCCATTTCAACCCAGCCTCTCAGGACTGGGGGCGGGGAACCTCAATCTCCTTTTACTACAGGGACTTAACGCATACCTTCCTGGTAAACTACAAGAAGGAGTTTGTGGATGAGGGTGTAAATGAATAAACAAGGTAAAAAATTTTCAGAAGGGTCAAAACAATGTCTACCATCATCATATTGTTTCTAAATTATTCCAAGAGGACTTGTGCAAAAAGCACAATATAAAAAAATCAGATAACACCACATCCATTTTGGTGTCTTTGTCCTATTTTTAGTTTTTGAATGAATGTCCCCCAACTTTGAGTAATCTAGTCCCCTTCTCTATAGCTAAGATGCTGAAATGGAGGCCAGAGGAAGGGTTGATGAGTTTCAGACTGCTGGAGAAAAAAAGCTTGTGCACGAGAGTCAAGGGTCTCAGAACAAACTGGCCACTTGACGGGTGGCTGAAGGCAGAGTTTACTAAGCAGATCTTCACTTGGATGCTTGCTTCTGCTGCTATGTTTACAGCCAGTGGAACGACTTGATTGGGTGCTAAAAATTATTGAGAATGTGTCCTCAGTTTAGTCCTTCACCCACTTTATTGTGTCAATTCGTTTAACCATTCAAGACTAAGACAAGTTGGAAAGAAATCCTAAGTTAGACCTCCAACTGAATTTTCTTTTTCTTTTTTTTTTCACTTTTTTGTTTACATTGACTTTTCTTTTAATTTTTTAATTTTATTTTTTAATTTTTTTATACAGCAGGTTCTTATTAGTCATAAATTTTATACACATTAGTGTATACATGTCGATCCCAATCGCCCAAATCATCACACCACCATCCCCACCCCCCCGTGGCTTTCCCCCCTTGGTGTCCATATGTTTGTTCTCTACATCTGAGTCTCTACTTCTGCCCTGCAAACTGGTTCATCTGTACCGTCTTTCTAGGTTTCACATACATGCGTTAATATACAATATTTGTTTTTCTCTTTCTGACTTACTTCACTGTGTATGACAGTCTCTAGATCCATCCACGTCTCAACAAATGACTCAATTTCGTTCCTTTTTATGGCTCAGGAATATTCCATTGTATATATGTACCACAACTTCTTTATACATTCGTCTGTCAATGGGCATTTAGGTTGCTTCAATGACCTGGCTATTGTAAATAGCGCTGCAATGAACACTGGGGTGCATGTGTCTTTTTGAATCATGGTTTTCTCTGGGTATATGCTCAGTAGTGGGATTCCGATCATATGGTAATTCTATTTTTAGTTTTTTAAGGAACCTCCATACTGTTCTCCATAGTGGCTGTATCAATTTATATTCCCACCTGTATGTCTTCTTTGGAGAAATGTCTATTTAGGTCTTCTGCCCATTTTTGGATTGGGTTGTTTGTTTCTTTAATATTGAGTTGCATGAGCTGTTTATATATTATGGAGATTAATCCTTTGGCCGTTGATTTGTTTGCAAATATTTTCTCCCATTCTGGGGGTTGTCTTTTCGTCTTGTTTATGGTTTCCTTTGCTGTGCAAAAGCTGTTAAGTTTCATTATGTCCCTCTTGTTTATTTTTTTTTCTATTTCCATTACTCTAGAAGTTGGATCAAAAAAGATCTTGCTATGATTCATGTCAAAAAGTGTTCTTCCTATGTTTTCCTCTAAGAGTTTTATAGTGTCCGGTCTTACATTTAGGTCTCGAATCCATTTTGAGTGTATTTTTGTGTATGGTGTTAGGGAGTGTTCTAATTTCATTCTTTTACATATAGCTGTCCAGTTTTCCCAGCACCACTTATTGAAGAGACTGTCTTTTCTCCACTGTATATCCTTCCCTCCTTTATCAAAGATAAGGTGACCCTATGTGTGTTGGTTTATCTCTGGGCTTTCTATCCTGTTCCATTGATGTATATTTCTGTTTTTCTGCCAGTACCATACTGTCTTGATTACTGTAGCTTTGTAGTATAGT
>NC_041215.1:124234226-124234864 GCF_002837175.3 Physeter macrocephalus | reverse complement strand
TATGGTGTATCACATTGATTGATTTGCATATGTTGAAGAATCCTTGCATCCCTGGGATAAAGCCCTCTTGATCATGGTGTATGATCCTTTTAATGTGTTGTTGGATTCTGTTTGCTAGTATTTTGTTGAGGATTTTTCCATCTATATTCATCAGTGATATTGGTCTGTAATTTTCTGTTTTTGTCGTATCTTTGTCTTGTTTTAGTATCAGGGTGATCGTGGGCTCATAGAATGAGTTTGGGAGTGTTCCTCCCTCTGAAATTTGTTGCAAGAGTTTGAGAGGGGTGGGTGTTAGCTCTTCTCTAAATGTTTGATAGGATTCACCTGTGAAGCCATCTGGTCCTGGACTCTTGTTTGTTAGAAAATTTTTAATCACAGTTTCAATTTCATTACTTGTGATTGGTCTGTTCATATTTTCTGCTTCTTCCTGATTCAGTCTTGGAAAGTTATACCTTTCTAAGAATTTGTCCATTTCTTCCAGGTTGTCCATTTTTTTTGGCATAGAATTGCTTGTAGTAGTCTCTTAGGGTGCTTTGTATTTCTGAGTGTCCATTGTAACTTCTCCTTTTTCATTTCTAATTTTATTGATTTGAGTCCTCTCCCTCTTTTTCTTGATGAGTCTGGCTAATGGTTTGTCA
>NC_041215.1:124224690-124233865 GCF_002837175.3 Physeter macrocephalus | reverse complement strand
ATTATGTAATGTCCTTCCTTGTCTCTTGTAACATTCTTTATTTTAAAGTCTATTTTATCTGATATGAGTATTGCTACTCCAGCCTTCTTTTGATTTCCATTTGCATGGAATATCTTTTTCCATCCCCTCACTTTCACCAACTGAATTTTCATATGCTGTATTCCTCTGTTTCAAGGACTGCATTAGTAAATGCTACAGCTGATATTTCTGTATTTCAGTTGCATCCCACAGACCTGACGTCGAGTCTGTGCTCCTGTTAGGAATGACGCATTTTGTTTTTAACATACTGATTTTTCCTATGGATAGTCAATATACATATTGTTAGAAAAATAAGTCATACCTCTCTCCATCCCCAGAAGTGCTTCAGGATCAGTCTTCACCAATATTATATAGTTAATCACAACAGAAAATGGGGAGGAGGCTAATGAACTTATTCATGACAGAATAAATAAAGAAATCAGATAAACAAGTAACCAGCTCTGCCCAGGGCCAAATACATGGAGTTTGCAGGGTTCTCCTGGCTACAGAGATTTTCCTGAAATATGCATACATGAGGACAAACAGAGATTGAGGCAGCATATTCTAAGCATCTGATTCTAAGCTCCTTGATGAAAAATGTTCTGCTTCAGCATAGGAGAAAGGGATTAAGCAATGGAACATCTTCTAGGATTCCCAAGGTGTCTAAATTTGAACTGCTCTAGCAGCTTAGCTACAGCCAACTACAGTGTTATCCAAACATCTTCAACTCCAGACTTCTCACTGTCATTATGAACCCTCTATCAGCTAAACAAAGAATAAGTAAATACCTGTGCCTAGTCTTCTTCATTCAGTCATTCCTCGAATACCCATTGAGTGCCTACTTGTGTTAGTAATCTATTGCCCCAAAAAAATGATCCATTTGCAGCCAATTAAGCCAACCGTGCTCTTTTCTACATGGAGGTCTGGCGTGTAATGGCTGCAAAGAGCAGTTTCCTCGGTAGTGTGTGCAGCCTGTTGCCTGTAAGGGTTGCCCTAATGGACCTTGGAAACAGCCCTTTCCAGTAGTCATTTGTGACTGGCATGCTGTCCCCAATCTAGGCTCCAGACAGGCATACATGGTGACTTTGGAAAGCCCCAGGGCACAATGGCCAGGGTCCATATTGGCCAAATCATAATGTGAATCCGCACCAAGCTGCAGAACAAGGAGCATGTGATCGAGGCCCTACACAGGGCCAAGGTCAAGTTCCCTGGCCACCAGAAGAGCCACATTTCCAAAAAGTGGGGATTTACTAAGTTTAATATAGATGAATTTGAAAACATTGTGGCAGAAAAGTGGCTCATCCCAGATGGCTGTGGGGTCAAACACATCCCTAATTGTGGCCCCTGGACACATGGTGGGCCCTGCACTTAGAGCCCTGACGCCATCCCCTCCTCACGCGTGCCCACCAATAAATCCTACTTTCCTGTCAAAAAAAAAAAAAATCCAAACCTGGGTGGCTTAAAGCAATAAACATTGATTATCTCACATTTTCTCTGGGTCAGATATCTGGGCACAGCTTACCTGGGTCCTCTGCTCCAGAATCTCTCGCAGACTGTAAAGAAGGCATCTGTGGCTACAGTCATCTCAAGGCTTGACTGGGGAAGGATGTACCTCCAAGCTCATGTGGTTTTTGGCATCCCCAAGTTCCTTGTAAGCTGTTGTTGAGAAGCCACCCTCTGTTTCTTGCTCCATGGGCTTCTCCAATATGGCAGCCTGTTCGTTGAACATGTAAGCCAAGAAAACAAGAGTGAGAGTCTGCTAGCAAGAGAGGGGTCAAAATCTTTTGTAACGTAATCATAAATGTGACACCCCATTTTTCTGTCCATATGCTATTGTCAGAAGCAAGGCACTAATTAGGTCCTTCCTACATTCAAGGGTAGGGGATTACACAAGGAGGTGAATACTAAGTCAGGGGTATCACTGGAAGCCAGGTCAGAAGTCACCAACCACACTTCTCTATGGCAGGCTCTGTGCTTTGTGATAAAAATATGGTGATGATCCAGAAGAATAAGGCTGTCTCCCTCCTGAAGCTCACTGTCTGGGTTTGAGATACTGAATCATGAAACTACAGGAGACATCTGTAATACGGAGACAAGGGAAAAAGAAGGAGGGTAGAGAGATTCAGCCATGCTTTCTTAGAGGTCCTTAGAGGTCAGGTGGATGAATGAGAAGTGGGTCTCTCTGAAAATTCCTTTAGAACTCACTAGGGCAATTTCCGGTATAGATGGAGTATATGGATGCTAACAAGAAGTAATTAAAAAGGCGCAAAATAACTTCTCTCATAAAACTGCTGCTTAAAATCTCTTTACAAGAAGACAATGCCTTTCATGTCTTAATGACGAATGTGTTCTAATGCAAATAGTTCTGGAACTGGTCATAGCTTGTCACACGGTCAAACTAAAGTGCAAACGCCTGGATGTCAGATTCTTCATGAAAGCAAATTTGGTAGGGGAGGCCCCTGCCATGGTGGAGAATCGCCGGAACAAGGGGAACTTGGTGGGTTGCTATTTTTCTCATTATTTCAGAGAGTAGCCCCTGTTTGCAAAATAGGGGTAACAGTAGTACTTTATGTGACAGGTAGAATAATGACCCCTCCCAAAGATGTGCACACCCTAATTCCCAGACTTTGTGACTGTGTTACTTTACATGGCAAAAGGGACTTTTCCGATGTGAGTAAGATTATGAACCTTGAAATGGGACGATTATCCTGGATCTTCTATGTGGATACAATTTAGTCACGGGAGTCCTTAAAGTGGAAGAGGAAGGCAGAAGAGCAGGAGAGGGAGATGCAAAGAGAGAAGAGGCAGGAGAAATTCAAAGCATGAAGATGGAGGAAGAGGGCAAGAATCAAGGAATGTGGGTGGCCTCTGGGAGCTGGGAACAGTCCTAAGCCATTAGACAACAAGGACATGGAGACAGTCCTACCACTGAAGACACTCAATTCTGCCACAACCCGAATGAGCAGGGAAATGGATTCTCCCCTAGAGCCTCCAGAAGGAATGCAGCCCTGCAGGCACTGATTTTAGCCCCATGAGATCCAACTCAGACTTCTGACCTACAGAACTCTAAGATAATAAATCTGTGTCGTTTTAAGCTAAGTTTGTGGTAATTCATCATGATGGCAAAAGAAAACTAATATCCTTACTCATTGGATTCTTTTAAGGACTCAAATCATTAATATATATTGAGAGTACTTGAAATGCATCTGGCACACGGTTAGCAAGCACTGTGCACATGTTTCCCATTATTGTGACCCTGCAACCTGGGAGTTCTGAGCTGATAGATGGAAAAACATGGCCCAGCTGAAAAAAAAAGGCTGAAGGAATGTCTCCACATACTGTCTATTTCCAAATAAATCTCTTTTAATGATCACATGTGTCATGGAATAAGCTGCAGGTTCCTGATGCCAGAGCCTGAAAGAAAGGTGACCAGTGAACAATATTTTTAGTACTATCCAGTAAACTGAATAAAGGGCCCACTGGCCTTTCATGATCTATCATTCTATTTTTTTCATTCTGGTAAAGTAATTTTCTCTGGATTTAGAGTAATACATTTAGCATTGAAATAAGACTTGAACCATCTGTCAAACCTAAAAACAAATCTATTTCATGATGTGTGTTCATCTTATTTTTGCCAGAATATATTTTTTTCTCCTTTTTTTCTGTTTATTCACCACCTTATTCACCACCATATGCCCAGCACTTACATTGCCAACACCAACCAAAGAGTTGTTAGCTGAATGAGGTAGAATCACTGCAAGAAATATTAGGGATTTTTTTAACCCTACTTATCTTTCTACTCAGCTCCTGTAGTTACTAACAAATCATCAGGATCAAGAATCTTGCAGGTAGAAAGGGAAACCAAGATCTTTAGGACCAGTCCTATCATCAGGGAGTTTATAAACTTGTGGAGAGATTAAAATGCATGCCAAAGAATAACTAGCAATACAGGGCAATGCATCATAAGATGGTGGTCTCAACGTATGGGGTATTTACTCTGTGGCCTGCAGTGTAATCTCAGACTATGCAAGAACAGAGCACTAAACCACACTGAATCAAGAAAGCCACTTTGCTTTCCAGCCTTCTGACTACTATCAGAAGAAATCCTCACTTTCATGCTAGGGTGCCCTCTAAATTCTTCTCATACTTGGTTTGTCTCTGTCTACACCGCCCCTAGAAGAAGCCTCAGGCTGAGAGACCCAGGCTGGTCCAGTATAGCTAAAATTTAATTACAGTTTTTGGCTCCTGCTGTATTTATTTCCATAGATACCTTCTGTTTATGGCAAGTGAAACACTTTTCTATTTTTAGTAGTGGTATAATGTTTTCTTTTAAAATTACTTCACTTAAAGTTTTAAAAAGTGAGTCAAATTTCAATTTGTTGAAAGTGAATACTGCCCCAGATGGTTCATTGACATGGCAACAATTATAAAAGTGTTATAAGAATAACTAAACTTTGGGATAACAAAATGGAGTGTGTGGTAGAGGCATAGGTATAATATCTGAGAGGAGGGTGTCACTATAGTCAACTTCGTTGGTCAGGTTCTGAGAGGCCATGATGGAAGGAAGTGGAGTCTGGTGCTGGGTTTGCCATGGTGAGGATATGGTTGTATAGATGCAGGAGTGGGAAGTCTGAACCAAAGCAGGAATGGCCTTAGATGGCAGTAAGAAGAGCATTTCCACTAAGGTACAGGTGTGTGTGGGGTAAATTGTGACAGATGAACCTTAATGAGGTTGTAGAAAACCTTTCATTACAAGCTCTCCTCCATTGCCTCAACTAAAAAGTGTTTGCTTCTTCTCTCCAGGAGCTGACCCAGAACTAGATCCCAGGTGCAATGTAAGGAGGCCCCTCCTATACTTTGGGATCCTGTGTCACTGCACTGCTGTGGTTGATGGAGTTGCTGGTGGCTCTTTCACACACCTCAAACCTTCTGCCGCACAGCCCGTCAGCAAAGGATATAGAGCCCTCTGATGTGTTAATACCAATATTCACTTTATTTATATACCATCTGGACCATTTGCAATGTGGAGCTAACTGGTATCTCCCTCACTTTCAAGAGTCTGCAACTCTAGGAGATACCCCTGAGTTCAACATGAATACTCATGGTTTGTTTAGAATGTGTGAGCTAAAAAAGTTCTGTTGTATATCTAGGAATCTCCCAATAGCCGTTCTAAAATTAATCATGTAGGCTCCTCTGCCTGTACTTAATAGTAATGGAAGGGGTGAATTTCCTGGGGTAGAGACATGCACGCAGCTGGCAGTTTTAGGATTTTAAATTTCATATATTTTAAATTCCTTTGTTTAAAGAGTATATGTCTTTAAAGTATAAAGAATACAAGTGTTAGACCTCAGGATTGATATTTTTAGCCTAAAACATTAATGATGGTACCGCCTTTCTCCACCTGCAAAGACACCTGCAGTCCTCTGATCACCAGAGACACGGCTACTTCATTTCTGAATGCTAAGGAGGGGGATCCTGAGAGTCCCAGCAGGGAAAAACTGGGAGCTCAGCTGGCTTAGTGGCCTGGAAAAGTAGGACTTTGCTCACTGTGTTATGAGAAGGGCAAGAGGAAGTCTTTGAAAGCTGAGATTTGGTTTTCCTGACATCATCTATCAGGAGGGACTGAAGTCTTTGGATTCAGGCATTATATCTCCA
Source organism: Physeter macrocephalus (assembly GCF_002837175.3). Classification (NCBI taxonomy): domain Eukaryota; kingdom Metazoa; phylum Chordata; class Mammalia; order Artiodactyla; family Physeteridae; genus Physeter; species Physeter macrocephalus. Next base: position 124,228,192 of record NC_041215.1, on the reverse strand, counting down.
CTGTTCGTATCCTTTGAAAAGTAGCACAAGGTACAGTGGCATCTTAGCATGAATCACAAACTCCTCAGAGTCATCATGGGGCAAAAGATACATATAAAACTGATAGAAAAGAGGCTTAAGAGAGAATCAGTACATGAGAAAAGCAGTGTTTAATGAGCTTACTTTGAATGCCTTGTGAAGAAGAGGCAGGGGTGATGTACACAGTATTTTACAATAATACAGTATGGGCACTGAAAGGACACCTCAACCTAATCAGAATATGCACAGGCCCTCAACAGCTGGTAGGGCTACAATGGTACATTCTGACTGAGCACCAGTACTAAGAAGGGGGGGGGCCATCATTTAGGAGGGCACCCCAAGGACATACTCTAAGAGCTCATGTAATAGGCACTCATTCAAGATAGAGAATACTTACTGAGTTACTACTGTGTGCAATGTATTGTACCATGTGTGTGTGTGTGGTGGGGGGAATTTTCAAAAGGACTGCACTTTATATCTAGGCATTGTGCATTACCATAACAAATAATGTTTAGGATGTTCTTGTTTAACTCTATTTTCGATAGTGTACTTAGCAATAAAAAAAGCAGTAAAGTGATGTCACTGTAGGAAACTGGCAACAATAAGTGGACCCACTGCACCCTACCTCAGCTCTATGCACGTCTGTGGGCTGTAACAGCGATAACTCATTCTCTCAGGGGTTGTGTTTAGCCTGAGCTGCCTCCCACTGAGCTCATTAGGTCATGAGCTTCATAGAGATCCACTAGGAAAAAGATCCATCTGACCCCACATGATGATGAGAAACAAGTGACAACCTGGCCTCCTCAGACAAATTCTTTTGTCTTAAGCTCTGGTCTTTCCAGCTATTTACTGAAAGTTGTAAAATTAACAAGCAGCTTCCCTTTTAGGCTGTCATTTGAGGCTAGTGTTTTCAGAAAAGCTGATGTAGAAAAGTGACAAATGACACAGGGGTTAAAATTACTAACCATGGTAGAATGATACACTAAAATTGTCATTAAAATGTCACATTTCTCCCAGTGGATGATTAAAGGCATGTTGTCTTCTTGAGACACTGGAGAAATGGTGAGACAGGAAATTTTCTGCTCAACTACTGACCAGTCAGCCTAGAGAAAAGTCATTTCAATTGAGCCACCAGGTTGCAGAAGATAGAAGAGGAATCTTTTGGGCCACAAAGTTATATAGCGGGCATCCACTGTTTTTGCATATCTAGCATTTGTTACCCATTCTTTTGGTAAAGGCACCTAATTTTCCTTGGGGACTAAACCTCTCCTACTTTCAAGTCCAAATTTCTCCATCTTCTGACTCCAAAGATGGGCATATGACTCAGGCCATGTTCAGCAAAATATTGCATCCACTTGGACACGGTGATTGCTATAGAGATGGGCACATGAGTCAAGTGAGATCAATAAGAGTCAATAAGACTCAACCTTGAGTCCTTATTTTAGAACAGTAGGAGGGGAGTCTTCATTCCACTAGGTTTACTGAGTGGATAGGACATCAGCCTAGCATCACCAGCAAACATTCTGCCACCGCAAGGAGAGCCCAAAGTTTGGGTGAAATAAAGAAGCTCTAATGGCAACTTCTAAATATCTGGACTGAACCCTTGGAGTTAATGTAAAACTTGAACTAAACACCCTTTATATTTAAATTAATTTGAAAGGACTTTCTAAACAATTCAGGTTATTTTTGCCAGGAGCATTTGTATCTGCTTACTCTAGGTAACAAGTTGAAAGTCTTTGTTTCTTGGTTAAAAAATTTAGATTTCAAAATTTGAGAGATGGGAGCATTCCCAACGGCCCTGAACTTTCTCCTTAGGCAACAGCCAATTGTTCCGGTCCTGAATAAGATTTAGAACCGTGAAGAGGTGGGCAAGCAGAAGAAAATGCCTAAATGCCACCAAGAGTGGTCTACCCTAAAGCAGGAAAGTCTAACTATTGACACAGAGACATCAAGCCTAATTCAGCAAAGACATCTGTGGTTTTTTTTCCAGTCTTTGGAGCAGCACAAAACAGTTAACTATTCTGCAAATCACTCCTTTACTATATTCTGTCTTTCTGATTTAATTTTATATCCCATCTTTTCATTGACAAACTCTATCCTGAAGAGCAAGAAATAACACCATCACTGTCTATCAAGGTATCTGGTATTTGGGGAAATCTTTAAAAGCATGGAAGAAAATTAGAAATGTTTGATAAAGAATGCATTGTCCTACAGCTGTTAATTATGGGTCTGACTGAAAGGAAAAGACTTCCATGTAAATAAATTTTTTTAAAGGACTGATTTTTATCAGGAGGATGAGAATAACCATAATGGAATGGAAACATCCATTCTAATGGACTGGAGGACCAACAGTTACAAATCTGTATCTTCCTATGTTATCAACTCTCTGCTTGTAGACAAATAAAAGGATATTGGAATGTTTTCTATTTTTGTTTTCTTCAATTTATCTTGTTTTATCATTTGATCAACATAGAATTACAGGTGAGACCACTGGGATCACTGAGGAAGCAGTAAAGTGTGAATTCTAGAGGTAGATTAACTGAGCTTGGCTCAGCCAATGACCATTTGTGTGGATTTAGACAAGTGCCTTAACTTTTCAGAGCCTTAGTTTCTTCATTTATGCAATGGGAAACATTACCAGCCACATCAGTGTATAGTGGATTTAAATAAATACTACATATAAAACATGGAATTTTTTAAGGGCTCAATAAATATTTCTCATTACTATTCTTACTACTGTTAGCACCTTGAATCCCTCAGGTAGGAGCTGATATCCCACAGTGGTTTAAGGGCCTTAGCCCAGAATTACTCAGATGAGTTGTGGGTCCAGGTCTAGAACTCAGGTTTCTAGATTCAAAGATCTGTGCATTTAATTGCCGTCTTCAAAATATTCTATTTAAATCATATTTTTAACTACAGTTGGGAAACTCCAGATATTTCCTTTAAAAAAACAGGCTACGGAGGAGCTTCAAGATGGCGGAAGAGTAAGACGCGGAGATCACCTTCCTCCCCACAAATGCATCAGAAATACATCTACATGTAGAATAACTCCTACAGAACACCTACTGAATGCTGGCAGAAGACCTCAGACCTCCCAAAAGGCAAGAAACTCCCCACGTACCTGGGTAGGACAAAAGAACAAATAGAGACAAAAGAATAGGGACGGGACCTGCACCAGTGAGAAGGAGCTGTTTAGGAGGAAAGGTTCGCACACACTAGAAGCCCCTTCACGGGCGGAGACTGCGGGTGGCGAACGGGAGGGAAGCTTCGGAGCCACGGAGGAGAGCACAGCAACATGGGTGTGGAGGGCAAAGCGGAGAGATTCCCGCATGGAGGGTCGGTGCTGTCCGGCACTCACCAGCCCGAGAGGCTTGTCTGTTCACCGGCCGGGGCGGGCGGGGCTGGGAGCTGAGGCTCGGGCTTCGGTCGGATCCCAGGAGAGGACTGGGGTTGGCGGCGTGAACACAAGCCTGAGGGGGCTAGT
>NC_041215.1:124220993-124224634 GCF_002837175.3 Physeter macrocephalus | reverse complement strand
GATCCCAGGAGAGGACTGGGGTTGGCGGCGTGAACACAGCCTGAAGGGGGCTAGTGCGCCACAGCTAGCCGGGAGGGAGTCCGGGAGAAGTCTGCAGCTGCCGAAGAGGCAAGAGACTTTTTCTTCTCTCTTTGCTTCCTGGTGCGCGAGGAGAGGGGATTAAGCGCACCGCTTAAAGGAGCTCCAGAGAAGGGCGCGAGCTGCGGCTAACAGCGCGGACCCCAGAGACGGGCATGAGACGCTAAGGCTGCTGCTGCCGCCACCAAGAAGCCTGTGTGCAAGCACAGGTCACTCTCCACACCTCCCCTGCAGCCTGTGCAGACCGCCGCTGCCAGGGTCCCGTGACCCAGGGACAACTTCCCCAGGAGAGCGCGCACGCGCCTCAGGCTGCTGCAACATCACGCTGGCTTCTGCCGCCACAGGCTCGCCCCGCATGCGTGCTCCTCCCTCCCCCCGGCCTGAGCCAGAGCCCCCGAATCAGCTGCTCCTTTAACCCCGTCCCGTCTGAGCGAAGGACAGACGCCCTCAGGCGACCTACACGCAGAGGCGGGGCCAAATCCAAAACCGAACCCCGGGAGTTGTGTGAACAAAGAAGAGAAAGGGAAATCTCTCCCAGCAGCCTCAGAAGCAGCGGATTAAAGCTCCACAATCAACCTGATGTACCCTGCATCGGTGGAATACTTGAATAGACAACGAATCATCACAAATTGAGGAGGTGGACTTTGGGAGCAAGATATATTATTTTTTCCCCTTTTTCTCTTTTTGTGAGTGTGTATGTGTATGCTTCTGTGTGTGATTTTCTCTGTATAGCATTGCTTTTACCATTTGTCCTAGGGTTCTGTCTGTCTTTTTTTTTTTATTACTTAAAAAATTTTATTGGGGCTTCCCTGGTGGAAGTGGTTGCGCGTCCGCCTGCCGATGCAGGGGAACCGGGTTCGCGCCCCGGTCTGGGAGGATCCCACATGCCGTGGAGCGGCTGGGCCCGTGAGCCATGGCTGCTGAGCCTGCGCGTCCGGAGCCTGTGCTCCGCAACGGGAGGGGCCACAGCAGAGGGAGGCCCGCATACCACAAAAAAAAAAAAAAAAAAAAATTATTTTTGTTAAAAATTATTTATTTTTTATTTTAATAACCTTATTTTATTTTATCTTCTTCTTTCTTTCTTTCTATTTTTTTCTCCCTTTTGTTCTGAGCCATGTGGAGGACAGGCTCTTGGTGCTCCAGCCAGGCATCAGGGCTGTGCCACTGAGGTGGGAGAAAATCACAATAAGGCCACAGACACCCCAAAACACACCACTAGACGTGGACCTGCCCACCAGAAAGACAAGATCCAGCTTCATCCACCAGAACACAGGCACTAGTCCCCTCCACAAGGAAGCCTACACAACTCACAGAACCAACCTTAGCCACTGGGGACAGACACCAAAAACAACAGAAACTATGAACCTGCAGCATGCGAAAGGAGACCCCAAAGACAGTAAGTTAAGCAAAATGAGAAGACAGAGAAACACACAGCAGATGAAGGAGCAAGGCAAAAACCCACCAGTCCTAACAAATGAAGAGGAAATAGGCAGTCTACATGAAAAAGAATTGAGAATAATGATAGTAAAGATGATCCAAAATCTTGGAAATAGAATAGACAAAATACAAGAAACGTTTAACAAGGACCTAGAAGAACTAAAGAGCAAACAAACAGAGATGTACAACACAATAAATGAAATTAAAAATTCTCTAGAAGGGATCAATAGCAGAATAACTGAGGCAGAAGAACGGATAAATGGCCTGGAAGATAAAATAGTGGAAATAACTACTGCAGAGCAGAGTAAAGAAAAAGGAATGAAAAGAGTTGAGGACAGTCTCAGAGACCTCTGGGACAACATTAAACGAACCAACATTCAAATTATAGGGGTCCCAGAAGAAGAAGAGAAAAACAAAGGGAGTGAGAAAATATTTGAAGAGATTGTAAAACATCCTAATATTGTGAAAACATCCCTAATATGGGAAAGGAAATAGTTAATCAAGTCCAGGAAACACAGAGAGTCCCGTACAGGGTAAATCCAAGGAGAAACACCCCAAGACACATATTAATCAAACAATCAAAAATTAAATACAAAGAACAAATATTAAAAGCAGCAAGGGAAAAGCAACAAGTAACACATAAGGGAATCCCCATAAGGTTAACAGCTGATCTTTCAGCAGAAACTCTGCAAGCCAGAAGGGAGTGGCAGGACATATTTAAAGTGATGAAAGAGAAAAACCTACAACCAAGATTACTCTACCCAGCAAGGATCTCATTCAGATTTGATGGAGAAATTAAAAGCTTTAGAGACAAGCAAAAGCTAAGAGAATTCAGCACCAACAAACCAGCTTTACAACAAATGCTAAAGGAGCTTCTCTAGGCAGGAAACACAAGAAAAGGGAAAGACCTACAATAATAAACCTAAAACAATTAAGAAAATGGTAATAGGAACATACATATCTATAATTCCCTTAAATGTAAATGGATTAAATGCTCCAAACAAAAGACATACACTAGCTGAATGGATACAAAAACAAGACCCATACATATGCTGCATACAAGAGACCCACTTCAGACCTAGGGACACATACAGACTGAAAGTGAGGGCATGGAAAAAGATATTCCATGCAAATGGAAATCAGAAGAAAGCTGGAGGAGCAACTCTCATATCAGACAAAATAGACATTAAACAAACACTATTATAAGAGACAAAGAAGGACATTACATAATGATAAAGGGATCAATCCAAGAAGAAGATATAACAATTGTAAATATTTATGCACCCAACATAGGAGCACCTCAATACATAAGGCAAATACTAACAGCCATAAAAGGGGAAATCGACAGTAACACAATCATAGTAGGGAACTTTAACACCCCACTTTTACCAATGGGCAGATCATCCTAAATGAAAATAAATAAGGAAACACAAGCTTTAAATGATACATTACACAAGATGGACTTAATGGATATTTATAGGACATTCCATCCAAAAACAACAGAATACACATTCTTCTCAAGTGCTCATGGAACATTCTCCCGGATAGATCATATCTTGGGTCACAAACCAAGCCTTGGTAAATTTAAGAAAATTGAAATCGTATCAAGTGTCTTTCCCGACAAGAACGCTATGAGACTAGATATCAATTACAGGAAAAAATCCGTAAAAAATACAAACACATGGAGGCTAAACAACACACTACTTTATAACCAAGAGATCACTGAACAAATCAAAGAGGAAATCAAAAAATAACTAGAAACAAATGACAATGAAAACACAATGACCCAAAACCTATAGGATGCAGCAAAAGCAGTTCTAAGAGGGTAGTATATAGCTATACAAGCCTACCTTAAGAAACAAGAAACATCTCAAATAAACAACCTAACTTTACACCTAAAGCAATTAGAGAAAGAAGAACAAAATACCCCAAAGTTAGCAGAAAGAAACAAATCATAACAATCAGATCAGAAATAAATGAAAAAGAAATGAAGGAAATGATAGCAAACATCAATAAAACTAAAAGCTGGTTCTTTGAGAAGATAAACAGAGTTGATAAACCATTAGCCAGACTCATCAAGAATACAAGGGAGAAGACTCAAATCAATAGGATGAGAAATGACAAAG
>NC_041215.1:124219729-124220837 GCF_002837175.3 Physeter macrocephalus | reverse complement strand
TTTATCCCAGGAATGCAAGGATTCTTCAATATATGCAAATCAATCAATGTGATACACCATATTAACAAATTGAAGAATAAAAACCATATGATCATCTCAATGGATGCAGAGAAAGCTTTTGACAAAATTCAACACCCGTTTATTATAAAAAAACCTGCAGAAAGTAGGCATAGAGGGACCCTTCCTCAACATAATAAAGGCCATATATGACAAACCCACACTCAACATCATCCTCAATAATGAAAAACTGAAACCATTTCAAATAAGATCAAGAACAAGACAAGGCTGCCCACTCTCCCCACTATTATTCAACATAGTTTGGGAATTTTTAGCCACAGCAATCAGAGAAGAAAAAGAAATAAAAGGAATCCAAATCAGAAAAGAAGAAGTAAAGCTGTCACTGTTTGCAGATGACATGATACTCTACATAAAGACTCCTAAAGATGCTACCAGAAAACTACTAGAGCTAATCAATGAATTTGGTAAAGTAGCAGGATACAAAATTAGTGCACAGAAATCTCTTGCTTTCCTATACACTAATGATGAAACATCTGAAAGTGAAATTAAGAAAACATTCCCATTTACTATTGCAACCAAAAGAATAAAATATCAAGGAATAAACCTACCTAAGGAGACAAAAGACCTGTATGCAGAAAATGATAAGACACTGATGAAAGAAATTAAAGATGATACAAATAGATGGAGAGATATACCATGTTCTTGGATTGGAAGAATCAACATTGTGAAAATGACTCTACTACCCAAAGCAATCTACAGATTCAATGCAATCCCTATCAAACTACCACTGGCATTTTCCACAGAACTAGAACAAAAAATTTCACAAATTGTATGGAAACACAAAAGACCCCGAATAGCCAAAGCAATCTTGAGAAAAAAAAAATGGAGCTGGAGGAATCAGCCTCCCTGACTTCAGACTATACTACAAGGCTACAGCAATCAAGAGAGTATGGTACTGGCACAAAAACAGAAATATAGATCAATGGAACAGGATAGAAAATCCAGAGATAAATCCATGCACCTATGGTCAACTAATCTATGACAAAGGAGGCAAGGATATACAATGGAGAAAAGACAGTCTCTTCAATAA
>NC_041215.1:124198080-124219140 GCF_002837175.3 Physeter macrocephalus | reverse complement strand
ATAGCACAGGGAGATCAGCTCGATGCTTTGTGACCACCTAGAGGGGTGGGATAGGGAGGGTGGGAGGGAGGGAGAGGCAAGAGGGAAGAGATATGGGGACATATGTATATGTATAACTGATTCACTTTGTTATAAAGCAGAAACTAACACACATTGTAAAGCAATTATACCCCAATAAAGATGTTAAAAAAAAGGTTATGAAAAAAACTTGGAAATAAATACAGATGATAATTTAAATCTCTTAAATTGCCAAGAGTCATAAAAGGATAAGAATATTTAAACCTGCAATTAATGTGATAAAAAATTCTATGCCATACACCAAGGAGATAATTATGAATTTCCCCAGAATATTTGAGGAAACTGTCAGGCTGACTGATAAGGAAACTCCTTTGCTAAAATTCTGGAGGCAAATTTCCCTGGAAGAAAGAAATTCAAGAAGAGCAAGACAGAGACAGGTAGAAATCTTAATTAAGCCTTCACCTGATGTTATATAAGTGTCTTTGTTGCCTAATTTGTTTTCTTGGCTTCTTAGGACCTCTCCACCAAGGCCCACCTTCCCCATAAAGAACTTTATTCTCACATTTCAAACTTATCCTCCTCCTTATTCCTCTCTCCCATTCCTCACACCAAATTTACACATGAGGCATCCCGTTTTCTCTGGACTCTGTTGGGTGATAACTGTTCAAGCTGATGCACTACTCTGGGTTAATTGTGTGACAGGAGCTAAGGGCTCTGCATGCCACCCTCTCAGGACATATCTGCATTGCACATGAGTATTCTAGAAGCTCAAGTTCTTAACCCAAAGGAAGAAAGTTAATGAGAGAAACTTCAGGTAAGTGTGAAGGGAAGGGTAAAGACAGAGTAGCTGATGGCAAAGCTCGTTAACAGTAAAAATCCCTCACTTGGATAAAACGGACAGCTGCTTACTGTAACATCTCATGGACCTTTTATGGAAGTGGGGAAAGATAGTTTTACCTTAAGTTAACCCCAGAATTCATTCCTAGATCCACATACTGAATTTGATTTGAATCTAGGTCTCTATAAAAATATCCTTACCTGGAGCTTAATTACTCTCAGCAAAATTACACCAAGCTCAGCTGATTGGCTATGAGTATGAATAATATTTTTATTATTTTCCAAAATGAATGCATATTTTCTTTAAAATATCTCAGATTTCTTTAAAAGTGTTCAGAAGCAGCATTTAATGTTCTCCTTCAACACTGCATTTGAGATTCAGATAGTATGAATACATACCAGAAACCAGTCAGCTCTGGACCAGATGTGTACAGATAGCCCATCACACTTACTGCTGAACATTTGTATAAGAGAGGGATAGTTGAATTTGCCTACTTTTGACATATTTACAAATGTAGAAAATCAAATTCTTCATTTTGGCAAAGGCATCTAAGGCTCATATTGGAACAATAATATTTAGTATAGACTTTCAAGCTAGTGCATGATGGTATTTTTAATGATTCCTTTAATGATTGAATTAATGAAATAAAATCTTTACAGAATTAAGCAGAGATATAATTTTCCCCTTTCACACCACTGGGATCTTTAATACATAAAAACAGTCTGCTCTGCCAAGATGGGGACAGTGCTGTCTTAAGAAGTTACCATTGAATTTTGAAAATATTTTCCATGCCCATGGGAGGGACACATAGAGCAAGACTAATTGATAAAACATAACAGTTATGAACTCACCATGGAGCTTTGGCTGTGCATTGATTGCCAAGGGAATGCCTTTAGGATGTTGGATCAGAGAAACTACTTTATTCCCCAATGTATCCAGTAGGCATAATAGCTCTAAGACAATCCCTACTCTTCAAAACAAGATGGCAATAAAGAATTAATTGGATTTTGTGAAATATGTAAGAAATATCCATTCAAATTAGTATTTTTGGCCAAAACTCTCAGACTTGGCCAGACAATTATACTTGTTGGAGACAGTTGAAAACTCAAGGTTATTTAAGGGAAATGCTGGTGTCCAAAAGAAGCCTATTCCCTCTACGGGCTAGTGGAAAACCTTTTGTTTCTGATAAAATATTTTTCCTGTATGTCTGTTAGAATCTCATAAATAGTTATGATCAGTTCCTTTGGTTGTTTAAACATAAAGTTTATTTCAGAAATCTAGAACTTTATATGTGTTGTATAAAAATTTTTGATTAGAGAAGTTTTGATCAAGATATCAAATTTAGTTCCTCAATGCCAATAGTTCTGAAACAGAACTGTAGGAGAGCAAAATTGTAATTTATAATTTTTCACTTAATTTTGTATGTGCCTAGGTATAAGAAGTAAGAATTCAATCAAATGAAGAGATGCTCCAAATGGTCTTAGTCCTGTCCTGGGCAATCCCTGGGCCTTCAGACCTGGAAAGAATTATGGGGTCAAGCAACAGCATGATTCAGATGGCTTGGGACTTCCAGCTCAGTGTGAACCCATAGGCCCCATTCAGGAGAGAAAATCCAGCCACCCAGTTCAGCATCATCAGCCAGAATAAGACTGGACTCCTTTGGGTTTGATCTGGGTTAGAATCTCAGGAGTTGGCTCAGAATTTAACCATCCATGTAAGTAAAGCAGAGTTTCAGCTTTTCTGAATTCTCAGTGACAGTTCCTACTTCAGGCATTGTGCATAGCAGACACCTTCTGGCTCTTAATTGTTTAAAATCTCTAGCATTTAAAACATACACAGGGCTACTCAACTGAGAAAACACAGATTCATCCTCAGTGACAAAATCAGCTAATCAGCTTTCACACACACCTGTGAATATCTGTGAACATGTGCCCTCAGCCTAGGTGTCAGTAAGACTGTTTTTCCCCATTTATCACTTGCTTAAGATCCAGTCTCTTAAGGTCACTTCTCCTTCCTCATTTGGTCTCAAGCAGCTGACCCGTATGAGCTGCATCCCTATTCCCTTGTTGGACTGGCTTCCAACTAGGCTTGACCCCCAATGGGATGGAGATGTTAAAGCAAGAGAAAGGGGCTTGAAGTATTCTCCTCCCCCTTGCGCACCTGTTTCAGCACTGTGGTTCTGGTTAGGGTTGTAGAGCTGCTCCTCCTCCACAACTACTGGGCTCCAGTGATATTATTTGCTCCCCTGGACCTCAAGCCTAGGGATGATAATGACCTCCCTCTGTTGCTAGCCTCTGAGAACTTCATCATCCTTTGCTTATTTACTTAACCTTACCCTCACCTCTTAAATAATACCTGAATGTAAGTCTCTTCAATTGAACTATCTAAATGGAATTATTTTTCCTGCGAGGAATCTTTTATACTTTAAAGTATTCAATAGATTCTTTCATTTCAATGAAGGATCATTAAATAAAATTACATTGTGGACCAAGCAGGAATTACAATTATGTAAAATAACCAAGGATAATGTAAAACAATGGTAGGTTTTATGAAAATAGTAGAGTATATTCCCTTTAATCCATTCATATTCAATTTTTTTTTCTAAAAGAATATAAAGCTGAGGGGAGCCAGCTTGAGATCACTGAATCGGGATACGTGAAAGCTACATTAAGAGATTTGCTCTCATATTAATATGGAGTTTTAGAAGCCCAAGATTATTTAAAACATGGAGTGAGTTAAGGATAGTTTACCATTAAAACCAAATTCTAGCTTAATTAATATTGGCACTTTTTGCACTGTAATTCTTGGTATAAAAACATCAGTTAATTTTATACTAGGGAAGGAAGACTAGAAAGAAAAATAATACACTTAGAAGGAATTGAAGTACCAGTTTTTTATAAGGTGGCCATCAGCATTGTTTTACCCACCCCATCACTGTGAGGATTGTTTCCAGTTTCCAGGAAAAGGGAGACCATTGTTGATAAATTGTAGCTAAATTCACCAAACTAAAAATAATTACTTTTCCAGGAGTAGCATGTATTAAGGAGACATGAAATAATAGAGCACAGCTAATAAATATATTAAAGTTAACTCTTCAAGTCTATGCAGATGGTTATACTTAATTGGTTACATAACAACATGAGGCTCAGTCATAAAATAAATTAGTGGGATATCAAATCTAATTGTAATCCATTCTAGTTGATATCCATCTTTTATTCAATCAGTTGAACCAAAGGAAAACTTCATATAATACAAATATAGCTATGGTATTGAATGAGTTGAACTTCAAAGCTACAGGCAGAAAGAAATTATTCTATCTTTATTCTATCTTACCACTGGTACCTTCAGTTTACTCTATGAATCATTCTTTCCCACCCCCTGCAAGAAAACAGAAATAGATCTCATGGATTTTCTGGTCATTTTCTGATATTAAAAAGCTCAACCCAATCTAATATCAAAATTCGTATATCACCTCTAAGTTAACGTTTCTCTCTGCTCTTGCTTAGAATTGACTCAGGCTTGAAAACATGCTCTAGGTTGTAGGTAGGGAGCTGGTTAGCTTCTTCTGTCTTCCTAGTTTCCCTTCCTCTCTAGTCTCTTAGCTGCTGTTCCTCTGGAACCAGGTCCAGAATTAAAGAAGAATTAGTGGGAAAGAGAACAGTCTTGAGATTTCAATCTGACTTTGAAGGTCCTGGGTACCTCTTTCTCTCATAGGGTGTTTTCTGGGTTCTTTGATGATCTGACCTCTCAGGGGACCTATCCCCAGCATAGGAAGTACCTATACACTTCTTCTCAGGTCCTGTATTCCAGTGGTCCAGCTATCCACATGGGCCTCTGTATTAGTCAGTGTTCTCCAGAGAAACAAAACCAATAGGATACATAGAAAAAGATGATACATAAATTCATAGATACATAGACATACAGATATCTGTATTTCTTATAAGGAATTGGCTTGTGCAATTATGAAGGCTGAGAAGTCCCAGGATCTGCAGTCAGCAAGCTGGAGGCCCAGGAGAGCTGAAGGTGTAGTTCCAATCTGAGTGTGAAGGCCTGAGAACTAGGAGAGGCTATGGTATAACTTCCAGTCTGGACTCCAGCATTCTTGAGACCAAAGAAGAGCCAATTTTTCAATTCAAGTCCAAAGGCAGGAAAACAGCAATGTCCAGCTCAGTCAGTCTTACTCAGTTTTTTTTGATATTGTTGTTCTATTTAGGTCTTCAATTAATTGGGATGAAGCTCACTCACGTTGGGTAGAGCAATCTGCTTTACTTCATCTGTTGATTCAAATGGTGATCTCACCCAGAAACACCCAGAATAATGTTTGACCAAATGTCTAGGCACCCCATGACACAGTCAAGTTGACACACAAAATTAACCTTCACAGCCTCTTAGGCTGAGACTCCTTTACCATGACAAACATCTTGCTCTTATCATTGGTCTTTGTGTTTTAAGGAAAACTCCTGTCCTTGATTTGCCATTAATGAATGTATAACTTGCACCCACTGAACCCCTTTCCACATGCCCTGTTTTTGGATCAGTTCCAGACAGCCTCTCATGCTGATGTCTCCAGGAGAGATCAGACACCTGTGCCTGCATCTACCCTTGGGGACACATGCTTTTCCAAGTAGTTCCACAAACGTAACTTTCCTCTGGGGAGGAGAAAAGAAACGCACAGCACTTCAATAAGAACTCTCTTCAAAGGTGTTTCCACCATCGATCTTCTTGAAATGAATCTTCCACTTAAAAAAAATTCCTGCTTCTTGAAGATGGGCTAATGGTTGCAGAACTAGTTTTAGGTGACCCCCTTGACAAGTGTTCCACTGATGACCTAGTACCTTATTTTAGGATGTAAGTATTAGCTGTTATTGTTATTCTCAGCTTTGGGTCCACAGCTGAACTCTAAGACCAAAAGAGTCTCATTTTAGTATCCTGTTACAGACATGGCTTTGCCTTTGGGCAAGGTGTGCCATTCTTATAGAAGGAGAATTGTGAGTTGGAAATTCACCCTAAAAATTTTCTTCTACACATTTCTACTTACATTTCAGGGTTCTTGTAAAGATCTAATGGGATAAATATTGTGAAGAGTGTATAACAGAATACACAATCAAGTTTTAAAAGGTAAAACTAAGTGACATTGTTCTCTCTGAGCTCTTATACAGAATGCATAGATAGCAGATAAGAGAATAAAAGAGAACAATCTCAAAGTCTACTTCCATTACTCCAGAATCCAGGGAGAGGCAGAATTAAAGTTCTCACCACTCCAGGCAGGAAAGACATGGGGTAATGAGGAAGAGTGGATGCTACTAAGTATCATCCCTGAAGCCTATGGTTTCAACAGAGGCAAGGGCAAGTCAAAGACTGCAACATTAAATGTTCTATAACTCTTGGTTGCTGCTTGAGTGAGAAGCCAATTTATCTGTTGTTTCTGGGGTAACTGAGTTTAGCCTTCCCTCTTATCAAGGGCAATTATACTTGCATTAGCCAAGAAATGCAGCCCCTTTATTTTATATCACTGTAATCAACTATACCCTTACAATCCAATTATGACATATTCATCTATATCCCAGTTACTGCACTATAACAAAGTTTTATCTTATTCCTGATAATATGAAGTTTACATGTTTCATGGAAGTTAGGGGACAACCTGGTAACTAAAGGAAGAAAGTCTCATTCCAAAGTAGTATTTTCTTAGAGATCTAGAATTCAAAAAAGGAAGATTGTCCAGAGAACCCTACCAAACCAAGGTGTAGGTAGGTAAAATTCCTGCGGTACATTTTTAGAGACTAGGTCGTTTTATCTGTGAGTAGCTAATCCTACTTCCTCAGAGTTAGTAGTTTACAGTTTTCAGTGTTTTCCCTCCCTAGGGATAGTAATGGTACTTAATATGAACATTACTTCATCAGATACATCCATTTACAATCTCTAAAATGGTACTACTTTATTTAATCAAAAAATATTGTTTGAGCAGTGAAACTGATAGTTCTAGGTGATGGGGATACAAAATTGACAAAGACATGGTCCCTGCTTTCAATGAACTCATGATCATTTGAGGAAACAAATACTCCATGTACTATAACATGATATACAGGTATATTCATGAGGCACTAGGTAAAGTGTGGTGATGATTCTGAGAGTAGGCATGTTGTGGCCTTCAAATCTGACATTTGAAGAAAAGCAGAATTTCTGCAAACAGATGAGGGAAAGGATATCCTGGGAGAGATAACATATATACTCAAATGGTAAAATTGCTTAGAAATCCAACACTTAAAATGTTGATGTCATGAGATAGAATTTCAGCTGCCTCTTTGTCAGGCACACATTTTACTAATGAGAATTCTCATTTTCACATAATTCAGGGAAGTATATCATCTTCGATTATTGTTGCCCTCTGCCAGAAAAATGAATGCATTACTTATTCTCCCTGCTTTACTTGCAGGAAGTCTCACTTTATTTCAGCCAGATCTTTTATGTTCCATAGGTTTAACAATTTAGTAGGTACTTTCCATACTTCCATGTCTTCAAATGTGTTATTCATTTTTCTTGAAATACCCTTTCTTTCACTCATCACATACTTCCTGTTCTTTGTACATTTTGCTTCTATTTATCATTGTAGCTTTCCCATAAAGATTCCTATTCTAAGAAGCTTTCCTTTACCACTTCCCTTCCATAAGAACTTGATGCTTCTCCTAGGTACCCCAGACCACCTTGTACATATAATTTTCATAGCACTTATCACTCTTTACTATTACCAATTGTTTGTCTAACTCCTTTATGCTTGTTCTGCTCAGGTATAATCATCTTCATCTCTGATTCCATAGTGATTATCATGGGGCCCAGCACACAAAAGGTAACTCATGTTTGTTGATGAATAAATGATGTGAAAGAAATGAAATCAAAATCCAACACTTCCCACAAATCCAACACTCTTTTAGTTCCTTTATGATAAACTATCTCAAAAATTACTTGTTTTCTTAAGTACCAGTGTAATCAAAGTATATCTTGATTATTAAAAGTGTTGTATTTTTTAGTTCTAGGAATATATGCCCATGCTCTTCAAGTGCTCTCTCTGTAGTCTGAACATAGAATCATAATCCAAAAATATCTCAACGGGCTAGAGTAAAGACTGAATGTAAGATGTTGAAACCTGACGGAGAAAAATTTAAACTTCTGTACAACTACATAATTTGGGAGGGACAAAACTCAGCAGGAGAATAGCTGAAAAAGACTTAAAAGTTAATTTAAAGGTAACTGTGGGCTTTGTATAAATCTGGAGTATGATTTGTTCCATGAAAAAGCTAACACGATCTTCAGTTATATTAATAAAAATATTATTTCTAAAATGAGGGAGATAAAAATCCTATTCTACTGTATTCTGATTAGCCTACACTCTGAAGTAATGGTCCTTAGACTGGAATATAAATTACCTCTGGGAATATACAAAGACTTGAAAGGGAACAAGCACATGAATATTTTAAGTGGAATCAATTTCCAGATCATCACCATCCATATTTATTCTTTTCACAACTAATCTTCCTGAGAAAGTGACTACGGTCAAGATTCCTCTCTACCCCCACCCCCCATCATCATTTTCCGATGTTATAAAAGAAAGACATAGCTCTCACTCACACACAGTCTTGTGTTGCTCAAAGGTTTAAAACACTTCAGAGAAAGAAAAAAGAAAGAAAAAGGACAATTAATTAGGTCTCATTTGTTTATTTTTGTTTTTATTTTCATTACTCTAAGAGGTGGATCAAAAAACATCTTGTTGTGATTTATGTCAAAGAGTGTTCTGCTTATGTTTTCCTCTAAGAGTTTTATAGTGTCTGGCCCTACATTTAGGTCTTCAATCCATTTCAAGGTTTCTTTTTTGTATGGTGTTAGAGAGTGTTCTAATTTCATTCTTTTACATGTAGCTGTCCAGTTTTCCCAGCAACACTTATTGAAGAGACTGTCTTTTATCCATTGTACATTCTTGCCTCCTTTGTTGTAGATTAGTTGACCATAGATGAGTTTATTTCTGGGCTTTCTCTCCTATTCCATTGATCTGTATTTCTGTTTTTGTGCCAGTACCATACTGTTTTGATGACTGTAGCTTTGTGGTATAGTCTGAAGTCAGGGAGTCTGATTACTCCAGCTCTGTTTTTCTTTCTCAGGTTTGCTTTAGCTATTTAGGGTCTTTTGTGTTTCTATATAAATTTTATGATCTTTTGTTCTAGTTCTGTGAAAAATGCCATTGGTAATTTGATAGAGATTGCATTGAATTTGTAGATTGCCTTGGGTAGTATAGTCATTTTAACAATATTGATTCTTCCAGTCCAAGAACATGGTATATCCTTCCATCTGTTTGTGTCATCTCCAATTTCTTTCACCAGCATCTTAGTTTTCAGAGTAGAGGTCTTTTGTCTCCTTAGGTAGGTTTATTCCTAGGTATTTTATTTGTTTTGATGCCATGGTAAATGGGTTTGTTTTCTTAATCTCTCTTTCTGATCTTTTGTTGTTAGTATATAGGAATGCAAGAGATTTCTGTGCATTAATTTTCTATCCTTCAACTTTACTGAATTCATTAATGAGCTCTAGTAGTTTTCTGGTAACATCTTTAGGATTTTCTATGTATAATATCATGTCATCTGCAAACAGTGACACTTTTACTTCTTCTTTCCCAATTTGGATTCCTTTCTGGTGAGAATGTAAATTAGTACAACCACTGTGGAGAACAGTATGGAACTTCCTTAAAAAACTAAAAATAGAACTACCATATGATTCAGCAACCCCACTCCTGGGCATATAGCTGGAGAAAGCCATTATCTGAAAGGATACATGCACCCCAGTGTTCATTGCAGCACTATTTACAATAGCCAAGACATGGAAGCAACCTAAATGTCCATCAACAGAGGAATGGATAAAGAAGATATGGTACATATATACGATGGAATATTACTCAGCCATAAAAAAGAATGAAATAATGCCATTTGCAGCAACATGGATGGACCTAGAGACTATCACTAAGTGAAGTAAGCCAGACAAAGATAAATATCATATGATATCACTCATATGTGGGATCTAATTTTAAAAAAAGAAAAGAAACAAATGAACTTATTTACAAAACAGAAACAGACTTACAGATATTGAAAACAGACTTACAGTTACCAAAGGGGAAATGTGGGTGGGGGTGGGGGAAGGGATAAATAAGAACCTTGGGATGAACAAATACACTACTGTATATTGATATAAGATAGATAACCAACAAGAACCTATTGTATAGCACAGGGAACTCTACTCATTATTCTGTGATAACCTATATGAGAAAAGAATCTAAAAAAGAATGAATATATGTATGTGTATAACTAACTCACTTTGCTGTACACCTGAAACTAACACAACATTGTAAATCAACTGTACTCCAATTTAAAAAAAGAATTTAAAAAATACAATTAAAAATAATACAAAAATTAGACAAATCCATTCAAGGATAGGAAATTCATTAAAATATCATCCCCATCTATCTTAAAAAGTACTTACAATAAATATTTACCTTTTTGTTTACTAATCATGTATTAACATTTGTACTACATTTATGCTTTTACAAGTGGTATACTGACAGTATTGTGTTATATACTCATATAAGTTTTTAATACATAAATCCTTATCACAAGAAATAAAAAATTAAATAGATTTCATTATTGCAGAGAATTAGTGTCATTAATATATGACATTAAGTAAAAAAGTATATTACATTAGGATAAAATTCTGTGAAGGAAATAAAATAGAATTATGACTTAAAGGAGAAATAAGAGTGAGTCTAAATCATCAACAAAATACAAATGTATGTGTGTACGTTCAAAATGAATAATGGTGGGTATTAAATCGCCTTGATGTTCACATTCCTTTTGATACATTAAAAAGAATGATGGGGCTTCCCTGGTGGCGCACTGGTTGAGAATCCGCCTGCCGATGCAGGGGACACGGGTTCGTGCCCCGGTCCGGGAGGATCCCACGTGCCGAGGAGCGGCTGGGCCCGTGAGCCATGGCCGCTGAGCCTGTGCGTCCGGAGCCTGTGCTCCACAATGGGAGAGGCCACAACAGTGAGAGGCCCACATCAGAGAAAAAAAAAAAAAAGAATGATGTAACAATTTTATCTTTAAAATCAATGCCTCTAATATACTGGAAATTACATCCACTACATCTATTTATACTTATGATGAAAAGTTTCAAATGCCTACCTAAAAATGTTCAAAAGAGTACATACTTTTTCAAAGTTCTTTTAGGGAGCACACAAGCAAAACTATCCTTTGCCCTGGTGAATCACATTTAATACTGAGCATAACACTTCAAAGGGATGTAGAAAGAAACTAAAAGATGTTCAAGAATCACAGGGTGGAAAAAGGACTTGAAATCATCACATATGAGAATTCTTAAAAAAAAAAGAGTCAAAACAATGAGTACTTATCTAGGAGAGGAAAAGAATTTATAGGCAAATAAGAGTGATCTTTAACTTCTTGAGGATCTGTGTTTTCAGCTTACAGGGCAGGTGAAGGACTAATGGGTGAAAAATATTTCAGATATTTCAGCTCTTATTTTAATTTCCCTCAGGGTAGAGGACCTTTCATTTACCACTATATACACAATGCTGTGGTGCAATCCTTGGCAAATAATAGGCACACAAGTATTTGTTAAAAGAATGAGTGAACGTAGTATGAGAAACAATTTCCCATGATTAAATTTTCCCAAAGATTAAATTGACTGCCACAAGAGTTCACTTCAGGGGAGGTGTTTAATTTTAAGTTTAAAGGGGATTAACACAATAGAGTGCTGTTGGCTGAGATAGATTTATAGGGTCACCTCCAACTCTCCTCTTCTGGGATTCATGATATGATTTCTTTTACATCAGGAAGAACTCTATATTAGGACACAAAATCATTACCAGAAAAAAAGAATTGCACTTTTTACATACACACTTTGGAGATAGAGATTGTTTTCTTTGCCCAACATTAACAAGAATAGTTTTTGTGTTAAATAAAAGTCACTCTAATATTATTAGGGAATGTTGAGTTTGAGGTGGACATCGCTAACTTAATTGGGACAACTTCAATAATTAGAATAAATTATAACGTTAACAAGAGTTGGACGGCTGTGTTAATGGCTTTCTAATCATGTCTGTGACTCACTAATTCAATAATTATGGCCAATATACTGAATTTTCCATCAGGGTTATCTTAACTGGATCCAATTAAGGAAGGCATCTGGATGCCTCTTGAAATAAGCAGCAGAAATTAAATAGAAAGAGGCCTGTCTATGCCATTTATTTCCAGAGGACTTAGAAATTCTTTTTTCATTTTTATACTGGAAAATTCTCTTGAACTTTTTTGGTAAGAAATTTTTATGTTTTCTCTAGTAAACAACAAAGTGAGATAAATATCTAGATGATATAATTCAAGGTGATAGAAGTCCACACAGAAACCCTGACCGTTTGAAACTTCAGATGCCTCTAATCCATCCTGGCCCATCCACTCTGATTTCTTCCAATCTGTTTTAACCTTGGCTTACTGGGTTCCTGGACTCCTATAACCTGGGGTGGAGAACCTGCATGCTAGTGAAGAGATGCTTATTATCTGATACCATGGACAGCTCCTCCTCCTTTTCCCAAGTAAAGAATTAACAATAAAATTCATTTTGTTTCTCTCTCTTCTAAAAAGTAAGGTTAGGTTTTCAACCAAGCCAAGGTGTAAACCCAAACTTCAAGAGTTCTATATCTTTAGTGAACTTTTCTATAGGAAAATACAAGAATTCTATAAAAAGCTTTGACAGCTGCAGACCATTTGGCTCAGGTAACCATCTTTCCAGGTATCTCTCTGAAGACTCATTTTGAAAGTCAGTACTTCTCACCAGAGTAATACATATCATAATATCCCCCAATCTATACCATATTATCATTATTTTTTCTTTTAATGAAGAGATGTTATTGGAGCTTTTTCCCAATCTGCCTCTGTAAAAAGAAATGTAAGTGAATCTGGAATTCTGGGCTCATGCCCTAGTTTTACTGCTGACAAACTGTGTTTCCCTGACTTTTCTGAACTTTAGTTTTATACATTTTTCATAATAAGAGGATAGCAGCTGCTATGTACTGGCTACACGTGAATATTACATCCCTGATACCTATAATAATATGAATAATATAAGACAAAGTCACAAATAAAGAATGGCCAACTAATTTTATTTTCTTTTTTTTTTTTAAATAAATTTATTTATTTATTTATTTTTGGCTGTGTTGGGTCTTCCCTGCTGCACACAGGCTTTCTCTAGTTGGGACGAGTGGGGGCTACTCTTCGTTGAGGTGCTCAGGCTTCTCAACGCGGTGGCTTCTCTTGTTGCGGAGCACGGGCTCTAGGAGTGTGGGCTTCAGTAGTTGTGGCACATGGGACCAGTAGTTGTGGCTCGTGAGCTCTAGAGCACAGGCTCAGCAGTTGTCGCACACGGGCTTAGTTGTTCTGCGGCATGTGTTATCTTCCCGGACCAGGGATCGAACATGTGTCCCTTGCATTGGCAGGCAGATTTTTAACCACTGCACCACCAGAGATATCCTTAATTTTAGTTTCTTGACCTCTCCTCTACTTTTCCTTTCCACTCTTTTCAGGACATCCTACCATTTCGTGTTTATATTTAAAATTGTCTCCATTTTTTTCTCCATCGGGAATATTAAATATTCAGGGAATAAGTATCTTCATTTTTTTCTCCACAATGGTCTATAAACTAGTCAATTGTCCCTTCCTTGTAACAGAAAAAAAACTATAGAATTCTTTTGTTTTATCCCTTCAAACCAGTGATAATTCCTTTGCCAAAATAATCATCTGTTCTGAGTATCTGCTTTTTCACCTGTCTTAGAGCTCCTGTTGGTACATTGTACTCCTTTTTGAACTTTTCTGCTACATAAGCACAAAAATAAGGCAGGGAACAAAAATCCTGGTGCCCAGGTCTCCATGGCCCCACTTATCAATCTCTGAGAGCACAGAGATGTTACTCTCCCCTTGAAGATTATCTGGTCTATTTGTCATTCTCTAGTTATTTCATTAGCTTACCTGGACCAAAGTCAAGTTGTTGGAATGAGTGGTCGCTTTTCTATCACAATACTGGCTTTATTCTCATCTCTATTCCTTCCCCATCCCATCTCCCGTAATTCTTTCTTTAAAGGGAGCATGTTGAAGATTAAAGGACACAGATAGTGAAGCCAGAACAACAGTATTTGAATTCTATCTCCACTGCTTGCCTGATAAGTGACCTTGGACAAGCTATTTACCCTTCCTGAGCTATTTCCTCACCTGTATAATGATGATGAAACCAGCTAACCAGGGACTTCCCTGGCGGCACAGTGGTTAAGAATCCGCCTGCCAGTGCAGGGGGCACAGTTCAATCCCTGGTCTGGGAAGTTCCCACATGCCGTGGAGCAACTAAGCCCGTGCACCACAACTACTGAGCCTGCGCTCTAGAGCCCACGTACTACAACTACTGAGCCCACGTGCCACAATTACTGAAGCCTGTGCGCCTAGAGTCCATGCTCCACAACAAGAGACGCCACTGCAACGAAGACCCAATGCAGCAAAAAATAAATAAATAAATATTTAAAATAAAATTAAAAAACAGCTAACTTAAAATAACATGGGTAAAGACATCTTTAGAGGGCTTCCCTGGTGGCGCAGTGGTTGAGAACCTGCCTGCTAATGCAGGGGACACGGGTTCGAGCCCTGGTCTGGGAAGATCCCACATGCCACGGAGCAACGAGGCCCGTGAGCCACAACTACTGAGCCTGCGCGTCTGGAGCCTGTGCTCCGCAACGAGAGGCCACGATAGTGAGAGGCCCGCGCACCGCGATGAAGAGTGGTCCCCGCTTGCCACAACTAGAGAAAGCCCTCGCACAGAAACGAAGACCCAACACAGCAAAAATAAATAAATTAATTAATAAACTCCTACCCCCCAACATCTTCTTTAAAGAAAAAAAAAAAGACATCTTTAGAAACCACAATAAATGACAGTTGACTTTGTACCAAGTATGATTCTGCATGTTTTCTGGTCAAGTGGAGTGTTATTGAAAAATATAATCTATAGTAAAGATAATCATCTATATTACAGAGGTTATATGATTATAATGTCTCCAAACACTTTCTTTTTAAGCAGTATCTTATGGGTAAAACATGAAAGAATGGTACATGACAACATAATAAGACTAGAGAGTAAATCTGATAAAACATTTGATGCTATATTATATAATTATGTAATTACATAATTATATATTCAATAATGTCCTAAAAAAAGGACAAAAATGTTTTAAAATAAAATAATTTTGAAATTCACAGTGAACAATGTCAATGATTTACCCAAAGCTTAAAAAGATATTAATCCTCAGGATTTTTTCTTTTTTTGTTAGCACTTACAAAAATAGATTATCATAGAAGATGTTTTGGATATATTACTACTTAACTCTTCTAAGTTAATTGTTAGTATTATCCTTTGAGAAACAAAATGGGATGTATATAATCAGACTACAATGCTATCAGTTAATTAAATTTCCCCTTTCTTTATAGACTAGTCAACATTAACAGTATTCAATGATCATTTGCACTGTCACACATTTGTCAATAACACACATTTGTACATTTTTACAATCAGTATTTTGAGACTTCTGAACATGAGGTATTTACTATTCACTCGCTCCCAAGAACATATACAAAATGTTTCTATGGAATGGGGCCTTTTGAAAATTTGCTCCTTTTCAGTAAACCAATTTTCACCATTTAATGTTACTTAACTACAGCTTGAAGTACACCTACAATTCATACACATTTTACAAATAATTGGAATATTAGTATGTAAATATTATATGCAATTCTGGGTGAGGGCAAAAGCAGTTACACATTTGTCACAAGTAAGACAGTATGTTTATGCATGCTTTGAGGATGAATAATGCAGAAGGCAAGTAGATAGATGGGGAAAGGAAACATCTCAAATGGAAGGAGATACAATGTTGAATTTGGATGTCTATATAAACCTGTTCTAGCTGTCTATGTCAAAATTATACATCCTTATAAAGAGGATTAATATTACCTTAGAGTAACTTAAAGAGAGAAGAATGAGTTCATTCATCCACAGTGGTATTTGTCATAGACAACTGAGACGCACAACCTTTCAGCAATATCATTCGGTCCTCACAATACCATATTGTAGTAAGTCGCAAAAGCATTACAACCTCCAGTTAAATAAATGTACAAAGTAAGAAAATAATTAATCAACATTATTGATAAAAACTTTAACAATAGAGCAGGGAAATTTGCCCACCATATCATGCATCCTGAGGTTCCTCCAAGATAGGTATTTCAGAATTATACAACTCAACATTTTTCAAGAATAGGGAAAAATGTTGGGAAATATTCTGTTCCTCCATTTTTAGTTTCGTTATAGACACTCAGGAAAGTATTTAATAATTTCACTTGGGATTGCTTAGAAAAAAATTATTAAAAAATTTAAAAAATCAATGAGAAATTAGTCAAATCAAAAAAAGTGAAAAAGGAGATATAGATAGATAGATAGAGAGATAGATAGATAGAGAGATAGAGAGATAGAGAGATATTCTCAACTTGGAAAAAAAGTAGAGGAAACTGGTTCCACGAACTCCATCAGCTCCCTTTTGGATGAAATGAGACTTTTCATTCACAGAATAAATAGATGTAATAATCTGCCGAGAGAAAAATGACACAGTATATCCACCACTGCCTATTAGGAGTCTCCCATAAAAATCTAATGGGATTCCTTCAGCTCTAATAGAGGAGTCCCACTGAATATTCCCTTCTCTGAAATAGATACAACTTTAGTAACAATAAGAAGATATCTATACTCCCCAAATTGTCCTCAATTCTCACTTTGTCTCAGCTGCATATACATACTTTCAGAATCATTTTTTTCATGCTCATGTTTTCCTATAAACATTTTAGCCACAGAGTAAAGCACCCCAATTATTCAACTTGATATTTTACTTTTTCTTATTACAAAAATAACACATATTAATTATGTAGAATGTAGAAAGTAGGAAAAGGTACAAAGGATAAATAAAAATCACCCATAATCCTACCATATACTATTAACAATTGATGAGTTTAAAATTATATTTTTCAACCACCTTAGAAGGCAGCCATGATATAATGTAAAAAGCTTGACTTGGACTCCAAATTTGTCTCATTTCTCCATACAATAAGATACTTTCATAAAGTGGATAAATAAATGAGTCTAATCTACAAGTATAATCAGAGATATATCAAAAAGCATTGTGTTGTGGGGAATAAAACAAGTTCAAAAAATATATTTGGTCTGAGGCCATTTCTGTACCTTTTAAAACAGGGTATTAATGTCTCTGTATGTCATCTGTGAATATCTAATAGGTAAAAAAAAAAAGACAACCACATAGGAAAGATACTTCAAGATAATGAGGATCTTTGGGAAAGAGGAGATGAGAATGGAGGGTTGGGGTGTGAACTGTATTGGGAAAATTTCACCTCTTTAAAAAGTGATACAGGCATGTGATGGAAATACTCACTATCTTGGTAGTGGTAAATAGTTCACTGGTGTCTGTGTATACCAAAACTTAACAAATGATACATTTTAAATATACACAGTTATATGTAATATATGTCAACTGTAACTCAATAAAGCTGTTAAAAAGCAAAAGCAAAAAGTGGTATAAAGAAAACATGGTGAAAGATAATATAATAGATCTGAATTGTGGTACACGGTTGTCTGTAATATCTTTTTCAATACTTCTTGGTATGCCTTAAATATTTTATAAATAAATAGAAAGAAAATGCTATTTTGTCTAGAAAGCAGAAATAAATATAAAATGATAAAAGCTTATTCTTTATTTTTTTAACGTAAAAGAAGTACCACTTTAAAAAATTTGTATGTGGTGGGTGATGGCAAACAAAAGTGCAGTTTCTAGAATTAAAACTGAGACACAACTTCAGGGGAGTCTCAAGAAATGTGGTGTTTGTGCTTCAATGTTATTTGAGGTTCTATTTTACTCTACAGAGGAGAATCTTTGCCTCTTTCTGTCAAGGGCAGGAGGTACATTATATGTTTCTATATACTTTATTTAGCTTGGAAATTTCCCTTGACAGTCAACAAAACTTGTCAATACCACGGTCTTCATCTAAACTCAGTGGCTTGGCTGCCTTTGGCTGTCTTACAGTCTCCTGCCTCAGTATCCTTTCCTCGGCATCTTTACCCCATCTGATCTATTATGTGTATCCCCATCAGAGAAATCTCCCTGAAGCTTCCTATTTCTCATCCATGAAACTGGATATTGCAAGTAACTACTACTAGAATTGTTATATGATTAAATAAATGAACACACATGAAGCAGTGAAAACAATGCCCAGGACATAGTAGGCACATAAGAAACGCGATTTACATATTATTACTTTGTTTAAAAATATTATGTATAAAATATATCTAAACATATAAAAATATTATTATTTTGTTAAATTAGTAACACTCTTCCTCACTCTGAAGAAACATCTAGAAGTTGTTCATGGTTTCCAACACCAAGTCTAACCTTCTGATTCCTCCATCAAAAGCTCCATTAAAGCTCCATCACTGCTTTAATGATTTTTACCACTTTTTTGGGCAAAAATTGCTATAGCCAAGTCTATACTATTTTCATTCTGATTAGCTGTGCATTTTTTTTACTTTTTCCTCATCTAACTTTTCTGAAACCTCCTCCATAAAAATTCTCAGGCCTGAAAATCACTTTATTCTCTACTTTAAAATCTACTTTCTTCTAGTATCTGAACATGTTGACCTTTGGAACACACACATAAAAGAGAGAAGCAAAATAAGGTGGTATAATGTGTTCTCCCAGTTACAATGTAAGCTCTTTAAGAGAAAACACTCTTTCTGCGTTTCAGGATTCCATGTTTGACACAAAACTCAACAGGTAGTGGGGACTAATGATGGCTAAAAATCCTGGTGGAGAAATGATTGTTTGAAAAGTGAGGATTACCTCATTCAAACTAGTTTAGGTTACATTTGGAGTCACTACTTAGCTCATTATTTCTAATCCTGTTTACTTCTTTATTTCAAGATCAAGTTTCTGAACTTGCCCAGGGATTGACCTCTATGATACATCATAGAGCCAGGGTTCAAAGCCAGGATTGTTTCACTCTAGAACTCACTGTGCAACTGCCTCTTCTTGCAGTCCCCTGCGTGGAACATGGTCCACTTTTCCTAAGGGAACGGTGGATCCTGTAAATGCTCATCATTTTCAGTCCTCTGCTTTCTCATTTCAAGGTCAAGATTCTGAATTTTTCTCTAAGACTGCCTTGTGGTCTGGAGTGAAATCAGCCAGTCTTACTGGTCTGGGTGAAGCCAAGTTGCTTACACTCCCAGGAGAATATGTGAAGGGGAAGCTGAGAGATGGAATGTATTAGAACATGTTTGAGTTCAGTCTTCACCTCTACAGACTGTTTCAGTCCAGTCCCCAGAACCCTCACTATAGGCAGACAGACACATAGATACCTAAAATACTTAAAAAGATAATCAAGCCAAACTATGTCCTCTACACAGAAATTCTAAATTCAGTCTTAGAAAATTATCATTTTTCAGTGTTGTTCTCAAAAGTTTGCATATTGCCGTGAGTGGAAATTATCTTTTTCTAAAGCAATTTGTCAAATTCTTTGGGCTTAGATATTTCACTGCTATGTATGCAATGGAAACCCTGAGTTCCTGACAGC
This sequence comes from Physeter macrocephalus, assembly GCF_002837175.3. NCBI lineage: Eukaryota > Metazoa > Chordata > Mammalia > Artiodactyla > Physeteridae > Physeter > Physeter macrocephalus. The sequence continues at coordinate 124,199,517 of NC_041215.1, read as the reverse complement.
TAGCAGAAGAGGAAGCTGAAGTCATTATCTCCTCCTTACACCTCTGAGGGCTATGAGGGGAGCTCCTGGGATTAGGTTCACAAACCTAGAGAGGCTATGGATTCTCTATTGCCTCCTGGTTGTTTACGTGCAATTAAACAACTGTGCTTCCAAAACGGGGTGCATTTTGACAAATCCTCTTAGGCTCCCAGCAGAGGGGCTCTGTGGTGTTGAGAAGAGTATACTTTCCATCTCAATTATGCTTTAAAAAAACAAATGCTGAACCTAAACAAATATGCCTAAATATTTAACAGTGGCACTGAGGATGCTTAAGAAGGCAATACTTAGCGATCTAGATCCATGGTTCTCAAAACCACAATAAGAGCCACAAAAAAATAAAATTAAACTGCACAATAGAATCATCTGCAAGTTTTATAAAAACTTCAGTGCTTGGGACCGATAGGTACACGATCTCTGATCTAGATACTGTAAGAAAAATAAATTAAACCCTGAGCTTACCTACAGTAACTTTACTACCAGTCTCGTCAGTTAAAAATCATAGTTTAGGGCTTTCCTCGTGGCGCAATGGTTGAGAGTCCGCCTGCTGATGCAGGGGACACGGGTTCGTGCCCCGGTCCGGGAGGATCCCACATGCCGCGGAGCGGCTGGGCCCGTGAGCCATGGCCGCTGAACCTGCGCGCCCGGAGCCTGTGCTCCGCAACGGGAGAGGCCACAACAGTGAGAGGCCCGTGTACCGAAAAAAAAAAAAAATCATAGTTTAAAAGACCCCTAGCTTTTACTTAAATGATGTAGAATTAACCACACCCAGAATTTCTTAATCTGGAATTGTAATGGCTGCAGAGTGTGCCAGTACTTCTGGCCATTTTGGCAACACAAGAATTGCCCATGGCCTACCTGACCAGCATCTTCTTAGCTACTGAGGTTTTATCTATTAATCATGCCAGACTTAGAAGAAAAATTGGTGCGCTAGAACAAAGGCGTCGCTTCTCTATAAGCTCCGAGAGTGAAAGAGTGTTTGTGATGGACAAAGTAAAAAGAATAGGTTATACTTACACATCCCAGACATGTCACAAGTCTGAAACAATAAGACACTTTTTACCCAATTATTAGGAAACTAATAACCATTGAATGTTTACCATGTGCCATGCAATGACATATATATATAATCTCAAATAACCTTCAAAAAAGCTATGTGAGGGTTATATATTAAGATATTATATATTAAGAATATAATACATTCTTTTTTTAACATCTTTATTGTAGTATAACTGCTTTACAGTGGTGTGTTTGTTTCTGCTTTATAACAAAGTGAATCAGCTATACGTATACATATATCCCCATATCTCCTCCCTCTTGCATCTCCCTCCCACCCTCCCTATCCCACACCTCTAGGTGGTCACAAAGCACCGAGCTGATCTCCCTGTGCTATGTGGCTGC
>NC_041215.1:124196395-124198060 GCF_002837175.3 Physeter macrocephalus | reverse complement strand
GTATCTTTATTCCCGTCTTACCCCTAGGTTCTTCATGACAATTTTCTTCTTGTGTTTTAGATTCCATATATATGTGTAAGCATATGGTATTTGTTTTTCTCTTTCTGACTTACTTCACTCTGTATGACAGACTCTAGGTCCATCCACCTCACTACAAATAACTCAATTTCATTTCTTTTTATGGCTGAGTAATATTCCATTGTATATATGTGCCACACCTTCTTTATCCATTCATCCGATGATGGACACTTAGGTTGCTTCCATGTCCTGGCTATCGTAAATAGAGCTGCAATGAACATTTTGGTACATGACTCATTTTGAATTATGGTTTTCTCAGGGTATATGTCTGCCCATTTTTGGATTGGGTTGTTTGTTTTTTTGTTATTGAGCTGCAAGAGTTGCTTATAAATTTTGGATATTAGTCCTTTGTCAGTTGCTTCGTTTGCAAATATTTTCTCCCATTCTGAGGGTTGTCTTTTGGTCTTGTTTATGGTTTCCTTTGCTGTGCAAAAGCTTTTAAGTTTCATTCATTAGGTCCCATTTGTTTTTGTTTTTATTTCCATTTCTCTAGGAGATGGGTCAAAAAGGATCTTGCTGTGATTTATGTCATAGAGTGTTCTGCCTATGTTTTCCTCTAAGAGTTTGAGAGTGTCTGGCCTTACATTTAGGTAATAGCATTCACCATAAACCTTAGCAAAATTCATTTTTATAGAGAGGAGAATATTCTCTTCAATAGGAAAAGGAAAAAATATCAAAAAACATTCTCAGACTAAAGAATAGACTATAATAGCACCTAAAGTATTGGAGGTGTGGAGTAGAGGAAGAGACTTTTTTTAGGTTTTATAACACCAGTAAATTCAAAAAAGATTCACAGACTAAAGAATAAATGTGGAGTAGAGGAAGAGACTTTTTTTAGGTTTTATAACACCAGTAAATTCAAAAAAGATTCACAGACTAAAGAATAAATGTTTAATCGTACCTGAAGAATGACAAAAATATTGCCTTATAAATTAAAAGCAAGTCTTTGAGTTTAAGCCTATACAACAGTGTTTGACATTAATAATGCATAATAAATCATTATTCACAGGTAAGCATATTTAATTTTTAAGTGTGTGTTTATTGAGAAAATTAGTATTTGCTCATATGACCAATTGCTAGTCTTTCTCCTTTTGGGAAAAAAATAACAACAACAACAAAAAAACACATTGCTAACTGATAACAAAACTTACTTAAAAAGTTATTTTCATTTTTTTTTCATTGTGGGTTATTTTCCTTACTCTGAGCAAACTAAAGCAACTGTTTGGATTTTGTTTTCCTTTCTTTCACATGATTGACAACAGCATGATTTTCCATTTTCAAAGTAATAAAACAGGATCAATAAAGTAAACCTTCTCACAGCCCAGTAATCTCTCTAAGACGTGAAGAGCTTTTTTACCTGTCTGGATCCAATTTAATTCCAACAGTTAGCCAAAGTGCATTTTGTAGAATCTCAAAAATAAAGGTATGGTTAAAAAGAAGTGGAGGCAAGAATATACAGTGGAGAAAAGACAGCCTCTTCAATTAGTGGTGCTGGGAAAACTGGACAGCTACATGTAAAAGAATGAAATTAGAACACTCCCTAACACCATACACAAAAATAAACTCAAAATGGATTAAAGACCTAAA
>NC_041215.1:124175979-124195790 GCF_002837175.3 Physeter macrocephalus | reverse complement strand
GCCATAAAAAGAAACAAAATTGAGTTATTTGTAATGAGGTGGATGGACATAGAGTCTGTCATACAGAGTGAAGTAAGTCAGAAAGAGAAAAACAAATACCATATGCTTACACATATATACGGAATTAAAAAAAAAAAAGGTTCTGAGGAACCTAGGGGCAGGACAGGGATAAAGACACAGGTGTAGAGAATGCACTTGAGGACCCGAGGAGGGGGAAGGATAAGCTGGTACGAAGTGAGAGTGGCATTGACATATATACACTGCCAAATGTAAGATAGATAGCTAGTAGGAAGCAGCCGCATAGCACAGGGAGATCAGCTCGGTGCTTTGTGACCACCTAGAGGGGTGAGATAGGGAGGGTGGGAGAGAGACAAAAGAGGGAGGGGATATGAGGATATATATATACGCTGATTTCACATTTGCTTGCAGTTTGTCAATTCTTCAAAATAGGAGCAGAAGATGGAAGGAGTGGACAGAGGAATTTTATATGCTCTGGAGTTCTGGGATTTCAGAGGAATATTGAAGGACCTTTCACACTTTTCTTTGGAAAATAAAGAACTTCCTACTTCACTGAAAATAAATAAAGAAGTAAAGACAATTAAATGGGTGGTATTTGAAAACTGGGAGTCTCCTAGGCTATTATTTAAATGTAATAGAACATTATTGCCAAGTCTTTATCAGTGAGGTATTTATATCACTCCTTTTAATAAAATAAAGACAAAAACATGTGTAGATATATTTACAAAGTGTACACACAAAGTTATATATATATATATTTATATATATATTTACACACACACAAACACACACTTCATTTTTCTAAGCCTGATCATAGTTTGCAAAGAGTATACCTCAGATGTCCAGTGTTCTCAGTTATCCTCCTTTAATGTTATATCAGGATGGTTTCAGATATCTGTTATTATATAGTAAAGCACCCCCAGAATTCAGCAGCACAAAATTATAGCTGTGTTATTTGGTGATGATCATGTGGATCAGACATTTGGGCAGGGCTCTGCAGGGAAGCTTGTGTGTATTACACAATCCCTGGCCTCCCCCGGTAGGCCTATGATGGCTCAGAGCTGGTGGGGACAGCTGCACCTCTCTTTTCTTGTGGTACTGGCTGGGGTGACTTAACTGGTGCTGGAGGACCCACGACAGTTGCCCTCACAGATGCACAGGTGCCTGGGTGTTGACTGCCACATGAGATAACTCAGTTCTCTTCCACATGCTCTCTCCTTTTGTGGACAGTCATCATTCAATAATCTAGCCTAAACTTTTGTACATGGTGACTGGCTTCTAAGAGGACAAAATGGAAGTTTGCACAAGGTCTCTTAAGGCCTAGATCTGGAACTGGTAGTATATCATATGCATCGTAATCTATTGGCCAAATGAGTCACAAGATCAGCCAAGTTTGAGGTATGCAAGGCATTGTTGGTGGTTGTCTTTGGAGACTACCCACCCCCAAGATCTTACTAGCATGACATTTTTCTCCCAAGGAGCTAAAACTTATCTGCCATATCAGGGTTGATAATTCTAAGGAAAATACAAAATGATTCAAGAAATTTTCTAGTAGCATAAAACCTCAATGAATTTGGGGAATGATATTTTCTACTCAGTTGACCTTTCTTGTTAACTGAAAGCTGACTGAATTTATTTCTGTTATTTGCTGTTCAGGTTGTGCACTATTAGCTTCTCAGTCCTCTTCCGTTCACCATTATTCATATACTCATGCAACGAAAGTTTATTGAGCATCTTTTCAGTGCTAAGTAGGAACTGTTCCAAATGCTGGAAATGCAACAGTAAAAAAACAGACAAACAGTCTACCCTCAAGGGTCTTATATTCTGGAAGAGAAGTAAAATAATAAAGCAGTAATTAGATATATATATATGATATGTCAAGTAGCAGTAAGTACCATGAAGAAAGATATATGGGGTAAGGGGATAGGAAAAGACTAACAATATATCTTTAGGAAGAATGATTAAGGAAAATCTCTCCTGAAAAGCTGCATCTGAGCAGAAACCATGAAAGAAGTGAGAGAATGATCCCTGTGTGTTTCTTGGGAGATTGGAATAATTTGGGGCAGATGAAATAGCAGGTGTAAAGGTCTTAAAGCAGGAGCCGGCAAGGAAGCTAGTGTGGCTGGAGCAGTGTATGAAGGGAGAGGGATGGGGCCAAAGAGGCAGCAGAGGGCCAGACCATGTAGGCCTTGCAGGACAGGGCAAAGACAGGATTTTACGCTGAGTGAAGTAGGGAGCCACTGCAGGTCTTGAGAAGAGGTGTATAATGATCTGACTTACATTTTAAAAGGATCGTGTTGGCTGCTGTGTGGAGAATAGCAGGTCAAGGGGAGAGTGGGGGATCTGTTGGGAGGACACTGCAGCAGTACAAGTGAGACATGATATGGACTGGGTGTAGGGATTTACTATTACAGGTAGTAGGACATGGTTAGATTCCAAGTCTATTTTGAAGGTAGATCCAGTGGGATAGGCTAATGGATTGAATGTGGAGTGCATGAAAAAGAAAGTAAGCATGTCTCCAGAGCTGTCAGTCTGAGAAACGGAGCAGGTGATGTGCAGTTTACTGAGATGGGCACCATCTTTAATTTCACTTTTTTTGAAAAATACCTCCCTAAAATGTACTACACTTCATTACTACTTTATTAACTATGAGTACAGAGAAAATGTCGATCTCTGCTGTTTACCTGATCCTACAAGAGGCTCAGGACCATTATTTTAAAAACATATCACCAATGTATACAGAATGTGATGTCTTGTGAGTTATTCTTGAGTCTGTACTGACAACATAGCAGACCTCAAGAGTGGCTTTAAAGAGAATTCTAAAAAATAATAAGCTTTTGCAAGCTTGTTTGGAGGTCATCATTTTTTCCCCTTGAAATAGAGAACAGAGAAAAAAATTAATGTGTGGTTCTGTTGAGTTATAATTTGTTGTTTTATTTAATGATACTTAGCTTATCACTGACCAATTCATTAATGTGTAAAATAAATCTTGATATATGACCAGGATAAAACAAAGGGGACTCTAATCTAGCAGTCACTAGGGTATCACTCTTCTGAAAATTTACATTGCTTCTTTAGAGTCAGTGATTTCAACCACCTCGTTTTTTGTTTTGTGAGATTTGCATTCCTTCACCAAATTTAATATGATAAGATGCTATTAAAATAACATGAGACAAAAATTATTAGCAGGAGAGAAGACCAGGAAAGTAGCACTAAAAGCACCTGATCACTTTGGTCTCATTTCACAAGGCTACAGCATATTACCTGTGGTCCTTGAGAAAGAATTGAGGGACGAAAATTGGCAAGAGTTCCTATAAGTCTCTCATGGAAGTAATAACATATTATCCCTTTCTTCCAGTATTCCTCAGCTGCTGAGAAATACCCTGGTAAACCTTGGCGAAGGCTCAGCACTGTCATTTTCACAGTGGGAACAACATTGCTTGCTTTCTTGGATATCAGCAGCGGTCACTCCCCCGAGGAGATGCTGGCTACTTCACAGGTCTGCTTTTAAGCCCTGTACTCTCTCATTGTAGAAAGTTCTCCCATTATAATTTTTACCACCTGCTTCTAATATTCAGACTGAGACTGTCTCAGTGGGGAGCCTGGCACAATATTTGAACAGATCAGCCAAACTGCCCCCACATGCCTTGCTGACCCCGACATGCCTTGCTTCCATCCTCAAAACAAAATCTATTCTCCCAACTCAGCCCTCAGTGAAAGAAGTACCCAGGACATAAGGATAACTATGAAACTTAACTAGTTTAACAGAAATACATTTTCTGTAAGGTCAGACATGTATATTTTCATTAATAGCATTAATTCAAACAAAATGGAGAACAAGGCAATTCACTTAGAAGAAAGGGAGGGTTTAAATTCAGATTTCCACACATGTTTATTTTATTGCGAGACCTACCAATGCACAAAAACATAGATTGGTACAATTTCTATTTTACTAAAACAGCTTTAAGATCCATACTTTGCAATATTTTAAAATCATTTATACAGCAAATGCTTTGTACAGAGAGATGTACCCGACATTATGTGGGTAGATTTATGCAGTCTAGTGAGGGAGTGTATTAATTTTCTATTGCTGCTATAACAAACTATCATAAATATAGTGGCTCAAAACGATTTGAATTTATTATTCTACAACTCTGGAAATCAGAACACAGGTCTTGCTGGGCTAAAATAAAAGTGTCATCAGGAGGACTATGCTGCTTTCTGGATGCTCTAGAAAAAATCTCTCTCTTGCCTTTTCCAGCTCCTAGAGGCTGCCTACACTCCTTGGCTCTGAGCGCTCTTCCTTTATCTTCAAAGTCAGCAATATTGCATGTCCCTCTTCCTTAGTTATATATCCCTTTGACCTCAGCTGGAAAAGGTTTTCCACTTTTAAGGATTTATGTGATTAGGTTGAACTCACCTGAATAATCCAAGGAACTCTCCCCATTTCAAGGTCCTTAACCTTAATTCACATCTACAAACTCCCTTTTGCCATATACAATACCTTATTCTCAGGTTCCCATAATAAGGGTGTAGACATCTCTAGAGGGTCACTATTCTGCTTTCCACAGAGAAACATGATAGAGTGAGACCAGAGGTTAATCTTCATATGAAGTAGTGTTAAGTCCTCAAGTTTCTTTGAAATTATTAACGTTTAATGGGAATGAAAAAGAAAATGCACAAACATTTTCTTGCCACAATTTGGTTAGAATTTTGAAATCTGACATCCATAGTTTGCCACTTAGTATTTCATCTGGGAAGATTTTTTAAAATGGAATGAGTTTGTTTTATTCACACTCATTTCAATGCACCCAAGAAATCAGTTTGCTCAAGCACTTAATTTTCCCATGAACCCATCTGGTATGGTTTGAATTGTGTCCTCAAAAAAATCACATGTTAAAGTCCTAACCCTCAGTGCCTCAAAATGTGACCTTGAAATAGGGTCATTGAAGATATAATTAGCTAAACTAAAATTAGTTCATACTGGAGTAGGGTGAGCCCTTATTCGGATATGATGGGTGTGCTTATAAACAGGTAATATGTGGACAGGCACACGGGGAGAATGCCACGTGGACATGAAGACAGAGATCAGAGATGCATCTACAAGTCAAGAAATGCCAACGATTGCCAGCAAACAACCAGATGCTGGAGGGAGACGTGAAACAGACTCTCCCTCAACGTCTTCAGAAAGAACCAACCCACTGACATCTTGATCTCAAAATTTCAGCCTCTAGATCGGTGGAACAACAAATTTCTGTTGCTCAAGCCACCCAGTTTGTGGTACTTTGTTATGGCAGCCCTAGAAAATTAATATACTATCCAACTCAGAGAAACCACTCGGGAGGCACATGCCCTGCCAATCATTCCTGGACTGTGCTAGGATTGACCAAATCACCTCTCCCAGAAAGGGATATGAGCAAATGGGTCCAAGATAAAGTCAGTTATCTTGTGTGTGTGTGTGTGTGTGTGTGTGTATACATGTATATGTGTGTGTAGTATATTCATGTAGATATGTATATATATACATATACATGTGTATCTATGCATGTAAATATTTTCAATATTCTAAACATTGAATTTTCAAATATTTAAACCTGTACTTGACTAGAAGTTAAACAATACATGGAACAGACCAAGGGACTTACTAAAGTCAACAAACCCCAAAATTGAGTTTGTGTCTTACACTGTCTGAAAGATAATCAAGTTAGGGAAATATATACATATGCATATTCATTTGAGACAGTATCAATTAATACTTCTATCAAAGAAATGTGATGTGAAACATTTTTCTCTTTACCAATGGCAGGAGTAAAAAATTAATCCCAATTTCTTGCCAAGAAAACCAATTTGTTTTTCAAGAAATTTGGAGTTAACGTGTTTCCCGGACTTAGAGTCCTCTTGATATATATATATGAGAATTGTTTCATAAGGTCTTACACAGGAAAAATAAAATGCAGGAGGGAGGGATAATGAGTTGAGGGCCAGCTAGCAATGCTCAGATTTCTGACCAGAGAAACTGTGAGATAATATTTTTCTCAAAAAAATGACTATGTTTATGGTAATTTGTTATACAGCAATAGATAATTAACACAGGCAGTCAGTCTTTTGAGAGGGATGACTACGTGTGTTTTTTTCTCACCTTTTATCTGCAGTACATAGCCTAGTATTTGGCACATAGTAAATATTGGTGGAAAGGAAGCAAGGGAGGGCATATGATGTCCTGGGATCAAGGAAAGTTACAGTCTAGCTGAGACAATGCTACTAAAATATATGAAGCAATTTGGAAATAATTCTATGCTGATTTCTGGCCTGGGGTGTTTGAAGATGCTACACCTGAAAGGAGTGGGGGAAATGTGGATGGGTGAAAAGGTCGTGGGGAACCTTCTGAAGCTAAGGAGTGAGGAGCAATGAATGGGTCATGCCCAAGACAAGTAACCTGGCCCAAGAGAAAGACATGGTTGGGTTAGGAGTTAGTGAGAAACAGCCACCTTGAAGAATCCAAAGGTGGTGGCTGTGAGTGCCTGATGGGGCTGAACACATCTGTTATTTGGGGGAAAAGAGACTTAGGTGGGCAGGGCCCAGGCTGATATGCATGCAGCCCCTGTGGGTGGGATAGCGAAGGAAACTTCTGCAGGAACAAGCTGCCCATCACTGGGCCATACAGCACTGATGGACACGTTCTGATTGCCATCTGTTCACACAACAGCCAGAGTCATCTTTTAAGATAGTGAGTCAGAGAATGTCACACTCCTTAGGGCATATCACCCTTCTCTTTCAGAACCCTTGCTGACTCCACATTTCATTAAAGTGAGAGTCGAGAGCATAAATCTATGAGATTCTCTCATGTCTGCCCCCTCCTCACCTGCCACCATCCCTCTCACTTTGTTCCTGGCACACAAGTCTCTTTTCTCTTCCTCAAACATGCCAGACACAGCTCACCTTAGGGAATGCTAAGTGTCTGGAATGTTCGTGTCCCAGAAAACTGCTTGCCTAACATTCTCACCTGTGTAAAATATTAGCTGTATGTCATCCTCTCAAAGAGGCTTATCGGGACCACCCTAAAATGCCTTGCAGTCCCTGTTGCTCAAGTCCTTTCTCTATGTTAAAGTTATTGATTATATTTATTGTCTGGATATTCTACATTAAGGCAGGGCATTTTTGTTTTTTGCTTTATTCTCAGATATAAAAACTTCCTAGAAAATAGCCTGATAGGGAATGAATGCTCAATAAACATTCATGAAATTGGACTAAATTGAACTTCAGGGTGAGTTTAAGAAAGGCCACTGTGGGCTTCCCTGGTGGCACAGTGGTTGAGAATCCGCCTGCCGATGCAGGGGACACGGGTTCGTGCCCCGGTCCGGGAAGATCCCACATACCGCGGAGCTGCTGGGCCCGTGAGCCATGGCCGCTGAGCCTGTGTGTCTGGAGCCTGTGCTCCGCAAAGGGAGAGACCACAACAGTGAGAGGCCCGTGTACCGCCAAAAATAAAATAAATAAATAAAATTAAAAAAAAAAAAAGAAATAAGAAAGGCCACTGTGTCCGAAAGGATGGAGCCATGGAGAAGGCTCTAGGCCACCTAAGTGCAGAGCTAATTTGTTCTAGCTGAACTCTGCAAGGCCCTGTTCCTAGTGAGAGGTGCCAGGAGGCTATAACACTGGGCTATTGATTCCTTCTAGTGTGTTTTTCATTTCAGTTATTGTATTGTTCATCTCTGTTGGTTTGTTCTTTCATTCTTCTGGGTGTTTGTTCTTTCATTCTTCTAGGTCTTTGTTAAACATTTCTTGCATCTTCTCGATCTTTGCCTCCATTCTCTTTCTGAGGTCCTTGATCATCTTCACTATCATTATTCCGAATGCTTTTTCTGGAAGGTTGTCTATCTCCACTTCATTTAATTGTCCTTCTGGGGTTTTATCTTGTCCCTTCACCTGGTACATAGTCCTCTGCCTTTTCATCTTGTCTATCTTTCTGTGAATGGGGTTTTTGTTCCACAGGCTGCAGGATTGTAGTTCTTCTTGCTTCTGCTGTCTGCCCTCTGGTGGATGAGGCTATGTAGCAGGCTTGTGCAAGCTTCCTGATGGGAGGGGCAGGTGGTGGTAGAGCTGGGTGTTGCTCTGGTAGGCAGAGCTCAGTAAAACTTTATTCCACTTGTCTGCTGATGGGTTGGGCTGAGTTCCCTCCCTGTTGGTTGTTTGGTCTGAGGTGACCCAGCACTGGAGGCTACAGGCTCTTTTCTGGGGCTAATGGCAGACTCCGGGAGGGCTCATGCCAAGGAGTACTTCCCAGAACTTCTGCTGCCAGTGTCCTTGTCCCTGTGGTGAGCCACAGCTGCACACTGCCTCTGCAGGAGACCCTCCAACACTAGCAGGTAGGTCTGGTTCAGTCTCCTATGGGGTCACTGCTCCTTCCCCCTGGGTCCTGGTACACACACTACTTTGTGAGTGCCCTCCAAGAGAGGAGTCTCTGTTTCCCCCAGTCCTGTCAAAGTCTTGCAATCAAATCCTGCTGGCCATCAAAATCTGATTATCTGGGGATTCCTCCTCCCATTGCAGGACCCCCAGGTTGGGAAGTCTGACGTGTGTCTCAGAACCTTCATTCCAGTGGGTGGATTTCTGTGGTATAATTGTTCTCCAGTTTGTAAGTCACCCACCCAGTGGTTATGGGATTTGATTATATTGTGATTGTGCCCCTCCTACCATCTCCTCGTGGCTTCTCATTTGTCTTTGGATGTGGGATATCTTTTTTGGTGAGTTCCAGTGTCTTCCTGTCAATGATCATTCAGCAGTCAGCCGTGATTCCAGTGCTCTTGCAAGAGGTAGTGAGCACACATCCTTCTACTCCACCATCTTGAACCCTCAGAGGCTGCTGCTTTAGTCAACATTCCCAAACTCTAGCTTTCAAGTGATTTTAAAGGTTAACGTGGAAGATCCACGAAGCTATGCATTCCCCTATCCTACCAATTCTCCAAGGAGAGCTCTGAGCCTTTTGGTAATATTCTCTGTGGTAAAAATTAAACAGCAAAAAGTTTCACTGATGTGGGTTTATAGATAAGTTAATGAATCAAATACAAACTCTGTATTTATACAGAGTTTGACGAGTTTTTTAAGGTGGATTTCTGTGGTATAATTGTTCTCCAGTTTGTAAGTCACCCACCCAGTGGTTATGGGATTTGATTTTATCGTGATTGTGCTCCCTCTCACCATGTCATTGCAGCTTCTCCTTTGTCTTTGGATGTGGGATATCTTTCCTGGTGAGTTCCAGTGTCTTCCTGCTGATGATTGTTCAGCAGTTAGTAGTGATTCCGGTGCTCTCGCAAGAGGGAGTGCAGGAGAGATAAATTTTAAAGACAAGCAAAAGCTAAAAGATTTCACCCCTAACCTGGTTTTTACAAGAAATGTTAAAAGGACTTCTCTAAGTAGAAGAGAAAAGCCACAACTAGAAACACAAAAATTATGAAAGGAAAAACTCACTGGTAAAGGCAAACATGAAGTAAAGGTCAACCACTTAAAAAGCCAGTAAGAATGTTAAAAGACAACAGTTGTAAAATTGTCTATCCACGATAAGTAAATGAAAAATACACAAAACAAAAAGTTATAAAATATGATGTCAAAAACATTAACCTTGAGCAGGGGAAGTGAAAATGTAAGGTTGTTAGAATGAGTTTCCACTTAAGGGATCAGCAACTAAAAATAATTATGTGTAGATAGATGATTGATAGAGAGAGCAAGAGAGAGATAAATAGATAGATATAAACTTCATGGTAACCACAAACCAAAATCTATAATAGATACACCCCCCCAAAAAGAGAAAGGACTTGAAACATAACATTAACTGTAGTCATCAAATCACAAGGGAAGAGAACAAAAGAAGAAAGCAACAAAAAATAAGTACAAAACAACTCAAAAACAGTTAACAAAATGGCAATAAGTACATTTTATGAAGCTAGCATCACCCTGATACCAACATCAGACAAAGACACCACAAAAAGTAGAAAATTACAGGCTAATATCACTGATGAACATAGATGCAAAATCCTTAACAAAATATTAGCAAAATTAATTTAATAATACATTAAGAGGATTGTACACCATGATCAAGGGGGATTTATCCAAGGGATGCAAGGAGAGTTCAATATCCAGAAATCAATCAATGTGATACACCACATTAAGAAATTGAAAAAAGATGATCATATGATCATCTCAATAGTTGTAGAAAAAGCTTTTGACAAAACTCAACATTCATGTATGATAAAATCTCTCAACAAAGTGTGTATAAAGGGAACATATCTCAACATAATAAAGGTCATATATGACAAACCCACAACCAACAACATACTCAATGGTGAAAAACTGAAAGCATTTCCTCTAAGATCAGGAACAAGATGTCCATTCTCACCACCTTTATTCAACATAGTATTAGAAGTCCAAGCCTCAGCAATTAGATAAGAAAAAGAAATAAAAGGAATCTAAATTTGAAAGGAAAAGGTAAAACTGTCACTGTTTGCAGATTGCATGATACTACAAGCATGATACTACATAGAGAAAATCCTAAAAATGTTACCAAAAAAACTATTAGAACAAATGAATTCAGTGAAGTTACAGGATAAAAAATTAATACTACATTGTCTCCTGATAGGCTCTGTACCTGGTACTTTAATTTATTCACTACCTGCCTTTCTCTAGACTGCTGTGGAGAATCACTAACTAACATTAATGAATAAGTTCTTTTGCAGTTTATTACATAAAGTTGCCCATGTTAGAAGCAGTTGATAGCAAATCAATACCTACAGTTCTCTTTTTTTTAACAAGAGCTCATATTTAGTTATATAACAGACCAAAAGATGAAAAATAATTTTATTTGTATAGAGTTAAAGACCATTACTTACCACAAAGCTATAAAGGATCTAGTTTGATTGAATTATAAAAGTTAGTTTTCCAAGAAGAATTTAGGACCTTAAGGGGGGAAGAGATAGTAGTTGACCACAGAATCCATTAGAACAATAATAACTGGCATATATTGAGTATTTACTCTGTGTTCTATAATTTATAAGCAGTATTTCATTTTACTCTTGCCACAACACTGTGAGACAGGAACCATTATCAAACCATATGATTTATTAGGAAAACTGAGGCTCAGACTATTAAATAACAAGAGACATTACAGCTGGAAGTGGCAAAGCTTAGATTTCAATGCCTGCAGCCCTTCTGAGGACCTTGGACTGTAATTATTACTGACATGAAGTCACCAAGTTGGCCAAAACAGACATGGCCTCTGAGTAGGAGAATCTTTTTTTCCTTGCTCTAGGTAGTTACTTTTTATTATATTTGAGTTCCATTATTTAAAAAGAAATTTACAAAACAAAACATCTTGCAGTTATAAACTCTTTAGTCAACTGGATTTCCACCATATTGCTTCTAAACAGTGCCCTTCCTCACTCTCACTGCATCACTCTGCCCCCATCTGGCAGCAGCATACAGACACAGCAGGGAAGGAAAAGATTTCTTAAAACTATATTTGCTTCCCACTAGCTATCCACCCTACGTTTGGTCAGCTAGGTGGTTTGTGACCACCTAGAGGGGTGGGATAGGCAGGGTGGGAGGGAGGGAGACGCAAGAGGGAAGAGATATGGGAACGTATGTATATGTATAACTGATTCATCTTGTTGTAAAGCAGAAACTAACACACCATTGTAAAGCAATTATACGCCAATAAAGATGTTAAAAAAAACAAACAAACCTACATTTGGTGATAAACTTGTGAAATATCTGTCCTTTTGCTATGAGTTAGGACACCAAGGACTTTCCACAGTTTAAAATATCATATTTGACATAAAACTTTTTAAGAAACTAACAAAGTCCATTAAAATAAATAAATGCAGCCTGTCTCACTTCAGTAAAAACAAGTTTATCAACTTAAATTGGACCACATCTAAAGAAAATATTATTAAGAAAATGTATAAAACTATGCAGTTGAATCACTGCAAAGATTATTCATAGTGTTATGTCCAATTCTAATCATTAAGCATAAATTCTTTACACAGAATCAAGATTCAAATATGAAATTGAGCTGGCCATTTTGATGCTTATGTTGTACACACAGTAAAAAGGAAGTGAAAGAAAAAACAAAAAACAAACTGTGGCAAAAATAAAAGTGCCCAGTTTGAAAAATATTTTATTTTAAATGAATGCAGACTGTGAAAGAAATGCCTCAGCTCTCTTATAATTAATTATCTCTAAATTGCCAAATGAGCAACCTCTAGTTAAATTAGTTCAAGCCAGCTATTATTCATTTAGGGTTATCTCAGTTAATTGTCAAAAAATAAGTGGAAATATGGTAGTATTCTGTGGCCTATAAAATCCTTCCAAAATCATAGATGCCTTGTTGCTGGGGACATAATAATAATAACGTGCTTGGGGTCTATACACATGAGGATTATAGTCAGCAGCCTACAAAACAGGACAAAAGTGGGATGCGGGTTGGAACCATGATTAAAGGAACCATGAAATTTTGTAGATATACTAGAAGATCAAATATGAGGATTTCTGAAAATGAAGTATAGAAACTGAATCAGACTTCAAGGTGAGTATAATAGAAAACTGCAAAGAATAGTGTTAATAAAAAGTTAAGTCCCTCTCACACCCACCCACCATAAGCTGGCATATAGAGTCTCTTCTAACAAATACCCCCCTTGTTCTCTCTTACGTTTGGTCTCCTCTGACATTTCTCCTTCTCTCTCATCTCCAGTGTTTTTGTGCATATAGTCCATGTGCCTGAAACACTGCTGCTCCTAACTTTTTACCTACTAATTGTAGCTCATTCTACAGTTTAAGCTTAGCTATTTGCCCTCATAAATCTTCCTTTATCACACAAGATGGAGCAAGACACTTCGGCTTTTCTAGCCTCTGTACACACCTTATCAGAACATAAATAGACCACACGGAAATGTTTTGTTTACCTGAGAGAATCTTCTGATAGGCTAAGGGTTCCCTGAAAGCAGGGCATGCAATGTGTTCATGAATAGTCAGAGCACCCAGCATGGCATCTCATATAAAATAGTATATAATCAGGTTTGATATTTACTGAGCACTGACTATGTGTCAAGCACTGTCCAGTGCACTTAATAAACCTTAAGAGAATTAATCCTCACAGAACTATTGTGAAGTTATTACCTCCAAAGACACAGAGGACTTTGGCAATGGCTCAAGAACCCACACAAGTGGTAAAGTGGCAGATTTGGAGTTCAGAGCTCACAGTCTTCATCACTGCAGGGTGCCTCCTGTTCCACTATGACTGTGCATTCATTCAGATCATCATCATCATCTGTGAAGGACGATGGTTGAGATCTCTCTTCATAAAAGAGAAAAATACCCAGGATAATAGTTATAATTAAGGATACTGGAGAATTTTTTAGAATGAAGTGTGATGTGCCTTCAAGAACATGCCTGGGGTAATCCAAAGCCAGACATTTGCTCTTTTGGTTGCCAAATGAGACTTTATTTGGATGGGGGTGAAATTTAGAAAAAGTGATTGGGGAATCATTGTTCCAAATCCGAAAAGGGTTGGGGATCAAATTTGGCATCAATTCACCTATGAGATTCTGGAATCCCCTCTACAATACTCCATCAGAGTATATCCAGGGCCAGGGCAATTGCCATCCAGGCTTTTTCTTTAGTTTAATTGTTAGAGAAGTCTTGCTAGAAATGTCTTGCCTTTGTTCAGTTGAAATCTGTCTTTTTGTTGGTCTTATATATTTCCTCTAGAGGTGAACAGAGCAAACCACGACTGTTCCATACAACTGCTCTTCCAGTGTCTGAATGTAGCTGTAATGGCCATTCTACATCTTCTCTCTAAGCTAAACATCCTTAATTTCATCAACTGCTCCTCATGTGATTTGGTTGCCAGGCCCCTCATCACTCTTATTGCTTTACTCTTAACATAGTTATCAAGAGCTGAGTTAACATGAAAGGTAATTAACTAAGGAGAAGTCAGGTCTCAGTAATGCACCTAATATTTCCTGATCTCTAGTTCTGCTTTCACTAAAGTAACAGGGACTAAGGACTGCTAGGATGAAGTGGAAATGAAAGGAAAATACACATCTTTTCTATGTGTGTTCACAGTGAAATTACCCAGGACTTTCTGTATTTGAGGATTGCCTTGAGCTCAGTGATAGCAAGCCCACTTTACACAGCCACTAACAAGAATTTAGGAAAAATTAAAAGTGTATTCATTGACATGAAAAAATGTTCATGATACAACATTAAAAAGAGGCAAAATTATAGATAATGAATAATAATTATATATGTGTATGTTTCAGTATAGAAAAATATT
The DNA here is from genome assembly GCF_002837175.3 of Physeter macrocephalus. Lineage (NCBI taxonomy): Eukaryota > Metazoa > Chordata > Mammalia > Artiodactyla > Physeteridae > Physeter > Physeter macrocephalus. The sequence continues at coordinate 124,181,446 of NC_041215.1, read as the reverse complement.
TAAAACAAATCTTATAGAAGGATATGATGACCTATTTCTCATAATTTTTGCATTTTTTTCTAAGTTCTCTAGAGTGACAATGTATGTTGCTCCTACTATCAGCTTGGGGAAAAAATTTTTTTAAATACTTAAATTAAATGTCATTGCCTAAATTATAAAATAATATTAATAAAGTTGGCTAAAAGCAGAGAAATTAAAAAGGTATGCATATATGTGTGTGCATATGTGTGTGAGAGAGAGAGAGACAGCCAAACAGAGATGACAATTTAAACAGGCAAGGTCCTTTACTGGAGAAGTGAAGAATTTTAAAACAATAAAAGATAGTCTATATACACAAGACTTTTAAAACTTAGTTGGGCAACTGCCATCTTGGATGCAGTGTCATTCACCCCACTTCTGCACACACCCACCTGAGCTGAGATGCTGGTGGCAATTCCTCACTAGGAGTTCTGGTTGGGAGAGCTGGGTGTGAGGCCTCTGCACGTAGCCCCCAGTGAGCAATTGAAATCCGACTAAACACAAAGGAAAAACAAAAGGCAACTCAGAGCTGTGACTATATTGAAGGCTACTGTTTTTCTCTGTGGAACACTGCCTTTGGGTCAAAACAAGGAAGAAGCAGGTGATTCTAATGTGCAGTGCAGAAGGACAACCACTGCAGGCCAGCTTCTCCAAATCTGAAGGCACTCCAGCTGTGTGGCTGACAGGGTCTTGGTGCTCTGGCCAGATGTCAGGCCAGAGCCTCTGAGGTGGGAGAGCCGAGTTCAGGACATTGGACCACCAGAGGCCTCCTGGCATCATGTAATATCAATCGGCAAGAGCTCTCCCAGAGACCTCCGTCTCAATGCTAAAACACACCTCTACTCAATGACCAGCAAGCTCCACAGCTGGACACCCCAGGCCAAACAATTAGCAAAAGAGGAACACAAACCCACCCACTAGCAGAGAGGCTGCCTAAAATCATACTAAGTTCACAGACACCCCAAAACACACCACCAGAGGCAGTCCTGCCCACCAGAAAGACAAGATCCAGCTTCATCCACCAGAACACAAGCACCAGGCCCCTCCACCAGGAAGCCTACACAAGCCACTGAACCAACCTTACCCAGTGGGGGTACACACCAAAAACAACGGGAAATACAAACCTGCAGCTTGTGAACAGGAGACGCCAAACACAGTAGGTTAAGCAAAATGAGAAGACACAGAAATATGCTGCATATGAAGGAGCAAGGTAAAAACCCACCAGAACAAACAAATGAAGAGGAAATCGGCAGTCTACCTGAAAAAGAATTCAGAGTAATGATAGTAAAGATGATCCAAAATATTGGAAATAGAATGGAGAAAATACAAGAAACGTTTAACAAGGACGTAGAAGAACTAAAGAGCATACAAACAATGATGACAGCACAATAAATAAAATTAAAAATTCTCTAGAAAGAATCAATAGCAGAATAACTGAGGCAGAAGAATGTATAAGTGACCTGGAAGATAAAATAGTGGAAATAACTACCGCAGACCAGAATAAAGAAAAAAGAATGAAAAGAATTGATGACAGTCTCAGAGACCTCTGGGACAACAGTAAATGTACCAACAATCGAATGATAAGGGTCCCAGAAGAGGAAGAGAAAAAGAAAGGGACTGAGAAAAAATTTGAAGAGATTATACTTGAAAACTTCCCTAATATGGGAAAGGAAATGGTCAGTCAAGCCCAGGAGGGGCAGAGAGTCCCATACAGAATAAATCCAAGGAGAAACACCCCAAGACACATATTAATCAAACTATCAAAAATTAAATACAAAGAAAAAATATTAAAAGCAGCAAGGGAAAAGCAACAAATAACACACAAGGGAATCCCCATAAGGTTAACAGCTGATAATTCAGCAGAAACTCTGCAAGCCAGAAGGGAGTGGCAGGACATATTTAAAGTGATGAAAGGGAAAAACCTACAACCAAGATTACTCTACCCAGCAAGGATCTCATTTAGATTCAATGGAGAAATTAAACACTTTACAGACAAGCAAAAGCTAAGAGAATTCAGCACCACCAAACCTGCTTTATCACAAATGCTAAAGGAACTTCTCTAGGCAGGAAACACAAGAGAAGGAAAAGACCTACAACAACAAACCCAAAACAATTAAGAAATGGTAATTGGAACATACCTGTCTATAATTACCTTAAATGTAAATAGATTGAATGCTCCAACCAAAAGACCTAGACTGGCTGAATTGATACAAAAACAAGACCTGTATATACGCTGTGTACAAGAGACCCACTTCAGACATAGGGACACATACAGACTGAAAGTGAGGGGATGGAAAAAGATATTCCATGCAAATGGAATTCAAAAGAGAGCTGGAGTAGCAATTCTTATATCAGAAAAAAATAGACTTTTAAACAAAGACTATTACAAGAGACAAAGAAGGACACTACATAACGATCAAGGGATCAAGCCAAGAAGAAGATATAACAATTATAATTATCTATGCACCCAACATAGGAGCACCTCAATACATAAGGCAAATGCTAACAGCCACAGAAGGGGAAATTGACAGTAACACAATAAGAGTAGAGGACTTTAACACAGCACTTTCACCAATGGACAGATCAACCAAAATGAAAATAAATAAGGAAACACAAGCTTTAAATGATACATTAAACAAGATGGACTTAATTGATATTTATAGGACATTCCATCCAAAAACAACAGAATACACTTTCTTCTCAAGTGCTCATAGGACATTCTCCAGGATACATCATATCCTGGGTCACAAATCAAGCCTTGGTAAATTTAAGAAAACTGAAACCATATCAAGTATCTTTTCCGACCACAATTCCATGAGACTAGATATCCATTACAGGAAAAAAAAACTGTAAAAAAATACAAACACATGGAGGCTAAACAATACGCTACAAAACACCAAGAGCTCACTGAAGGAATCAAAGTGGAAATCAAAGAATACCTAGAAACAAATGACAATGAAAACACGACAGCCCAAAACCTATGGGAGGCAGCAAAAGAAGTTGTAACAGGGAAGTTTACAGCAATACAATCCTACCCAAAAAAACAAGAAACATCTCAAATAAACAATCTAAAGCAATTAGAGAAAGAAGAACAAAAAATCCCCAAAGTTAGCAGAAGGAAAGAAATCACAAAGATCAGATCAGAAATAAATGAAAAAGAAATGAAGGAAAAGATAACAAAGATAAATAAAACTAAAAGTTGGTTCTTTGAGAAGATAAACAAAACTGATAAACCATTAGCCATACTCATCAAGAAAAAAATAGAAAAGACTCAAATCAACAGAATTAGAAATGAAAAAGGAGAAGTAACAACTGACACTGCAGAAATACAAAACTCCTCCAACAAACAAAAGTCCAGGACCAGATGGCTTCACAGGCAAGTTCTATCAAACATTTAGAGAACAGCTAACACATATTCTTCTCAAAATCTTCCAAAATATAGCAGAGGGAGGAACATTCCCAAACTCACTCTACAAGGCCACCATCACCCTGATACCAAAACCAGACAAAGATGTTACAAAAAAAAAAAACAAAAACTACAAACCAATATCTCTGATGAACATAGATGCAAATATCCTCAACAAAATACTAGCAAACAGAATCCAGCAGCATATTAAAAGGATCATACACCATGATCAAGTGGGGTTTATTCCAGGAATGCAAGGATTCTTCAGTATACACAGATTTGTGTATCACATCAATGTGATACACCATATTAACAAACTGAAGAAGAAAAACCATATGATCATCTCAATAGATGCAGAAAAAGCTTCAGACAAAATTCAACACCAATTTATGATAAAAACTCTCCAGAAAGTAAGCATAGAGGGAATTTACCTCAACATAATAAAGGCCATATATACCCACAGTCAACATCGTTCTCAAAGGTGAAAAACTGAAACCATTTCCACTAAGATCAGGAGCAAGACAAGGTTGCCCACTCTCACCAATATTATTCAACATAGTTTTGGAAGTTTTAGCCACAGCAATCAGAGAAGAAGAAGAAATAAAAGGAATCCAAATCAGAAAAGAAGAAGTAAAACTGTCACTATTTGCAGATAACATGATACTATACATAGAGAATCTTAAAGATACTACCAGAAAACTACTGGAACTAATCAATGAACTTGGTAAAGTAGCAGGGTACAAAATTAATGCACAGAAATCTCTTGCATTCCTATACACTAATGATGAAAAATCCGAAAGAGAAATTAAGGAAGCACTCCCATTTGCCATTGCAATCAAAAGAATAAAATACCTAGGAATAAACCTACCTAAGGAGACAAAAGACCTGTATGCAGAAAATGATAAGACACTGATGAAAGAAATTAAAGATGATACAAACAGATGGAGAGATATACCATGTTCTTGGACTGGAAGAATCAACATTGTGAAAATGACTCTACTACCCAAAGCAATCTACAGATTCAATGCAATCCCTATCAAACTGCCAACAGCATTTTTCACAGAACTAGAACAAAAAATTTCACAGTTTGTATGGAAACACAAAAGACCCCGAATAGCCAAAGCAATCTTGAGAATGAAGAATGAAGCTGGAGGAAACAGGCTCCCTGTCTTTGGATTATACTACAAAGCTACAGTAATCAAGACAGTATGGTACTGGCACAAAAACAGAAATATAGATAAACGGAGCAGGATAGAAAGCCCAGAGATAAACCCAGGCACATATGGTCACCTTATCTTTGATAAAGTAGGCAAGAATATACAATGGAGAAAAGATAACCTCTTCAATAAGTGTTGCTGGGAAAACTGGACAGCTACATGTAAAAGAAAGAAATTAGAACACTTCCTAACACCATACACAAAAATAAACTCAAATGGATTAAGGACCTAAATGTAAGGCCAGACATTATGAAACTCTTAGAGGAAAACAGAGGCAGACACTCTATGGCATAAATCACAGCAAGATCCTTTTTGACCCACCTCCTATAGAAATGGAAATAAAAACAAAAATAAACAAATGGGACCTAATGAAACTTAAAAGCTTTTGTACAGCAAAGGAAACTATAAGCAAGATGAAAAGACAACCTTCAGAACGGGAGAAATATTTGCAAATGAAGCAACTGACAAAGGAGTAATCTCCAAATATACAAGCAGCTCATTCAGCTCAATATCAAAAAAAACAAACAACCCAGTCCAAAAATGGGCCGATGACCTAAACAGACATTTATCCAAAGACATACAGATTGCCAAAAAACACATGAAAGGATGTTCAACATCACTAATCATTAGAGAAATGCAAATCAAAACTACAATGAGGTATCACCTCACACCTGTCAGAATGGCCATCATCAAAAACTCTACAAACAATAAATGGAGAGGGTGTGGAGAAAAGGGAACCCTCTTGCACTGTTGGTGGGAATGTAAATTGTTACAGCCACTATGGAGAACAGTGTGGAGGTTCCTTAGAAAACTAAAAATAGAACTA
>NC_041215.1:124106986-124175826 GCF_002837175.3 Physeter macrocephalus | reverse complement strand
AGTAAGTCAGAAAGAGAAAAACAAATACTGTATGCTAACACATATATATGGAATCTAAGGGGGAAAAAAACGAAGGTTCTGAAGAACCTAGGGACAGGACAGGAATAAAGACACAGAAGTAAAGAATTCACTTGAGGACATGGGGAGGGGGATGGGTAAGCTGAGACGAAGTGAGAGAGTGGCATGGACATATATACACTACCAAATGTAAAATAGGTAGCTAGTGGGAAGCAGCTGCATAGTACAGGGAGATCAGCTCAGTGCTTTGTGACCACCTAGAGGGGTGGGATAGGGAGATTGGGAGGGAGACGCAAGAAGGAGGAGATATGGGGATATATGTATATGTATAGCTGATTCACTTTATTATACAGCAGCAACTATCACAACAATGTAAAGCAATTATACTCCAATAAAGATGTTAAAAAAACTTGTTAAGAATATAAAAAGATATCTACAATACATTTGAAATTCATGGAAAATAAGTGCTAGAAAAGAACTCTGAGGAAAGAGAAATAATTGAATGTTGATGGGACTTGCAACGGTGGATTGATCTAGATTTTAAAAGACAGATAGGATGAGTCAGAGAAAATGAAAGGATAGTAGAATGAAAGCATGAAGGTGGAAATGCACATGGCAGGTTCAGCGGACAATGAGAAATCAGACTAGCTGCAGCAGTGAGTTTGGGGAAAGAAAAGGCATTAGGACAGTATTGGAGAAAAGACTGGGCTGAAACCTGTTATTCAAGACCAAGATGTTTAAATTTTTTCTATAAGGCTAGGGAGATCCTAAAGACTTTCAGCCTTGTTTAGTGGTAGAAAGAATAAAATGATCAGATGTTTTATTTTTTAAAAATTTGATATATCTGACAAATGAGGAAAATCTGGAGTCAAACAGCCTATGTAAGTGTCCTCAACACTTAAGTTCATGGTGATAAGCATGTTTTAATGGAGGGTATAGGCATGAAAATGAATTGGTGAAAGAGTAGCAGCTTGAGGAAGAAAACTGCTTGGAATACTCTGGGTGAACAAAATAAATTCAAGAAGAAAAAAATTTTTTAATGAGCCCATGGTTTAGAAGCTATAGGGTTGAGAGATTAAGAACACCACTGACAGAAGAAAAGAAAGACAGAGAGGAAAACTGATGGAGAATAGAGAAAGTTTATTTTTGGATACATTTAATGACAAAGCACTCAAATGAAAATGCCCACCAGACACACAGGGCTGTGGGAATAGATGTCAAGAGACGTTGGGATTAGAGATGTCATTCTTAGAGAGCAGGAGGAACAGATGCTATGGAGAGGGGGAGAAGGTCAGTCTCTGAGTAGGGGGAAAACCATAGAATAACCAAGAGGAGAAAGTACAAGTGTGAAATGTGCTGAGAAATCAAGGCTGAGGGTCCTCGGTTGAGCCATCCATATGTCTGGTATGCTTTGCAAAGACAGCTTTAATAGGGGGTGTAGCCGTCAGCGCAAAACACGGAGGAATGGGGTGCTGGAGGGAGGGAAGAGGGGAGCTGCCATCTCCTCTGGCTCCCAGCCTTGTAAAAATGTTTAATGTCACTGAAGTAAAAGAAACAGAGCAAAGATCAGACCTGCTACATTTTAACTGGGTCAGCTTAATTGCCAACAAAAACTTTAAAAGCAAATGAAAGCTGCATAAGAGAACAGTGGTGAAGTTGAGTCACAAACGGAGAATCCTAGAGAGATGGAAAGGTCTTTTAATCTTTTCTTTTGGGTGTTATTTTTTAGATACAGCATATGTGGATTGATTTAAATAGTCATCTGTAAATCCACTATGTTAAAATAATTGTTTAATTCCTTTAGAATAATATTCAATTACTGATAAATTCTCAAACAGGTTATAAAGAAGCTACAGAGAGCATGTCTGATTTTTTGTGATGTATTAAAAGTAATATTAACAAACAAGTCTCATGGTACAGTCGGAGCTGCCCTTTCATTCAAATAAGTAATTACTGAGAGCTTGCTATGTACCAGGCACTGGGGTTATAATACTGAACTACTGAATAAAACACAGCTCTTACTCTAGTGAGATTTGGACTCAAGGAAGGGGTGGAGGCAGCTGTGGATAAATAACAACACACAATAAACAAATAACATGCCAAGTCATGATTACTACTATGAAAAAGACTGAGTGAAGGAGACAGAGTGAAAGGAGCTATTTTTATAGGGGAATCAGAGAAAGCCTCAGGTGACATTTCAGCAAAGACAGGAGGAGAGTGAAGAGGTGGGCAAACCACGCAAAACATTCCAGGCAGAAGACATACGTGGTACAAAAGCCCTGAGATGATGAGCGGAGACACCAGTGTAGCTGTATGTGTGGGAGTCAGGGCAGAGGTGGGGTCAGGGGAATGGTAGGGAATGAGCTGAGTAACACTGGGAGGAGGTAGATCATGCGGAAGTTGGCAGAACCTTTGGCTTTAACCCTCAGTGAGACAGACATCCAACCCATAAAGAATTTTGAGCGGAGGAGTGGTTTGACTCAGATTTAAAAGGATGACCCTGGCTGCTACATGAAGAATCCACTCTGTAAAAGGGAGGGCCAAATGTGGAACTAGGAAGACCAACTAGCAGGCTGCTGCTGAGATGGGCAAAGGATAAAGGTGTCCTGGACCAGGGCTATAGTAGTGGTGGTGGTGAGAAGTAGTTGAATTTCAGTTATAGTTGGAAGGTAAAACCAACAGGATTAGCTAATAAACTGGATTTTAAACGTGAGATAAAAAGACAGGTCATGGATGCCTTCAACATTTTGAGAATGGAGTTGTCATTGACTTGAATTTGGAAGACTGAGGAATAACAGGTTTTGGAAGAGGTGGTGTATTAGTCTCCTGTGACGACCATAACAAATTGTCACAAACTAGGTGTGTTTTAAAACATCAGAAATTTATTCTTTCACAGTTTTGGGGGCCAGAAGTCTGAAGTCGAAGCATTGGTAGGGCCACATTCCCTCCAAAGACTCTAGGGGAAAATACATCTTGGCTTCTTCCAGCTCTGATGGCTCTTGATGGTCCTTGACTTGTGGCAGCATAATTCTGATGTCTTCTCTCATCTTCCCATGGCCTTTTTCCTTGTGTCTCTGTATTCTTCTCTTCTGTCTCCAAGGACATTTGTCATTGGCTGCAGGGCCCACCCTAATCCAGGGTGATCTCATCTTGAAGTCTTTACCTTAAATATATTTTCAAAGTCATTTATTTCAAATGAGGTCACTTTCTGAGATGCTAGGTAGATGTAACTTTAGGGGAAACATCATTAAACTCCTACAGGTAGGAAACAAAGAGTTCTACTTGGGCATGTAACATTTAAGACACCTCTTAGATATTCTAGTAGAGATGCCAGGTGGGCTGTTGAATTTCATTTCCAGTTCAAGAAAAAGGTCCAGAATGGGAAAAAAAAATTAGGAGTCACCAGCGAATAAGGGGTATGTTTCTATTATGATAGTTACCAAAATATCTAAAACATCTATTTTTCAGACTGAAACATAAGTCAGAAATCCATTTTTTTAACTTCTCAATATAAAAATATTCTCTTAGAAAGGGCCTGAAGAATAGAAGCGAAGCAAATTCATAATAAATAAGATACACAATATTTAAAAACCTCTGTACTTGAGGATAACACTTTGTGAAACTAGAATCTTTGTCTTTTCTGGAGCCATTAAACAAGGAAAAGGACAATGTAAAATCAGCAGTGTACACACTCTTGTGCCAAGAATTGCATATTACAAGCACAATAAATTCTCTGATATTCCACTGCCATAAAGTTTTGTTCTAGATTCATATTGTTCACATTTCATCTCCTGTACGCTGATCTCTAAAGAGAAACAAATTAAAGCTGGGAGAGTCTCAAATCTCAGCCCTTCAGGCACAAAAATTGTCTCTACTAGGAATATCTAAGAAGTTGAAAAACAAAACCTCTCTTCAATAGGAAAACAGTCACAGAATAAAAGAGGAAAAACAAATTTGTAAGAGAAGTAAAATAAACACAATTATTATCAGCTTGAAGTATAACATGCCAAATTTTGCAAAATGTGAAACTTTTATAATGTTATTCATAAAAATACTTTAAAATATATTCTATGCTATTATATAAGGTTTAGAATAACTCCACTTGACCTAACATAGAAATAACCAGTAAACTCTTTCAACTAGTCTTGTCAACTATTCTGATTAATAGAATAATCCGGTTTTTTATAATGTTACTACAGAAATCATTCATGAGTTTACATTTCAAAGTATCTGCATAGAATAAAGTCAGACAACACTAAAGCTTAGGCTGAGTGTAATTTGACTTTCTTTAGTAATGTTTCATTCCTTAGTATCTTATAGTGGCTCAAGTGTTACCACTGTGAATATGTTATTGCGTTAATAAAATATGGAAACAGATAATGATTATAATTCAGAGGATGCCAATCCAACAGAGCTTTCTGCATATTGTGTAAGATACACATCATGATCTTAAAATGAATCCTCTCACTGAAAGAGGTTTGCTTTTTGTTTTCATTTTTGTTTCTTTCCTAAAACAGATTCTAGAAAGAGCAGATGACTACTTCCCATGCTTCTTTAGCCTAACTCCAGCTCCAACCCATCCACCTCTCCTGCAGGGGCCAACAAATAGATGGGGTCTAAAGGTACCAGTAATAGAGCTATTGCAGGAGTCTTTCCTCTGTGGGCTAGGTGGGAACCTGATGGAAGAAACTGAAGAGGCTCCAAGGATCTGAATGCCATGGTATTTAAAGAACTTGGCTCCAGAAGATCCCTGTACTCTGCAGAAGAGGTGAACATTCACAGGATAAGGGTACCAGGTCTTTCTATCTATTAAAATACTGGTCTGTATTTTCTATATTCCCAGTATTGGGAAAGGGAGAGGAGTCTGGGAAACAGAGAAAACAGGCTCTCTTTGGTGCCTCTACAGGGACAGCTGGCTGCCACTCTAGAGACATCTCTTTTCTTATACATGATACATGGAGTCTTTTTAGTTAGAAGTGAACCTGGATGACCAAGTAAGAGTAATTCACATAAGGGGGGTTGGCAGCTGTGAAGAAGAACAAAGAGAATGCCTGGATTTGACCCTAATGAAACAGAGTTGCTGGTGGAGACAGAAAATAACTTGAATAACAACATAATAAGAATGCTCAATGCAAATCAAGAAAAGAAAAAGAGGTTTTCTGGAATAAAAAAAACAAAAAAATAGTGATTTTGAAATTTGGAATTTTAAAAAAATATTAGTAAATAAAGTAAGGTAGATGGTAACTGTTAGGATCTGAATTTTTTGTCTCAAAAATCAGCAATCCCCTTACTGGGCATATACCCTGAGAAAACCATAATTCAAAAAGAGACATGTACCACAATGTTCATTACAGCACTATTTACAATAGCCAGGACATGGAAGCAACCTAAATGACCATTGACAGATGAATGGGTAAAGAAGATGTGGCATATGTATACCATGGAATATTACTCGGCCATAAGAAGAAACAAAATTGAGTTACTTATAGTGAGGTGGATGGACCTAGAGGCTGTCATACAGAGTGAAGTAAGTCAGAAAGAGAAAAAAAAATCATATGCTAACACACATATATGGAATCTAAAAAAAAATAATAATTCTGATGAACCTAGGGGCAGGACAGGAATAAAGACGCAGACATAGAGAATGGACTTGAGGACATGGGGAGGGGAAAGGGTAAGCTGTGACGAAGTGAGAGAGCGGCATGGACATACATACACTACCAAATGTAAAACAGATAGCTACTGGGAAGCAGCTGCATAGCACAGGGAGATCAGCTCGGTGCTTTGTGACCACCTAGAGGGGTGGGATAGGGAGGGTGGGAGGGAGACGCAGGAGGGAGGGGATATGGGGGTATATGTATATGTATCGTTGATTCACTTTGTTATACAGCAGAAACTAACACACAATTGTAAAGCAATTCTACTCCAATAAAGATGTTAAAAAAAAATCAAGTGGGGTATAACTCTGGGGACAATAAAATATCAACACTTTCTGGGAGGGTGGGGAGATAAACAAGCATAGCACAGAGGATTTTTAGGGCAATGCAAATATGCTGTATAACTTTATAATTATGGATATATGCCATTATACAGTGGTCCCAACCCATAGAATGTATAACACCAAGAGCGAACCAACCGTAAGGTAAACTATGGGCTTTGGGTGATTATGATGCATCAGTGTACGTTCATCCTTGCTTACAAAATATAATGTTCTGAAGAGTGACGCTGGTAATGGGGAAGGCTCTTCACATGGGAGGCAAGGCAACGGGTATAGTGGAAATCTGTGTACCGTCCTCTCAATTTGTTTTAAACCTAAAATTTCTTTTAAAAAGTTGTCTGTAAAAAAAAAAATCAAATGAAAGAAAGACACAGGTAGAATTAATTAAGGAAGATTTAAGAGACCTGAAGGAGAGATCCAAGACACCTAAGCAACACAAATATCAGAAGGAGAAAAAGAAACAGAGGAAGCACAATAATTAATAATAGAAGCACATTCTCACATCTGAAGAAAGACACAATTTCTTTCATTTTCTCATACATGAAATGATCCTGGTCTTCAGCACAACTTGCAGGTTTTAAAACAGGAGCTCTTAAATGGAAACTAGCAGTGCAGGTGCTAAGTTCTGGACATACATTCATTATTTATGGGACACGGTGGAGCCATCTTCCACAGAGGTAATTCATACACAACACACAGACCACATGTACAATTCCTAAAACTTCTGGGAAATTAAGAATTCTACATAGATAACCTGCTTCTGAGCAACTCTATATGGAATTCTTTATCTGGATATGGTCTCAGATGCCTGGAAAGTTGCCCACTCTCTGATTCACCAAAAAATTAAAGTTTTTTAAAATCTCAAAAATCAAGGCAGTGATTTTAGTTCTGAGTTAACCTCTAAGGAGGCTATGGCCAATATTCTTCCCCCAAGAAACTACTGAAGTCAGCATGTTGATAATATGGATTCATTAGGTTTGGTGAAAATCCAAGGGCACCTGATCTGAAGATCAGAAAGAAGCCCAGGCCCCATCCTAACAATGACCTCAAAGTATCTCAATGGTCCAAAAAAGGCAAAGCCAATGAGAGCCAACTTCTTATAAGGATTCTGCAGTATTACGTTAGCCAAATTTGAAAGAAAAAGTGTGGTATTCACGTTCAAAGTTTATGTAGTTCTCTGTGTTCACTCTTCCAGTGTTTGGGTACTACACAGCTGCAAATGATTATGATGTTAAATTTATAAAAGCAATGTATTTTAGCTATTTTGTATTGTTTACAGCACATATGTCTTATCTAATATAGAGTTGTTTTAATAAAATTGTTGAAATACATAGAGAAAATAGAGTTTATCTTTTTCTATAAAGCAGTTTAAAGTATATTAAGTTTGACCTGGCTACATCTAAAAAAACCTTAGTGTATTGGTGCTGCATAAAGATTAAACAAGTGGATTATTTTTCTTGAGTTGAACACTGCTCTGGTTTTTGAGGGAGGGTTTCTTTTCTCTGTGTTCTGTATTATAGTGGAAAGAGACTTTTTCAAGATAAACAGGGTTTCATGAAACTTTCCATCTATGGAAAGAAAAAGACTTCCAAAATGCTTTTGGAAACTAAACCACATGTTTCAACAAAATAAATCTTTACTAACCCTTTAAACAGGAAGAAAATATAGACTTTTTTTAAATTTAAAAACTGCCCTATGAATCAGAGCTTAGAATTAGGACTAGTTAGAGGTTCCCAGACCTAGTGAATTTTTCAGCACAATTAGTGTTTCCTTACCCGGTTTTGAAAGGTAACTATTCCAGATTACCTCTATACTTTTCCTTGTCACCCAAGGAAAACATTCCAAAGCTCCACTTTCAGTCAAACTAGGTATACTAGTGACCACAGTAGTTTCTTCTGCATCCCCAGGGAGGCACCCCATGACACAATTCAGCACTAAAGCTGCAGGATTCATGATGGAGAATCTGGGGGCTGGGGATCCTATCACCATGGCTGGACTACAAGTAAGAAAGCCCTCTCCAACTCCCCAATATATTTTTGGAGGAAATACTTATCATCAAAATGTCACTTCTGTTTTAACTTTTTTTTTAAATTACAACATTTAAACCACTCCTTTCAGAAGATTTGAAAATACTTAAAAGCACAAAGAAGAAAATGTATATGATTTATAATCCTATTCTCCAAAGACAATCACTTTTAACATGTTACTAATATATACCTCTAGTATTTTTATACAGACTTCTACAGTTTTATTAACAAAATTGAGCTCACACTGTATATATTATCCTGTAATCTTGTTTTTCTTATTTGGCAATAAATCTTAAACATTCTTCCATGTCATTAATTTTTCAAGAACACAGCATTGTAATTTCCTATGAGAACTTAAAGGAGCATAATTTTTGGCTAAATTTTTAGAGCAACTCTCTACAGAGCATAATTTTTAAGCAACTCTTTATTTTGCTATTATAAATAAGACTAAAATGAACATCCTTACAGGTACATTTCATGGTATATTCATGAATAACTCTTTGTTATTTGACAAAACCACTTCCCCTTTCAGTCCCTCTACATGGTCTTCACATCACACATTCCTCAGTTTCTTTGATGTCCATGCCATCAGATTGTACCACACCACTGTCAGTCAGGACTCTCAGCTTAAAGAGAGGGAGTAAATTCTGGCTAACGTATGCCCAAAAGTGAACTTACAGGTAGTTTACAGAACCCCTGGGAAGAATACAGGATTCACAATTCTGGCCCCATGAACCTACTTCTGTCCCCACTGCTATACACAGAATCCACAGCTTCCACCCCGGTCTCACTGAGACTGGATATGGATACTGGATAATGGTGCTGCTGGAGACTAGAAGGAGCTGCTGCCGTCATCATTTCTAGAATGGATGCAGCAGCCCCATGTTTCTTCATTTCCCCAACTTATACTGCAAACTCTAGCAGGTGTGTCTGATTATCAGAGCACAGGCTATGGCATCATATTCATAGCCATGATGTATCTTGGAGATAGACCTACCTTATAAGGTCAGAGAAGCCTCAGGAAAACAAGGGGCTCATATTTCACACAGTCTTATTTTCCATTTCTTTTCCTGTCAGTCGTTTGATGTTATCAGCATCCGTGCGGATCTAACACCTTGACTTCTAGGTTTCCTGGTCTTCTAACTTCCAAAGATCTATTCCTTCACCTCACCTTAGCCACCATCTCTGTAGTCATCTCCTTGACCTTGTCATTATTGTTATCTGCACCATCCCTGAAATCTTGACTTCAAGTACCATGACCACCATTTCCTGTCTTTATCTGCTCTAGTATAACCATTCCACCTGTTCTTTAGCTCCCCTCAAGTTCTCTGATTCATTCATTATGTCATGTACCAGTTATCTAATGCAGCATAACAAATCACTCCAAAATTTAATGGCTTAAAACAGAAAAGATTTTTTATGTCATAGTTTCTGTGGGTAAGGAATCTGGACGTGGCTTAGCTGGGACCTCCAGGTTAGGGTTTTTCACAAAGGCTGCAATCAAGAGGTTGGTCACAGCCATGGTCTCATCTAAAGGCTTGACTGGTGGAGGATCTGCTTCTAAATTGTTGGCAGGATTCACTTCCTTGAAGGCTGCTGGACTGAGGACCTCAGTTTCTCACTGGCTGTTGGTGAGAGGCCAGTCTAAGTTCCTGGCCATGTGGACCTCTCTATAGGGCATCTCACAACAGGGCAGCTTACCTTATCAGAGCAGGAAAATGAGAAGAGAGACGGTACGACTAAGATAGAAATCACAGTCTTCTGTAACCTAATATCAGAAATGACACTCAATCTTCTTAGCTATACTCTACTTATGAGGAGAAAGTCCCTAGGTTCAGTCTACACACAAGGTAAGGGAATTGCACAGGGGTGTAAATACCAGGAAGTTTGTATAATTAGAAGCCATTACAGAAGGTGCTTACCACATACAATCGTCAGCCATTTCTTCTGAGGCCTCACACGGATAAGATTGCACTGCTCCTTCCTTCTTGTCATTGCCTGTCCCTTTCTTCCAGTACTGGCATGCTAAGGAAAGCCCTAATCTTGTTTAGACCCAGCTATATATCTGTGATGCACCCAAGTAGCTGATCATTGGTGAGAAAATTACACAACAGTGCTGTTATCCCTTAGAATTTATGATCATAAACCTCAAAAGATCAACCAACACAGCCCAACAATCATATTATACTGCTTTAATTCATTTACTTCCTCACTCACCCAAACTGTTTCACATCTTACACTCCCTTCTCCAACACCTGCACTCTGTCCAACCATCTCACTCACAGCCAATAGCCTTGCCTCATACCCTACTGATTTAAAGAAAAAAAAAAAGCAGTGCCTTCCTCTTCCCACCAGCAAAATTCATCATCTCACATCTTTTCTCATAATTTCTCCTGTTACATCGAACAAAATGTCACTGCTCTCAACAATGGCCCACACCTCCAGGAATGCTCTGAATACCATCTTTCTCCACATTTCCAAAAATTCACCTTCTGTAATTACTCCTTCTCTCTCTTATATCTTCAATGGCTGCCCCACTACTGAATCATTACTATCAACATAAACATTGGCTGCTGTCTTAGTCAGTTTAGTTTGCTATAACAAATTACCATAGATTGGTGGCTTAAACAGCAAACATTTCTCACAGTTTGGAAGGCTGGGAAGTTCAAGATCAAGGTGCTAGCAGAGTCAATGTCTGGTTAGAGCCCTCTTCATTGTTCATAGATGGCCCTCTTCTCTCTGTATCTTCACATGGTGGAAGAGATGATGGAGCTCTCTGGAGTCTCTTACAAAAGCACTAATCCCAACTATGAGGGCTTGGCCTCGTGACCTAATCACCTTCCAAAGGCCCCACCTCCAGATACCATCACATTAGGGATTAGGTTTCAACATACGAATGTTGAGTGCTCAACTCAAACATTTAGTCTATAGAACAAATTAACTTAAAAAAATAAAACCTGTCTCCAAGGATCGGACCCTGTCACTTTCCTTTCTTCTATCTACATATTATACATTTCTTTGTAGATATGTAAAAAAGAGATATTTTGTTAATATCTCTAACATTTATATAGCAATGATTTCAAACTTTTTATCTTCGGGCCTGGTTTCTTCCTATAATTCTTGCGTCATATATTCAACTGTCTCTTCAATGCCTGTATGTCTGATAAGCATCGCAAATGTAACAGGGCCAAAGTAAAACTCTTAATCCCCTCCCTGCTGCCCCTGCAACCCACCCTTCTTCTGGAATTGCCATCATATAGCTGTTCAAGTTAAATATTTAAGTGTTGTCCTAAATTCCTTTAAGTTTCCTCATGTCAAATCCATCCGCATGTCATGTCTACGCAACTTTGAAATATAACCTGTATCCATTTTTTCGCTATTTTTATCATGCTCCACACTTGTCTAGGTCACCATCACCTCCCCACTGGACTCGTAATAGCTTCCTAATTGGTGTCTCTACTGCCTCTCTTGCTCCCTGTATAAAGCATTCTTCATACAACATCAAAAATAGGACTTTACAAGTGAAAGCCAGGGCTTTCCTGGTGGCGCAGTGGTTGAGAGTCCGCCTGCCGATGCAGGGGACGCGGGTTCGTGCCCAGGTCCGGGAAGATCCCACATGCCGCGGAGCGGCTGGGCCCGTGAGCCATGGCCGCGGAGCCTGCGCGTCCGGAGCCTGTGCTCCGCAACGGGAGAGGCCACAACAGTGAGAGGCCCGCGTACCACCAAAAAAAAAAAAAAAGTGAAAGCCAGATAATGTCATTTCCATGTTTAAAAATTACCAATGGTTTTCTAATGTATTTTTAATAAACTTCAGGCTTCTGATCCTGGTTTATAAAGCCTTACATGATCTGGGCCCTACCCACCTCCCCACACTCATTTAACGACTCTCTTCTCCTTGTTCACCACACGTTGACCATTCTTATTCCTACATTTGAGCCTTTTAATTAGCTGTTCCTCCTCCTGAAATGCTCCTTCCATATATGCAAAAGGCCAGTGCCCTCTGTTCATTCAGATCTCTGCTTTCAGCTGAGGCATTTTGGATGTGATCTCATCCAAAAGGATTCCCTGATATATCCCATCTAAAGTAGCCTCTTAGCAGCCCCTTCCAACCAAACTATTTACATTACTGCATAGCATGGATCATTATCTGATTTTTTTTTCTTTTTTCTTTTTTGCTGATTTATTTTGCCTTATTTTTTGTCCCTGTAGAGGAAGCCCTTGCTTGTCTTGCTAACCACTCTGTCCCCGTGCCCAGAGCAGTATCTGACAGAGAAAAAGGATTCAATAAGTATCTACTGAATAAATGATCATCTTCGCAAGAAACTTTCTCAAGAAAGAGAATTACAAGGTCAAATAATAAAACAATGCCTCTTCAGAAACCTTTATTTCAGAGAATCTGGTCACTTTCAGCAAATCAGAACTTTGTCTGAACTTCCAACTGCAGAGTTGGGCAACATAGAGCAGGAAGACGATGCCTGTCCCTGACACACAAAATACTACCATGGCATCCTGTTACCTGCGCACAAGCTCTTTCACTTCTAATCCCTAAACCTGACTTTTGTCTAGAAGATTGATGGGACCCAAATCACTTGCTTTAAAATGTCTAGAGAAGATTCCTTCCATCTTGCTCTTCAGTATCCTTTTCCATTGCCCTTCAGTTCCTGCATTAAACTCAATGCTTTGCTCCCTCCTAAGCACAGAAAATGAAAGTAAACATAAGAAGTTAGAAGTACTCTTACTTTTTTTTTAATTTTGAAAGGAAAGGAGAAAAATTCTACCACATTCTTTCATTCATTCAACTAACATTTTTGAGAACCTACTCTGTGTCAGGCACTGGTCTATAACTTGACAGTGAAGAAAACTGGATTTTGACAAATCATGCCTTTTCAACTTAAATTATGTAGTTCCTTCCAACAGAAAAGGAATTCCTCTTCCCATAGTTGATAACACTTGTCCTACTGAGTCAGCAAGACCTAAAGCTGTCATTGACTCCCCACTTTACTCATTACACATGCACTGTGGGTTAAGAAATGAGAACGAAAGATTTAATTACTTTAAAAAGGCTTTTGTTTTATTTCCTGAGGACAAGGATACTTCTCATACTCTACTATATTCTGTACAGCACAGCCTAGTGTCATGTGAGTCGCTTAACCCATTTGTGCTGAATTGTTAGATGCATATTTTAAAAACACATTAGTATCGTTATTAGGAATATATCTCTTCAAATTGATGGTGTCTTACAATTATAAATTGTTTTTTTCCTTTCTTAGTGGCACATGAAAGAACTAGTGCATCTTACAACCAATAACGTCTTAGATTCAATAAAATGCTACAATAATGCTGAGTGATTTGCATTTCAAAAGTTCTGGTAACCCAGATGCTAATAGAGTGAGTAGATGATACCCTTGGGGTAAGGAGAGGAAAGTGTGCACGAGACATCTCTCTCGGTATGGTTAGTTCTGCTCTCTGCACCTGAATGTGGACATAAAGTATTCCAACAGGCTTCCTTAGATTTTCTGCTTTCTTCTGTGAAACAACACATCTGTATGAGTCCAAGCTCTGGATCTATACTAGCACCATGACCTTAGAAAGTTTTTTAACTTTATCGTTCTTTTTTTTTTCCTGTTATATAAATTATGGAAACTCCTTCACAGAGTTGTACTTAAAGTTAAATAAATTAAACCATGTAAGTACTTTGAACAGTTCCTGGCAGAGGAAACCATCAGTAATTATTTTTTTCCTCCCTTTTTCTTTCGGGAGCATATCAAGTTCTTCCCTCACCTTTTCCACTTCCCAGGACCCTTGGAAATAGAAGATATACTGGGAGGAACCATCTTTTCCACACCATGTAGTGGGAAGGCTGGTCTCCAAAGTCAGAGAAACTGTATCCTGGTAAAGGCTCTATTGTAGGGTTTCTCATCCTTGGCAATATTGACATTTGGGGCCAGTTAATTTTTTGCTGGGCGGGGGGGCTATCTTGACATTGCAGAATTTTTAGCAGCATCCTTGGCCTCTACCCACAAGATGCCAGTAGCACCACCCCCGAAGCTGGGACAACCAACTGTGTCTCCATTATTCCCAAATGTCTCTTGGGAGCAAAATTGCTCCCTTCCCCCATTGGCAACCACTGAGCTGGTGTTTACCAGCTGGTCACTTGGGCATTTTCTCTATCTTTAAAATAAGAATGATGGGGGCTTCCCTGGTGGCGCAGTGGTTGAGAATCTGCCTGCCAATGCAGGGGACACGTGTTCGAGCCCTGGTCTGGGAAGATCCCGCATGCCGCGGAGCAACTAGGCCCGTGAGCCACAACTACTGAGCCTGCGCGTCCGGAGCCCACGCTCTGCAACAGGAGAGGCCGCGATAGTGAGAGGCCCACGCACCGCGATGAAGAGTGGCCCCCGCTTGCCGCAACTAGAGAAAGCCCTCGAGCAGAAACGAAGACCCAGCACAGCCAAAAATAAATAAATAAATAAATAAATTTTTTTAAAAACATAAAAATAAGAATGATGGGACTTCCCTGGTGGCACAGTGGTTAAGAATCCGCCTGCCAATGCAGGGGACACGGGTTCAAGCCCTGGTCCGGGAAGACCCCACTTGCTTTGGAGCAACTAAGCCTGTGTGCCACAACTACTGTGCCTGCGCTCTAGAGCCCGTGAGCCACAACTACTGAGTCTGCGTGCCACAACGACAGAAGCCCATGCACCTAGAGCCCATGCCCTGCAACAAGAGAAGACACCGTGACAAGAAGCCCGTGCACGGCAACAAAGAGTAGTCCCCGCTCGCCACAACTAGAGAAAGCCCGCGCACAGCAACAAAGACCCAACACAGCCAAAAAATAAAAATTAATTAATTAATTAAACAAGAACGATAATGTTACATCAAACAGTTCTGAGGATGAGCCACTGTGCAGGGAAATCTATTTCTGTGCTCTAAGGTCTCTGTGACCCAAATGGAGATTCTGTTTCTCCTTTTCTAACTACAAGTGTACCTTTACTGTGTATGTTGAGGGATAACTGGTGCTCTCATGAAGCTGAAATGAGGCATAGCTAAAAAGAATGACCACACTATGCCAAACAAGTTGTCGTTAACGAGGAGTGTGGAGTTTTCTAACAGATATAGAGTAATCCAGTCAGCAAAGCCAACACCTCCCGAAGGCCAGGCTCAGAGCCACACCAGCATGGGATTATGTCGAGGGCAGATCTTACAATCTATAAGCCCGAAATAAGCCACCTCCAAGGTTACAAAATGGCAGTACTGAAGAACAATTATAGAAGGGTAATCTTTGTCATATTTACCTCTTTATGTATACAATGTGTGTGTGTGTGTATATATATATATATATATACATTATATATATATATATATACATTATATACATTATATATATATATATACATTATATATATATATATATATACATTATATATATATATATATAATGTATAAAGAGGTGCAAACAGGACTGATTGGGGCAAAAAGGTGGTCATCAACTTTCTCCTATCGCCCCTCCCAGTACCCTTCTCCCCACTGAGATGCTTCATCCCCACCTCTGGAACCCAGTGTCCCTGCCCGCCCTGACTCAGAAGCCCCCTCTCTCTCTCCATACTTGGCCACAGCGCTTCCTTGCAGTAATTCCATTAAATCAACTTCCTACCTCAAACGGATCTGATGAGAACTCAGTAAGTTATACTCCTCCTTTCCCGAAGTAGTACATTCCTTCTAAAATCACACCGTTATCTAACCACCAGAAGAAAGCTTTTCTTATATAATTTGCTCCATAGTGGAAAGGCAATCACTTTGAAAAATCAAAAGAGCTGGATTTACCAATATTTTTATCTGATTCTTGTGTTTACTCTGTAAAGGTTCTTCTGGTGCAAAAAAGTCAAATTCCTCCTGAAAGTGTTACGCCATTACCAGAGTTATGATCAACTCTTATCTCTGAATTCACACACACACACACACACACAAAATATGGGGATTCATTTTTAAATGACAACTTTTTTTTTTTTTTTTTTGCAGTACGCGGGCCTCTCACTGCTGTGGCCTCTCCCGTTGCGGAGCACAGGCTCCGGACGCGCAGGCCCAGCGGACATGGCTCATGGGCCCAGCTGCCCCGCGGCATGTGGGATCCTCCCGGACCGGGGCACGAACCCGTGTCCCCTGCATCGGCAGGCAGACTCTCAACCACTGAGCCACCAGGGAAGCCCCGACAACATTATTTTTAATCCAGCTATGTTGTCTGGTTAAAGTAGAGGAATGTCAATAAATCTATGTCTTCTAGACCAAAGGGCTGAAAGGATGAACATTTCCAGTATTTCTCTGAATGTTATTGACATCAGAACAACTCTGACTTCATATGTAATAATACTCATTGGACTCATTCACCAAGCACTCACCTCTATCACAGACTAAGTGCCTAAAATGTATTGTCTCACTTAATTATCTTTTGACTCCAAATGCCACTGACTGACATCCTTTACAAAGAAGCTATTGTACTTACATTTGTATCTAAATTTTAGAGTTTGTTTTTGTGCTGACATTACTTTTATCAAATCATTCATTTATTGTACTGTATAAAAACAAAGAGTAAGTAATTTGATGAACACTGATTAGTTTAAACAATGCTTCAATAATATCTTCCCATAAACTTTTCTCTGCTGATGTTTTGTGACACACAGCCTTTGCAAATATTGCAATCACCATGTCCTGCTTTTCACCGAGACTTGTTTTGGGGAAAAAAGAAGAATTTAACAGGATATATTTTTGCTAGAATTAGAAAATAAAAGATTGAGACTTAAATCTGGCTTTGTCACATTTCTTTAAGTGCTTTTGCTCCAAGGGGTTTAATTAAAGAGTTTGACAATCTGTCAATGTCCTAAGATAGTAAATGAGTAATGTACCCCAGACCAGTCTTAGAAGAAATGAAAGTGGGAGAGAACAGATGAGGAAAAGCAAAAAGAAGCTTCCCCACCCCACATGAAAATATTCTCATATACCCATCAGGGGCTTAAATTCCCCCATTAAAATGCAATTTCCCTAACAGGAGCAACAACATATTTTATCCATTCTAGGATACTTTTATATTTGCCCATTTCTAAAATATGAATGTGTTTTACAATCAATGTCAATGTGTACATTTAACTTAGGAATAATCCCTCTGGCCCCAACAAAAAGCTATAAAATCGGGGACATTGCTTATAATTAATGACATCTTAGTATCAAGGAAATATCAAATATCAAAATTTAAAATAGCTTGGAAATTAGTTTAACAGAGAGAGAGGAGGAGCTTCCTGAAGGTTTATGAACCAAGAAACACTCATAAATAGGTTTTTAAATTTTTTCTTTCTATTATTTTGGAAATTATCTTCATAGGCAAGAGAACTTACTGTCACTTTTTGCAATTATGTTATTATTTCCTAACAAGAAGTGAAATGTGATATATGATGCTACTGTACAGAATGAGGAAATGTATAGTTTCCATCAGTTCCATAACAGCATTGATCAGAGTAGGAATTGAAAGAATTTTTTAAAAACCTCCTCATTTTGATTATAGCACGTGTCTGTCTGCCTCAAGATTCTTATGCTAGAAAATGTAAAAGAAAAAGGAGTACTACAAAGCTTGTGCATACTAAGGTTCTATTTTCATCCTGAAAAGTCATGAGTGTTTTCTCTTCGTGGAAGGGGTCTTACCTTCCTAGAATACATAAAGCCAGCAAAGTCAAAGCAATACCATTTGTCTTCCAACCTGGAAAGACATATGACAATGTGGCTCTTTCTTGAGAGAAGACACTTGAAAAAGGCAAGGACTTCAGCAAAACTTGGAGATGTCCCAACACAAGAGCTCTGTATATTCAGCATGGAAGAAGGGGCTGGTGGTGAAAGCCAGACTGTCCTTCTGTCCAAGTGCCCACTCGGGGGAGAAGTTTGGAGACAAAAAACTTTCTAACGATGGAGCAAAGAGCCTGTGCAGGCTGCAGTCAAAGGGCTGTAGAGAGGTGCAGACACTCAGAAAACCAAAGGTTCTGGAAGGTCCTGTCGTGCAGACCTCAGTAAATGTGACATAAGGATTCACAATATTTTCCCAGCTGACATGGATTCAAGAATGAGGACTCTGCAGAAATAACCTCACAGACTTCTGGACAAAGGAGATCTATTCATTTATTCAAATGTTTAATGACTATTTCTTGTGTGCCGGGTACCACTTTAAGCACTGGGGATACAGCACTGAACAAAGCAGTTAGGATGCCTGTCTATGGCACTTGCATTTACTAGGAAATGTGATGTGATGAAGAGTCTTTAAATTTGTATTGTTCTTCCCTCTCTGCTCTCTCCTGACAAGGCAGACTCTGGGGGCTTCAATTCCTTTTCTTGATTTTCATAGAAATGGAACCATTTAGTACATACTCTAGCATCTTTCATTCATCATTTGACAGTCATCTGACGAATGTTACAATAGTTTGCTCTTTTTAATGCTGTGTAGTTTCTTATTGTGTGAATACACAACATTTTATCTAGTGTACTATTATGGACATTTGGGTTGTTTCCAATTTTCTGCTTTAATGAATTAGGCTACGATGAACATTTTTTTGCATCTCACTAGAATTTAATAATAATGTGGTTTCATTTTATTCTTTATCGTTACTTTTTATTAAGGAAAATAATACTAGTTTTCTGTTTGAAATAGTAATAAACTTTTCCTGTTAAATTTAATTAATCTGAAAAAAGATTTAATCTATAGAAAAATATTACATAAATATTTATAGATTAAGGAATATATTTGTTCAAGTTCCCAAAGGAAACAGCCAAAAGACCGATGTTTGAAGAAGTGTTTCAGGACAATAATAATTGGTAGCTAGAAATGAAAAGGTTTAGAGAATAAATACTATGGGAATTTAGCAAACAAAAGGATTACAAGGGGCTCAAGCAAATGCAAAGCCTTTGGATTTCATTGGATTGTGACTACCTTGAAGCAGAGAATGATATCTCATTCACATTGACACGTCCATCACCTGAAAAAAGTACCTGGCCCCAAAACTCGTTCCATGAGCATGGGCTATGTCTGTACCTGAGGAACAGAATTCTCTAAGGCGAGATCACAGGGTAGACTCCTGGCAGGGGAAACAATGTGATAAAGAGAAAAGACAGGCAAGAAGAAGTAATGTTCACAAAGTAAAGAGAACAAACTGACTCAAGAAGATCCTTATAGGGTAGCAGCAAAGGATAAAAGTGAGAAGGGAGGGATGAGGCCAGACATGGGGCTAGGGAGGCGTAAAGTTGAGTTACAGATCCCATCTTCATGGACTGTAGTCAGACAGTTAATTTTGTAGACTACACACTTGAGTGTTTTCCTCACTATGGGAACTCGAAAAACATGAAGTAGTTTATCAGTGGACAGCAGCTCAAAGGAAGCCTCTGAAAGTTCCATAGCAAGTGGGGGCCTAGTCAGCTTATCGCCTTCCTCTTTATCAGAAGGGTTTTCTGCAAAGTCTCAGATGTTGATGGCAGTTTGCACTCTTGTTCTTCACGAGCGGGAATGTTTTCAAAATGAAGTACAAACTGCCGCTGCCTGACTCACATGTTCCAGGAACTTTGCTTCCAGACAAGAAATTTAGTCTTTGTGTTCCCTTTTTTTACAGTCCATGAACATCTCATATTTCATCCGAATGGGAAAGTTCTCCAAGAAGAGTCCCCCTCCCGTAACGCAGCTGACATTGATTTAGAAGGGACTAATTAAGTTTAAAGCTAGTCAGAAATATATGAGGCTTTAGACCGTGAAATATCTTCTCCTCAAATGTGCATTTTGCAAAAGCAGACATGCTGCAAAATTCCCCATCTCTCGTTAGGAGTGTGCTTCATGGTGTAAACAGAAATCTTAATCTCCCCGCAATAATTATTCTTATGGGCTCTACGAGTCATAATCAGCTTTGTCATCTCCATGAAGTGCAAACTTAAAAATATAACAAATAAGGACAGCACTAAGCACTGTGTGCCGACAAGAACACATCTCATCAACGCATCCATGTTGCGGAGCAGTACAGTAGCACTGATTTGGGGTACACACAGAGCAAGGTGCTGCCTCAAACACAGGCTGCGGATTAGAACCAGGGCCCAGAGCAGCCCCAGGTAAGGACTAGAAGGCAGTGCCTGCAGAATTTAGACTTAGGAACTCTGGGTTTTTCCCACTCTGAATTATATGACCTGAGGCAAGATGTTTCACTTACCTGCAACCTTCATCGTCCAGGTAAGGAACTGAGACGCTCCAAAGAACGTTTCGGCTCTAGTATTTTCAGTCTAGACCTTCTGGTACAGTGAGGAAGTGGACATCTCGTGGGTTGCCCCTTGTACTCAGCAAGCATAAATCTTGCTGAGATATGTTTTTGAGTCATCATAATTATCATCCTCATCTCATATTTCATGTAGGATGATGATGTTTCTGACACATTAGCAAGACATGCATTTGGAGCTGCTTTTTCCAACAGTGCATAAAAGGTTTGCATGGTCCAGCCTTATTCTTTGCCACCATTCACCTGGGAATAAATGTAAAGAGGTGAAAAAATGACCGTGTGATAAAAATGTTTGGGGAAACGTGTGTATTATTTTCTGCTTCTTATTATTCATATAGTAAAAGCTCTCAAAAATGCTACAGTAAAGAAATCCTCAAATTCCACTTCCCTCAATTTCTTTCACCAGGAGCCTTCCCTCTCTTCTGCCATAGCCCTGCCCCACCCTCAGAACATTATTGTTCTGTCACATTTTGAGACATGCTACTGCTTTGTGCTCTATTAAAAGATTGAAAGAGAAGAGGTCAATGCAGGTTGGAAAAATTAACAGCATATAAAAGAATTTGTTTTGGTGGGTTTTAGAATCCCAGTCATTTTTCTAAGGATTAGACAAGAAAGAAAAGGTTTAAATGAGGCGAAAAGATGAGAGTTGGGGAAAACTCCAGATTGAATCACATAGCCAAAAGTAGTCTGGATTCTCCCCTAGAATTGGGAAGTAACTAAATGGGGAAGTCGCAAGAGAACAAATGCAAAGCACTGATAATTGTATGAAAATGTATTCTTCCTCACTAGTACTCTGAGTAGCACATATTAAAATAATATTGAGACACCATTATTTATTCTCTCAGATTGGCAAAGGTTTACAAGAGTGCTAAGAATCATGATTAAGGAGAGTGTAAATAGGTATCACCTCAATGACGGGAAACTTGGACATACAAGTAACTGCCTCCGAAAATGCATGTTTCATTTAATGTAGAAATTCCACTTTGCGGGAATGTATCCTAAGGAATAAATCAGGCAAATGCACAAAGATGTGTATAAAGTTGTTTACCACAGTATAATTTATCAGTGAAAAACGGAAATGGTGAAAAATGGAAAGCCATTTCAATGTTCATTTAAAGGTGACTGATGACATGGACCTTATTTCCATTAAAAGTTACTGCGGAAAGATATATTTACTCGACGGAAGGTGTTTAGGGTGCATTATTAAATAACAGGAAGCGTATTTACAATATAACGAGTGCTTTGATAAGATACTTGTAAATGTGTGTGATGATATACAGTCTACTGTTAACAGTGATTATTTCTGGGGGCTAGAGTTACAGCCACCTCTTGTGTAAATTATATGGCTCTTCTAATTTTTCTAAACCATAAAAGTATTACTTACATAATAAAATAAATTCAGCTTTTTAAAAAGAAAGCAAATTCCGATTTGGAAGTAGGAGAAGCACAAAAGATTCTTGAACAATTTTTCAGCCCCCAAATGATGAGGATTTTCGGAGGCCCCCTCAAATGTACCACACAGAATATAAGCAGCAAAAATAAATCCTCATGTTTTATTACAAGTTTCATGAGATTTCTTTTGAAAATTAATCTCATTACAAAATAAATTTAAGAAGCTTTTTAAAAACTAGCTAGAGCTTAAAAATCGTTTAGCCTGACGCTGATTTTACAGACGTGAGGAGAAGACTCCATGACCTTGAACCAATCACAGAGCTAGTTAAACAATCACAAACCTGAAGCTGGCTCCAGTCTTGACTGGAGTTGAAACTGTCCGAGTTCTTTCAACCGTAGCCCTACAGACCAAAGCAGTTCATGTATATATTAAATAAAATATACCCAATGTTAAAAGAAATATTCATATGAGAACTATTCAGAACAATTGAATAGCTATGTAATGAGAAAGCAGTTAAGTTGTCGTTAGCAACATCAGTTTCTGCTCACCTCTATGTCATTTTAGCTATATATATATATATTTTTTTTAATTTAATTTTTATTTTTTTGCGGTACGCGGGCCTCTCACCGTTGTGGCCTCTCCCGTCGCGGAGCACAGGCTCCGGACGCGCAGGCTCAGCGGCCACGGCTCACGGGCCCAGCCGCTCCGCGGCATGTGGGATCCTCCCGGACCGGGGCCCGAACCCGTGTCCCCTGCATCGGCAGGCGGATTCTCAACCACTGCGCCATCAGGGAAGCCCTGTTTTATTTTTTAAAGTAACTTTTTTTCAGGAATAAAAGGTAAGTTACAAAAAGAAAATGTGATCGCTGTATAGGGTTTAGGAAATACAGCTAAACCCCAAAACGAACTTGCCCCTCCACGGACAGCAGTGATACCCAGAAAGCTCCTGTCACAGCTCTTCCCTCCGAGTCAAGGAAAAAAACAGCGACCCTTGGGGAGAGGACCTTCACCTGCTGCAGTGCAGGTGACCACTTTAAAACTGCTCATGGCCTGAAAGATTTGGAATGCCATCTAAGAATCCACACCGAAGCTGGAGGGGGTGTAGATTAGGCTGTGATGACAGTGTCCCTCTCAGTGGCCACCGACGCCTGCTCTGCTCACCCCTGTGTCCCCAGAGTCAGCGGCAGCTCCGCTCCTGTGGTCTTCTCTCCAGGACCCGGCTGGTGGTGCGGCCTGTCTGGAATACGCCAGATAAAGGCATTGTTGACCTTTGTTCCTGCTGTGGACTCCTGGCAATTTTGTGACGCTTACGGACCTTTCCCAGAGCAATATTTTTAAACATAATAAAATCACATTCATTTTCTCTGATTCAGGATCAGTGGTCAGTGGCCCTCTGTCAGCACGGGGTTTCAGCTCTAACCAAGTGAATTTCATTTCCCCAAATGTAACTGTTTTGCTGCCCCATCTGGACCTGATTCTTGGACTTCAGACAAATATCAGTCAAGGCCATGCCTGCCTTGTGAGGAGGTATGACAGTGGATGACAGGACTGGCCAGGGAGAAGACGCTTTTCTCCCAGAACACGGGGGAAAACTGGGTGGGGAGTGCTATGGGGACAAGCTGGTGTATTAGGGGGGCACTTGCTTATGACACTTTCTTGTTCAAAATAAAGTAGCCGCCTTAATGTTTAAAAAAACAAAGCAAAAAGCAAAACAAACAAACAAACAAACATGAAAATCACCCGAGATCCCATTTGAGCTTTTTGTTCTATGTATTAAAGTGTACATATTTATTTTAGAAAAACAGGATTATGTTCCATCTACTTTTAACTTTGGCAATTTTACTATTGAGAAGCTCACCTTTTTTGGTTTTAATTTATAAGCGCTCTTTACATCTAATGAGAGTCACTCTTGTTCATGCTGCAAACGTTTTTCCCAGTTTGCTGTTTAGCTTCTTATTTTGTTTATGGTCTTTGCTTTATTTTTATGTAGTAAAATATCTCATTATTTTCCTTTAAGGTTTCTGCCTGTTTTCTCAGGGCCATTTACTCTTAGAAAAAGTGTCAATCTACTTCACATTCAACTCTACGCTTCTTTTTATTTTCTGATATTATCATTAATGCCAATCAGAATCCCTTGGACAATTTGAAGTTCAGATGTAGCAACGGCCTTGATCTTAAAATGGGAATGATCAATAGTTTTGCAACTATAAAGTAAAAACTTGCCAGTCTAGTGATTGTGGGGGGATTGGAGACTGAAAGCCAGGAATGAAGTAAGCTGGAGTTAAGAAATACAATCAAAGGCCAGAAAATGAGTGAAAAATAACTGATGTACAATTACATGCTGCATCACGTGTGATACCAAGCATCAAGAGTGATGCTAAAACATTTAGTTAAAAACCCTAATATTTTCAACTATTCGAATGTTATTTTCAATATATTTAGATGTTTAATTGTTTTCTATTTTATTCTGCCTCTTGGCACTTTATCAACATTGTAGGTTATGTCCACTAACTTCAAAATATTTATCTGTGATCCACATGTAAACTGGACCTGAGTTTATTTATCAATCCTCAACTCACAGACTGAGCTATATGTGTGCCACAGGAAGTTTAACTGAAATGTTTAAAATATATGTTCAGCATTTAGGGAAGGAGATTGAGTGATGTTTCAGGTAAGGGCAGAGAAAGAGAATCACAGGAGGCAGCCCTGCTTTTTCCACCCTCCTCTACTACCCAGACCAATTCCAATCTAGCCCCATGCTTGCATAAACCAGCACAGTTAACTGTATCCAGCCTCTCTGGATGGCAATTTATTCCATTTGCCCTCTGCGGAGTCAAGAAGGTAAACGACTCTGTTTGAGAGAAGTTCTCCTAAACACTATTTTCCCTGGGGAAGTCTGAACCCCTTTATAAATCAGAGCTATTTGATTGACCCATCATTTAATTTAGTTCTATTTCAAGCTTAAACAATATTTCAATTTGTTATTTATGGAAAATGATAGTACAGTCATTAGGAACAGTTTGCATTTCATGGCCTGTTTTCTGTTTCCAACGGGGGTGGTGGGTAACAGGTTTTAGAGACTCTTTTGTACCTAACACTTTAAACACCCTCTGAGTTGTACCAAGTCCTAAAAGAGTCAGTTAACTAGATGCATATGTTTAAAAAGGGGAAGGAAAAAACATTTTCAGGGACACTCATTTGCTCAATGTTGATAGGCATTTATTGGATTGGCCAAAAATTTCGTTCAGGTTTCTCCGTACTATCTTATATAATATTTTTCAGGCTTGGTTGCTTCCCTTGTATATTTATGTCTCCTATGGAAGGGAAATGAGGGGTAAGTGCAGGGCTCTTTCCTCTTTGCCTCCATTTAGTATTCAGAGCTGCTTTCTGATTCAGCTTTCTCCAAAGACAGAAAATCATTCCTCTCGCTCAAAGTTATGCAAATTTTTCTTAAACTCACTTTCTCTCTCAGCAATATTCAGACATGGTTATTCCAGCTGTGCCTTAGGTGGTTACAAAAAAAATGTGCTCCCAGTGTGTTTGTAGAGCACACTTTCAGTAACAAAGGAAGTGTTTTCTCTTACTCTGCATATGGTTTTCATCATCTCATGGTGTGGCCCTTAAGGAGAAAATGAGTTTGGGGACTCAGAACCAGTGAGTGTGCCCTCCTGTGTTGGTCAAGTTGGACTCACTCATCTCACAATGGTCTGTCACCAGATCTTCATACTTATTCACACTTTCTACATTATTCAGAGTCTCCAAAACACTATTTGCATTGTTGCAATAGCCGACCCATTGGAAAGCAATTAACATTTTCCAAATAGAGTTATGCACATGTCTGTCACTGGATTTGCCTAGGCTATGACATATCTCTGTCCCATATTAACTCCAAAAACTGAAAAAGAAAACTTATAGAGACACACAGGCATTCTATCAAAACCAAAACACAGAAGAAAAGTAAAGTAGAAATATTCTAGGGAAGAATATCCTGGTTACTGAAACTTTCTTGCTGGTTTTCTTGAGGAAAAATTTCATAACTCTTTATTGATAAGAATAATTTAACCACATCCTGACTGATCCCTTATTTCTCAGGGCTGAGTTCAACTTTGCCCTCCCATTTATGAAGACCGTGGGATTTTCTAGAAATTTAATCCGAAAAAAAATCAGTCAAGGAAAGAGAAAACATTCAGCCAAAGGAGATAATGCCAAGGATCAGTTTTCAGGCTAGATTTGTCCAAAAAGAAAGTAATTAAAACTTGAATTAAAATAATTAATCTTTACTCAGAAAGAAAAAAGGAATTTTAAACCTTCCAAAATTAGATTTAATGTGTAACAGAAAGACTATGAGTTTGCAAGTTAGCAGAACTGTGTCCCCTCAGTTTTTTAGTTGTAGGACCTGCAGCAAGAAATTCAACCTTTCTGGGTCTCAGTTTTCTTCTTTGTAAAAGAGGAAAATTAATAACTACTCCACAGGGTTAGTATAAGGATTAAATAAGAATTAGTATTTACTCCCCGTATCAGTTTTCTATCACTATATAACAAATCACCCCAACACCAATTCTCACAAGTCTTCGGGATGGCTGGATGGTCTCACATGGGTTTGCTCCTATGGCTGTATCCATCTAGTGGGTCCACTAGAGCCAGAGAGTCTGTGATGTCCTCATCCTCATGTCCAAGGCTTGATGGGGGTGGCTGGAAGTCTGGGACCTCTCTCTTCACATGGTCTCTCATCATTCAGTAGATTAACCCATTTTTATTTACATGGCTTCTACGACCCAAGAAAGTGAAGGCAGAAGCTTCAAAGCATCTTGAAGCTTATGCTCTAGAACTTATCAGCCACATTCTATTGGTCAAAGCAAGTTACAAGACCAGCTAAGGTTCAAGGCAGAGAAAAGGATCTACCTCTAGAAGGGAAGAATGGTAGGATCACACTGCAAAGAGTGTGAACATAGGGAAGTGTTATTCTTTGGAGCCATTAGTATAATGACCTCCCTTCTGCCTTGTAGTCTAGAAGCCCTGATTTCAGATTGTGTAAAGTTTAGCAGAGTCTTTTATAATCCTGTTGACTGGAAACTGTGGTAAATTATTACAGTAATGGCACCCAATGTATCACACCTCTCTGTACCCATGCCTTTGTATATCCCCCTTCCACACTGACTCTGGACTTGGCCATGAGACTTGCTTTGGCCCCTGGGACATCAGCAAGTAGAACACAGCAGAAGCTTGATAAAAGCTTGTGTATTGAGTCTTGTTCTCTTGGAACTCCACCTTGAGACTGTCATGCCATAAAGAATCCTGGAATCAAAGACCAAGTAGCAAGAAGATTTCACCTGAAGCCCAGCTGCAGAAGCTTCATCAGCTGGAAGCAGCTGCATGAGTAAGTCAAGATAAGACAAGGCAGAAAGACCACCCAGTCAACCCATGAAATCATAAAACTAATAAAATATACTTCTTTTAAGCCACTGAGTTTGGGTATATCTTGTAACACAACAAAAGATAAATGAAACAGAGTCCACAAATATTCTAGCCAAAGGGTAACCTACAATCACTAGTAAATACCAGCCTCGCTATCAAATCACTAACTCATTTCATGATTTTAAACATATCACAGAATCACATAATTTCAGCACTTGAAAAATTCAGAGATAATATAATCTAGTGGTCTTCAAAATATCTTTTAGCTATAGAACTCTTTTTAAAAACTTCTTACTTGTGTATTTTAAAAAAAGAGATACCTTGTTAGGATAAATTCACTTTTTTGGTCCAGATTTATAGCATTTGCTTATAAAGTCATTTAGTGAAAACACAATTTCCTTTTTTAATACTAAACTGTAAACCCAGGCTCTTAGATGGTGATGAAACAATTCTTGCAGTTTAAGATTACAATTAATCAATGTATTTTCTTTTGGCAAAATGAAATAATGGAAATCCTTATTCAAGACAGACAAGTAGTTGTAGATATTAAAGGTTATTTCACTATTTGCCTTGAAAGCTCAGGATACCTAGTGGTCAGGAGAAGTATTATAATTTATTTCTACTCAGAAAAATACGAACCCATGAGTACAAGCAAATAATTGATTGTTAGCCTCCATGAGTTTATATTTTAAATATATGACATTTGGTGATGTAAAAATTACTATCTTGAAAGAGTATAAAACCTATGTAAAAATAAAATTTAAATCAAATGTTTGTGAAGCTTTTGAAGAACCTCTATGGCACTCTGCTATTCTTTGGAATTCATTTTTGAAACTACTGAAAACACAGAAACTGGTTTCTCTTTGTTGTTGATTTTGTTCAAAACTGAAGGAGGCTGATTGGACATTTAAAAAAATGATTTCTTCCATGTTTCAGGTGTCAGTGCATCCTCAAAACAATTTGTTGGGCTATTTAAAGAATGTTCCTGTTATTTCCTTTTTATTTGTCAAGAATTTTTTTAAAAGATTTTTAAAAATTGGGAAAGGAACTACTTAGCAGAAGAAACATCACTATTAAAGTTGAATGGTATTTTTTGACTCATTTGTGAAAATTAGCAACATACTTGAAGTTTCAGCAGGGTGTCTGGATTTTGTCAGCTCAGCCAGTGAGAACGTGCTCTCTTGAAATCTTGAACGTGCTCTCTTGAAAGCTTGAAGCTTCTACCTTCACCTCTGTTTTTTCCAGGGCTGAGGGTTTAGTGACAGGAGGCTGTGTGCTCTTCATCCAGTTTTAATGAACCCTTTGCTTCCAAAGGGGAAGCCTGACAAAAGACAAGTCTTTAAGTAAGCCAGGTAATTCAGCCATTTGATTGGCTTTTAGAAGGAATGAAAGAGTTCTGCTAAGGGCATAGAATGATCAATGTGGTTATTTCTGTGCTGCTACAGTGCAAGGCTCACCAGCACAACTGGAAGAAACAATTGATTTCCATTCCAAGACATCAGCAGTGAGACACAACAACATCAACAAAAATGTAGAGGAAATATGTATCTAGAATCTAAGAAATCTGAAATCTTTAAATTACTGTTGCCTGAGTAGAAGGGAGGGTAGAAGGAAAGTCAGAATGGGAAATGTCAGGAATTATTCATTCATTCAAAAATATTTACTGAGCTTCTATCTATGTGCAGCCACTGGGCTCAACACTTAGGATACAGCTATATATAAGACAGACATGGTCCCTACATTCTTTATATACACAAAAGGACACAAGAGTGAGAAAGCAAGAGGAAAACACCTAGAAGAGAATTTTCAAAACTCTGACACTAGCTGTGCATGATATCTGGACCTGACTGTTGAGGACACATTTCTAATTCCCCTTTAATCCTTTACACATATTTACCGTGTATTGAAGGGTGAATGGAAGTAATGAGGTGAGGTCATGATGTCCTTGAGTATAGCTCTCTGGCCTTTTGGACATGAACCCCACCCCAAGACACACTCTGAGACGGAAATCTGTCTCTAAGGACAGGTCACAAGGCTGGTGTACAAACCAGGATACCAATTTATTAATTTACACTAAGAAATATAACTGTTAGATAAACCAACACAAATAAAGTATTATCATCTTGCAGCAGGTAGAGCCACATGAGAAACCAAACTATGAACAAAAACGTGATTTTAGGCAGCAATCTCCATTAAGACAGCATGCACCCAACTTCCTTACTACAAGGCCATGCTTGCCTGTGAGATAATGTTGTAGCTATTGGTTTGGGTCATCGCTGATGCTTCTGCAATTAGCCCATCTCCACTCTTGTGACAGAAAACACTGCCCTGTCATAAGGATGGGCATAACCATGCATAGCTAATCAGGGCACTTCCATCCCCTGAGCCAAAGGAATCAGTTCAGGGGTGGGCACATGACCCAAATCTAGCCAATCAGTGTTCATTTCCAGGATGTCCTCACCAAGGCTAGGAGGAAAGACCTCTCTGTCTTCTTGGGAATAATTAATTGTTGCTCTCCTCACTTCCTCCCCACTCTGAGTCATCCTTAAAATGTTTGAATATAATAGCATTAAGGAACATGGTTCTTCAGAAACACTTGGTAATATACTCTATACCTCTGTACTGTCTTTGTTGTTGTTGTTCTTTTTGTGAAGCATTCCTTAAGAAACAGCAGGAATCTAGTCCTTGTTGCAGAATATTTTGCACAGTCATTTGAGTAAAAATTTCTGAAAGCATTCTATTATGGAGTACCCGCTATACTCCAGGCAGGGTATAGACCTGCAATTTAGGGCTAAGCAAACACACACACACACACACACACACACACACACACACACACACACACACACACACACACAAAGTGCCAAAACGTCCCTGCCGTTTCTGACCATAAGGTCCAGTGGAAAGATAAACTTTATTTATTTTAATTTTATAAAAACAAATACGTAATTATAAACCCTAAGGAGCATAAAGAAAAGAAAATTTATAAAGAAAAGCTTCATGGTGTAATAAAAATGTGTAAACAAAGTTGCCATGGTTTCTTGACTAAGTTACTGAACTCCCTGTGCCTTGGCTTCCTCATTTGTAAAATCGAACACTAGAATACACCTCAGAATGTGGCTGTGGAGATTAAATATGAAGTGCTTCGAAGAGAGCCCTGGTTGGTGGTCATGACTAATACTATCATCAACAACAACAACGTCATTATTTGTAGAAGGGAACCAGGCCTGGCCTGGGGGTGGGGAAGCCTTCCCTGAGGAAGAAACTTTTGAGTTAAACTGTGAAGGATTAGCAAGAGTTTATTTAGCAGAAGAGTGGAGAAATAGCAGCATAGCTGTAGGAAAAGCCCAATGGATAGCACATATGGAACTTAGAGAAAATGAGAGAAGGCCAGTGAGTTCAGAGCATAGTATAGGAGAGGGTATCGAGGCTGGAGAGGGGCCTGTCCATGGGTCATATAGGATAGTGAGGTGAAAAGCAAATGATATAATCAAATTTGCATTTTAAACATCACCGTTATGGACTGGATGTCTGTGACCCCCCAAAAGTCCTCTGATGCAGTTCTAACCCTCAGTGGAATAGTATTAGGAGGTGGGGTCTTTGGAAAGTAATTAGATTTAGATGAGGTCACAAGGTGCACCCCCCCATCATGGGGGGCTTCTTATAAGAAAAGGAAGAGACACCAAAGCTCTCTCTCCACTGTGTGAGGCCACTGCGAGAAGTCACCTTGACCTTTGGCTTCTCAGCCTCCAGAACTGCGAGAAATAAATGTTGCTTAAATGATCCAGTCTGTGGTATTTGTTACAGCAGCCTGGGTTGGGCCAGCATGGGTATGGAAAACCTTTTAACACGATGTAATCATCACCTGCATAGGGCAGTGGCAGTGGGTATGAAAGAGAGAGATCCAAGAGCTAGCTGGGGGTCAAAACCCTGGGACTTGAGGAGGGTTGGCTACGGGAGCCAAGAGTGAGGGACGTCAGGGGCTTCTAGGTTACAGATTTCTTGATGGAATCGGGTGGAGAGTGATGCCATTGACTGAGAGGAAACTAGAAGAGGACTGGGTGGAGGTAAGAAAGGGAAGCCAGAGAAGTGTCTGGTAAAGGGACAAGAGACCCATGGTGGTTGAGAGTACAGACTCCAGAAGACAGAAATAATGGAGTTTCCCAAGGTCACTGAAACCCTGCTCCTGATAAAACATCACAGATGAACTCAAGGTTTGTCATGACCCTTCCTAGAGACCAGCTTTGGGTCCTCAAAGTAACCTCCTGTGAAGAATGCTTCCTGTCTCTGCCTCCCTGTGGTTTCCCTTACATAACAAGGCGTTCCTTCAAGAAAACTGGTGTCCCAGATTCCATGGAGCAGCGGGAGGCTGTGTGAAATGTCCTGCCCCCAGGAAAATAATATCAGAACAAGAAGCTGTTGACCCAGGGGAGCTTTCACTGGCCAAGCCCACAGTTGACACATCCACGTTCTCCCAGCAGCCTTATCACCCAATGCCTCTGAAAGT
Source organism: Physeter macrocephalus (assembly GCF_002837175.3). NCBI lineage: Eukaryota > Metazoa > Chordata > Mammalia > Artiodactyla > Physeteridae > Physeter > Physeter macrocephalus. The sequence goes on along the minus strand of NC_041215.1, from coordinate 124,144,184 downwards.
AGAGTCTGACACCCCTACTTCTGACTCGTGGGCAAAACTGATGCCACTCTGGATTACTAAGATGCCTGAACATAAAATGTTCCTTGAAGAAATGCCATGTTATTGTGATTAAGTATAAAGCATTTATTGTTTTACAGGAATAAGTTAACAAAATATTTCATGGTAGAGTCCCAGAAAGAAAGTTTAAGGAGTGGAAAAATAATCATTTGAAATCAGCATGTCAAGGTTTCAGTGAAATGAAAATTATATATGGCATCAGTCTCAAACTGGCATCCTTAGATAATTTTGCCCCCAAAGTGTTTTTTAAAATAATTTGAATTAGTTGCCAACATTTAAAAATTCATAAATTCCAGGTGAATATCAGGGCTTTCAGCTTTTCTTTAAAATGGAAAGTCCTGGCAAAGCTGGGCCCACTCTCACACATGACAATGAGCTGAAGCTTCTAAGCATAGACGTGAGTTCCCTGGTCCATCCGAGTGCTCAGCACTCCTTGGGGTGTCCCACATACTAAGGCTGAGTAGCTCTGCTCTTTTTTATCATGTTAGCACTGTTATTTTTCTTAAACAACATGAAAGTGTATATTTCTTCTACCTATGTCTCTACCAAAAGTGGAAAAATTAAAACGACTGAAAGCTCAACATGACCAATCTGGCCTCAAATACTTTTATGGTCTATTTATCACTATCAGTTTGGGAAATCAAAAGTTCCAAGGAAACAGTATCCCTAGAAAGAAGTCAAAGTCAGCCACTGCCATGAAAAGAAAAAACTTGGATTCAGGCATCTTTTCCTTTCAAGTCTCCTGACTTGAGTTTCCAATCAAAGACCTAAACAGTCATGGATCACCTCCCCCCACCACCATGAGACCCACCACCATGAGACCCACCCCACTGATCCCTCTGGATTAAGATGATCTAAGAAAATAGCTGAAGATTCAGTTTGTTCTACATATGCCCTGGTAAGAAAAATGCCCTGTGAAAGTTAGGCTAAATAATTTTTTCTACTTTTTTCTTATAGAATTGGCTCTGTAGCAAAGAAAGTAAGTTTTCTGACTTCATGAGGAAACAAATAATATTGGTTTTCAGGGAAGAAAAAAAGCTTGTTTGGTTGTCTTTAATGATAAACACATATATATTATAAGTAAGATATTGTTTTAATGAGTTCTACCACAGTGGGCTGGTTCAGAAGTGATTGGCAATAAAGAAATAAGTGTAAATAGAGAAAATGAGCTTTTATTTGTCTCTAATTTATAGAGTATTATTAGAAAAAATAAGCAAAGAATATCTGAAAGAAAAAAAACTCTGGGATAATTATTAAATCTAAAAGCTACAGGTGGTGGCAAAAATTCAAATTCTACACCTCTCCTTCTCATCCCCAAGGCTGAGTGTGAGAAAAAATTCGGGAGAACTAGGTAGTTAAATTTTGACAATTCTCAGGGTGCTTCAAAATAAATCTTCCCCTGGGAAATTGATAATCCCTTAATTTTTAAAAAAGTAAACTATAATATACATTCAGAAAAAATACACAAGTCATAAGGCTACAACTCAATAAATTACTACACAGTCAACATACCCATGGAACCACCACATGGACCAAGAAATAGAACACTGACTCCTTCCTGCTCCCCAAAAGTAACTATTTACCTGACTTGTAACTCCTTAGATTTCTCTTCCCTGGTTTATGGAGTTCAAATGAAGTCACATAGAATGTGTTCCTTTGTGAATTGCTTCTTTTGCTTAATATCATCTTTGACAGATTTATCTGTATTGTTATGTGTACCCGTGTATTAATTTTCACTACTGTATAGTACACCATTGTGTGAATATACCACAGCTTTGTTTTTCATTTTAATATTGATGGACCTTTGGACTTTTCCCAGTTTGGGGATGTTATGAAATAATACTATAACCAGCATCCTTAGGCAAGTCTCCTGCTTCACAGGTACATGAGTATCTGTTGAGAGTAGATTTGCTTTGTCATAACATGTGTATTTGTTCAGCGACAATAGACAATGCTCGGTTTTCCAGTGTGGTTCTACGAGAAGTGTGAGAGTGTTCCATTTTTTCACACTTCGTATAGTCATTTTGATTAATTTTACCTATTCTGGTAGTTATACAAAGGTATCTCATCATGGTTGCCATTGTATTTTCCTGATTATTTATGACATTGAGCACCTTTTCAAATGGGTTTTGGCCATTTTGACATTCCCCTTTGTGAAGTAACTTTTCGCATCTGTCACCAGGCCCCCCTTTTTAAACTCAGGTTGTCTCTTTTTTATGAATTTGTAGGAAGTCTTTACACATTCTCTATAAAAGCGCATTGTCAGTTTTATGTGTAGCAATTATCTTTTCCCACACTGTAGTTTACCTTCTCACTCTCTCAGTTTTTAAAAGAACAAAAATCATCTTAATTTTAAAGTAAATTAATTTATTAAAATTTTCTTTATATTAGTGGTTTTATATCCTGTTTAAGAAATCTTTTCCTCTCTAAAAATTATGAAAATATTCTCCTATATTATCCTTTACAATCTTTATTGTTTTTTCTTTCATAATTAGATTTAAATGCATCTGGAATTGATTTTGTATGTGATATAGAGTTCAAATTTTCTTTTTTTACATAAGGATATCCAATTAACGCAGTACAATTTATTGAAAAGACCATCTTTTTCCCACCATTCTGCAGTGCCACATTTGTCATAAATTAAATGTGGATTAGTCTTAGTTATTCTAGCTTATATTAAGTCAAGTTCAGTAGAATATGTCCTCTCAATTTCTTCTTCAAGTTTATCTTATATTCTTGGTTCTTTCAATTTCCATGTAGGTATATAAACGTATATGCACACGTTACAAACATACATACATACCATCTGTTGGGATTTTGATTCTGATTACACTGACTATATAGATTTAGAGAGAATTGACATTTTTATTATTGATGTTTATATTCTATTGCACATAGTTTTTAAAATTTTACTTTCTTTTTGTGACTAGTATATATAAATATAACATTGTTTGTATTATTCTTATATCCAAAAAATTGTTAAAATCACTTATTAACTCTAATAATTTATCTGTAGAGTCTTTTAGATGTTCTACTTACACAATCATTCAGTATGCAAACTCTGATGGTCGTACTTCCTTTTTTCCACTTCTTATGACTTTTGTTTCATTTTCTTGCCTTATTGCCCTGCCTTGGACCTTCAGGTCAATGTTACATAGAAGTGTTGATAGTGATCATCTATTCCTCATTACTGCCTCAGAAGGAAAGTTATCAATATTTCAACAGTAAATATGATGTCTGCTTTTTTTTTTTTTGGTAGATATTCTTTATCAGAATAGGGAATATTCTTTCATTACTGGTTCTCTGAGGGTGTTTTTTTAAATAACAAATGGGTGTTGAATTTTTTTCAAATGCTTTTTCTATACTTATTGAACAAAGATAGTTATGATAGTTATTTTATTCTGCAAATGTAGTGAAATACATTGATTAATGTTCGAATGATAAAATAATTTGTGTTCTTGGAATAAACAACACTTGGTTGCAATGTAATTTTTTATATCATGGAATTTGGATGGCTAAATTATGGGATATTTGTAATCTATATTCATGAGAGATATTGGTTTATAATTTTCCTCTCTTAGCCATGTCTTTATCATGTACTAGTATCAGTTATATTTGTCTCACAAAACACTTTGAGAAGTATTTGTTTTCTGTTCTCTATAAGAGTTCATGTAAAATCGATATTATTTGTTTTTGTACCTGAAATTTTCTTTGTGGGAAAGTTCCTAAGTACAAATGCTATAATAAATCGAGTTTCCTTTTCGCCTGTGTCAGCTTTGGTTAAGTGGCGTTTTCTAGGATTTATCAATTTCATCTAAAATTTTGATACACTAGCATAAAGTTGATTATAATATCCTCTTAAGTCTTTTAAATGTCTGTAGAATCTGAAGTGATGCCCCCCAATTAATTCCTAAAGTTGGTTTTCTGTACTCTCAGTCTTACTTATCAGTCTCATCAGATATTAATCAATTCATTCTTTTGAAAGAATTGACTCAGTGCTTTGTTGATCTTCTCTCTTATATGATTGCTTTAAAATTCATTAAATTCTGATCTCATCATTATTATTTCCTTCCTTTTCTTTACTATTGGTTTAATTTGCTGGTGTTTTCTTAGTTCATGCACTGGAAGTTTTGTTTTGTTTTGTTTTCCCTTTAGCAGAAATATATTTCATTTCCTCTGATTTCTTTTGAGATTCTCTCTTTAAATTTGGTTAAAAACAGTTTTACTGAAAAGTGCTTATGTGAGGATTTCTTCTTACTTCCTTTTTGGGGAGTTCCTTTTGAATATGTCTTGATATTTTTTATCAGTTAATGCTCTCAACTATTATCTCTTCAAAAATTTATTTTGCTGTATTATCTCTCTCATCTCCTTTTTACAATTTTAGTTATGCATATATTAGAAGTTTTCACTATAGCCCATACGTGTCTTCCTTGGTATTCCATATTTTCTATCCCTTTGTCTCTCTATACTGCAGTCTACGTATTATATTTTGATTCATCTTCTAGTTCACTCATTCACTTTTCAGCTGTGATTAATCTGCTATTAAATACATCCATTGAATTATTAATTTATGTTTCGTATTTTTTGGTTCTAAGGCTTTCATTTTGTTCTTTTTTACTTACAGTTTCCTGTCCTCTGCCAAGATTCTCTATCTTTTATATCCTTGACACATTAAACATAGCTATTTTAAAGTTTGTGTATGTGTCCATTATCTGAAAGTCCTGTGAGCCATTTTCTGCTACCTATTGTTTCCTGTGATTTCAGAGCCCATTTTACTTTCTGTTCATATGATTGGTTACTTTTACTTGTATAGTTGATGTTACGTATGAAAAATTGAAGAGATAATTTGAGGCTCTAGATGTTACTGTCCACCAGAGTTAGAAATTATTAGAAATTCCAAATCTCCTTCATCTAATCAGAGGTTAGGATGATGTAAAACATACTCCAGTCACTTTGAGAACTGGTTTATGTCCAGCTCATTCTTACCCTCAGCATATATCCCTTTAAAGTCCCAACAAAACTTTGGTAATTTGTTAGGGATTTTTCTCTTTGTCAGGCCCTGGACTTCAATTTTTGCCCTTCATTCTTCTGAATATTTCAAAAGTAATTCTTAGTTTCCCAATTTTTCTATCATCTTCATTGGAAGATGATAATAAGAAGGAAGAAAAAAATAAGCTCTTTGTCTCACCTCTCTGGGATTTCTTACTTTCTCACATCTTGGCTCTTCACTTCCTTGGACCATCTCCTGTACTTTCAACCAGACACTTTAAAGAAATATTTTGTTTTGTTCTACTTGTCTAGCCAAGACCTGTTTGCAAATGCAAATTTAACATTTTATATAAATATATATGTCCAATCCACTATTGCTTAAAAATAGGTCCTCAATGATCTCCTTTATCAATCAGACCTTAAACTCTTCTCTTAATATTAATAAGGCATGGAGCCTTGGGGTAAGAGGTGGGCATATAGCTTCAGATGATTACATTATGGCTATAAAAATTCATATTTGGACTATTACTTAGGTAGCATGTCATGATGTAATTACAAGATAAAACAATGCATGTAGATATTATTTATGTGTTTACATATTCTTATCTATGTTTTCCTACATGGATAGAACATGTACCTTGTCAGTCTTGTTTACCACTCTATTCCCAACACCCTTTAGGTACACAACATATATTTGTTTAATTAATGAATTTAAAAAATATCCTATATGTCTTCTATAATATTACATAGCCAAGAATTAAGTATAACCTTTTTAAGACATGTATTGATAATGCTGTCTATGAGATATCAAAGATGGTCAGCAATGAGAAATATAGCTGTTGCTACCTAATAGCAAATTAGCTATGGTAAGGAAAACAAACCAACCCCACCTTTCTGTTTCCACAGCTGCTGCATTATTTCCAAGTCTCTTTATCTCTTATCTGGAATATTGCAATATTCTCCAATTAACTTGTCTCTATGCCTATAGTCTTGCTTCTCTCCAAATCTATCCACCAGAGTGCTTCCGAGTCCATTTTCTATTACACAGATAGGATCGGGTCACTGTTTTTGGACTTTAACTTGAAAGCAATGGGAATATCCTTCAAATGCTCAGCAGGGCACTCAAGACCCTCGTAAACTGTGATAGGAATGTGGCTGATAGGAGGAATTCGATACATATTTGTTGAACGACTAGCTTCAGCTCGCCTTCCTCATCTCTCCTACTTCACCCTGCCAAGTACCATCATTGCAAGAAAACTCATTCTTCTCTAAACAATTCATGCATTTTCATGTATGTTTTTGTTGCTCATACCCAGAAAGTCCTAACCTAACCTAGCATTTCCAACTACTCAGTCTTCAAGGCTACACTGTATGGTCCACCAATTCATCCCCAGTTCCCCTGTAGAGATTAACCATTGCTTTACTACTTAAACTCTCTTTGGACTTTTAAACTAACCTATGTTATTATATCACATCTTATGCTACCCTTATTTGTTCAATATTTCTCCATTTTATTTCCAAGCTATTTCAGAATGTTCACCTTAGAATTGCTAGAATATTTAGAATTTATGTATCCACTCCTTATGTTACTAACTCTGTATATACTCACAGTAAGCACTTAATGAATGGTCACTGAATAGATAAATCAAAGGAAGGCCTACAATTATGATAAATTGAAATTATTAGCTTGAGATCCTTGAGTAAAAGAAGCAGAGATATTTAAAGGTGAAAATTATGATAGAAAATGTTAATGGAGAAAATTTTTTCCAGTAACTTCATCTTTCTCTGGTCAGGAAGTGGCTCCAATTCTTAGTGTCAAAATTAGGATACCCAGGTTCCATGTTCCAAGGGGCCATAGATTGAGAGCCACAGGTCTCACCTGTATGACTTCTGTGACTGCTGCCATTCTGAAGTGAGGGAAAATGTTGGTAAGTTGAGAGATTTAGCATCCACACCAACCTACAAGATAAATAAATCTCAGGGAATGGCCACACTCTCAGAAGAGTTGTCTTTTTTTTTTTTTTAACTGGTCTTTAGGCTGCAAACACTTTAATGCCACTACATATCACCATGAACAACCTATAAGATCATATCAAATCAACACAGGCCAGTAAAGTTCTTTGAAAACTGATGTATTTAACATTTTTAATAAATCATTTTTAACTCTGAAGACAAAAGGAAAGTGGCCCTGACATAGACCAGAGAAGCACAAATACTATAAATCTGCTTCAAATATCTGCTCATCTTCACTTTCACCACTATAAAAGTGACTTCCAGAAATAGCCAGTTCAGTTGAGCATCGTGGGAATGAAAGCTTAATAGTGTCAGGTCAAACAACTACCCTAGGATCCTCTCTTCATTTCTAGGGCCTTTCCTTCAGGATGTACTGTGAGGCTCAAGTCCAAACTCAGAGCCCAGAGGGTCACAGATCCACACATATATTGGGCATTTAGTTGGAGGCAGGACCACAGGAATGAATAGACTCAAAGTTGGAACTGATTTTAGAGAATTTCCAATCAACTCTTATCAGATGTATCAAAATTCAACCTCTATTTGAAAAGTCCCAATAAGGACATCATCACATCCTGAAAGCTGCATTTTTGAAGGACTCAAAATGGCAGGATATTCTTTAATTTTGCACCAATATTTGTCCACATTAACCTCCAATGGTTAGTCTCTGTACTTATGCAGATTGTCCCATCAGCCTCTCTTTCTGATGACTGGCTGGTGGCTTGACTCATTCATCTTGTTCTGGGTCAGTGCCTGATTTATTAGCAATCACTTACTAAATGTTCCTGAATGAATGAAGAGACAAATAAATGAATTTCAAAGACCTTTTCTCTCTTGGATAATTAGTCTATCTCCCTACCAAAGCCTTTAGCTGTCATCCATCTGGGCATGAAGCAAGTTAGGATCTTTAATTTTCAAAACATAGACCCATGAGGGCAGGAATCTGTCTGTTTTGTTCACTGATGTATCCCAAATGTCTAGAATGGTACCAGACATCTTACAGGTACTCAGTAAACACTTTACATAAATAAATAACAAAATGCCCTTTGTCCCCATACCTATCCTTTGTTTACTAATAGCACAATATACAAAACTCTCCATACTTTGCAGAGACTTTAATCTAAAATTGTTATTCAGTTCCTTCCAAAAACCTCATTGAGATAATTTATTTTTGAATGCTAAAGGACGTAATAACCATTTATTTCTTCTCTGAAATTGCTTAGTTCTCTCCCAGTATAAATTGAACACCAGAAAGCTACTAGACTACATTATTTTTTACATACCATATAAATGTCTTCCAGAACAAAAATTAACCTAATACCATATGCTTCTAAGTAGATTTAGAATATGAAGTAGTCATAGGAAAAATGCATGTAAAACTTGTGTAAAATTGCCATTGAAGAGATTTTCAATTAAGTTGCTAATTGTAAACAAACCCACAAAATAAATTTCTCTCAGAATAATGTGCTAAAATTTTTTTGACTTGCCTAGAAAATGGCATGCTTCATTTATCAGACAATAAAAGTTATACAAGCCATTATGTTTTGTTTTGTTTGCTTGCTTCTTATTTCATTGAGGAAACAGATGATCTCAGAAAAGAATGACAACCTTTGACCACCAAATCTAGCCATCCACTGCATCAGCACCCTCGCTCTTGGCTCTCCTTCCTGTTAAAGGTATGAAATGATCGCCTTCTGCTCTAAGACACACACTTACTTTACCTTGAACACCACCCTCTTGTTTACTCAAAGACTTTTCTCTGTCATTATTACCTTCTCTTCCGCATTACCACTGTTTCTCTCTCTCTCTCTCTCCACTGGATACTTCCATATCCATACAAACAAGCTGAAATATCTCCCATGTTAAATATATATATATATTTAAACCTTCACAATTCTCCTTCAGTCCTGCTCCATTTCTCTGATGTTTCTATCAGAACTCCTTAAACAGTTATCTACACTTGATTTATCTATTTTTCTTTTTACCTTTTATTCTCTCCTTAATCCTGTTCAATCAGACTTTTGTCCCAATTACTCCCGATCGTCAGATTCAATGAATTTCATCTTTCTAGACCTCTCAGCAGCATCTATATATCTGATATCCTCTTTTTGGAAACAAGTTAGTCCTTTGGCTTTAGGAAGGCTATACTCTCTTGATGTGTTCCTATAATCTGACCATTCCTTCTCCATCTCCTCTTTTGGATCTTCCTTCTTCCCTCAGCTGTAAATGTTGAAGGGCCCCTAGACTCAGCCCCAGTCTTCTTTATCCCTCATCTACATGCTCTCCTTAAATGATCTCATCCTGCCCCACAGTTTTAAGTATTATCTACATGCTGATAACTCCAGAAATTTATATCTGAGCCACCACTTCTCTAAACTTCAGAGTAACATATCCTACTGACCACTAACCATCTCTTCTTGGATGTCTAATAGACAAGCTTAACATGTCAACCAAACTCTTGTTAGATATATGATTCACACCGGAGATGATTTTCCGGTACCCAAAGACTAAGCTTGTTCACAATGTCAGTGGAGTTAAGGAAACACCAGAGTTTCAGAAACAGCGAAGTTTGTTAAGCCAACACAGATTCCAGTATTTATTCTTTATATGCCAACATTAAAACATGATTTGCTTCACAGAGCAACTGAGACTTAAAATGGACTTTTACAAATAACAGAGCTGCTGTGAGCTGTTGGCTTAATACACAAATGCCCTCAAACAAAGCTTAGAAAACATGCTTAAAATCAGAGCTGGCTAGAGGTCCAGAGGCTTTATAATACAGTAATCCAATTTGTAATTTTGTTTCAGGCAAAGTGGTGTAGTACATGTAGTGACTTTCTTGTTCTACCTTCATCTTTCCTCTGGGACATTGTACCATCATACCTGCCATCCCTAAAGCACGGCTGACCTTGAGCCTATGTTCCAGTTGTCTCTCTACTGAAAATATCACCATGGAACACCCTCCTCAGTGTCGGTCTGCACAGGTGGCCAGAAGGTCACCAAAGGCTGCTTGTCTCTTGCTTTCCTGCCCCATCACTGACCCCTATCACTGTGGTGCACCTCTGTGCCTCCCCAAGCCATAAACAAGGTGATCATCTCAGTAAGGTTCATGGGAAAAAACAGATTCCTGAAATTTTCTCTGTGCTTCCAGATGGCATTTGTACTTTTGACCATGGCCTTCTGGAGACAATTTTCCTCACCTTTCCTGCCTAACTCAGGGAAAGGCCATGAGAGTGGGCAGCCACAGGGTCAGGCACATAACACCAGTTAGGATAATCACTCAGTCTGGCAGGGTATCATTAACTCTCTCGGGCAAAGAGAGTCTACATAGGCCTCCAGCCTGATGTTTAAAGAAAGCAGAAATGCCAAGAATGATTTTAATCCATGACCACAATCAAAAGTGAAGACTAAGATAGACATTTTGGCATCAAGTCCACTGGAAACAATGTACTCTAGAAGTCACTGCAAGTGACTTCTGACTTTTTCACTGACTTTGAAATACCTATACAACCAAAGTCTAAAGGACTTACAAGCACGGATTTTGCACACTCCAAAGAATCACTGCCTTACACCTACATAAACAGAGTCATAAAACTACAGAGTTCCTGAATCCTGAATGCCCTATCTGAATTGTTATCTGCAGAATATATCAACCACCCAAGCACAGAATAATAAATCTTAAGATTTTTCCAGAGGTCAGAGTGAGGGAAACATGAATTTAAGAGCAATTTTTTTTTTTGCTGCTTAGAATTTCTCAAAACTACTATAAATTACCTAAGTCTCCTATAATTAATAGGCTTTCTCAGAGTTTTATGAGCTCTCTACATGGCCTTTTCAGTTCCTATTAAAGAAGAGTTAACTTCTGAGAGATAATAAATTAATTAAAAGTCTTTAAAAGTGAGGTAACTTAAGGATTTCTTTGTGTTTCCATAGATTCTTGAAGAGCGATAATAGCTAATTAAAAATACTCAACAGAAATTTTTGCCTCACAGATTTGATCATTATTTTGGGGAGCAAATCCTGACAATAGTTTTAACATAAGGAATAAGAAAGTTATTTAAGTGAGTCTGTTGAATTATACCTATCCTTATTATACTTGCCCCTCCCCAGTGCCAAGATTTATACTATAAGTTATTGTTATTGTTTTTTGTTGTGTTGCTCTTGTTTCATTGTTACTGTTTCTGTTGTTGTTGCTGCTTTGTCACAGCTCTAATTTTGGGAATTGGCTCTGGGAATAGTTGCCACCAAATCTAGAGACATACAAACGATGGGAAAAATATTTTAGGGGGTAAGTATAATCCCTTCACTCAAATGGCCTATAAAAGTTACCAGTAATTCTTGGCCCATCTAAAATATTTACACAGGAGATCCTAGTAGACATGGGAAAATGCATTGTTTAATAATATCCAAAAAGTATGTAAAATGTTCATGTAGAAAGTCTTGATTCTGATAGGGAAATATAAGGAGACCCTTGTGTAAATAATTTTGCTTGGAAATCCAGAGGTTCTATGGATGGAAAGATATGGGTGGAATTCTAGGAATTCTCTCAGTACTACTGTACATTCAAGCTAATATCGTACATTCGTCTGGAGGATTTATATTTATATTGAATGTCAATATAAACCAAAACAGTTTTTTTCCTGGCAACCCAGATATGAAAAGTTTTCTCTACCAAGGGCCCCCAGGAAGGTTAAATTCATTGAATTACAGATGTGTTCTTCTTTCAAATGCTTCATCCCTCAGACTGAGCAAGACCCAGTCAATCCCCTGTTCCACGTGGTGTTCCAGGTGTGGTGAAGGAGCAACGGGCCAGTGATCTGTGCTTAAAGCTCAAATAATTACTGAATTGAAAGCTAAGTTAACTCCTCACACTTTGTCCTCCAAGCAGATGATTTTAGAGTTGTGCAAATGATTCAGGGAGAGGCTAGCCAAGCAGGACTTGATTAGCTCATTTAAGGCACTGATCATTCAGGAGATGTTTATAAAATCCAGAGATTTGCTCATCTGTCCTTTGCCCAGAATCTCATTGCACCTGACATTTCAGTAGATTTAAAAGCCTTGAGGGAGACTGAATGCTTACTTTAGCTGATATTTACTTTCAAAAAGTCATAGCTGTGTTTATGCTCCCTTATTGCTGCACACTAAATAATAGCCTTGTGAAATCAGATAGGAAAATATGACAGTCAGTGTTGTATCAGGGACCCAGCAGCCCAGCAGCCCAGAGCTCCCAAAACACATCTGCTTTTCTTTGTGGTATATGGTAGGCCAAGGGGAGGTGCCAATTTTCTGGGTTCGTCTCCTGGTGTTAGAGCCAAGTCCATACAGGTCTGATGATGGCCGTGACCACTTGGGACGGGTCGATGGCACTTAGGTCCTGCCACATGCAGGAAGCTTATTACCACGGGCTCTGGAATCAAATGAACTGGGCTTTGGATCCTGGCTCCAACACTTGCAGCTTTGTGACCCTGAAAAAGTGACTTAACCTTTCTAAGCCTCCATTTTTTTCATTCAAAGGAATACCAGTGTTTACCTGTAGAATTATTATGAAAGCTACATGGAAAATATGTGCACAAAAGAAATATAAAAAATGTTTATTACTGTGTTTCAAATAAAAATGAATCTAAAAGTTTTATATAAAGTTAAAGAGGTGAAACAGTAGCACTTCCTTCAACTTTTGAGGTCCAAGCCATAGAGATGAATCAGTTCACTTAGGCTCACAGAGACAAAACATTCTGCTTAATGGCCTGTGGGTCTGAAATGTTGCATTATAAAAATATTTTCATTTATGTTTGCTTTTCCATAAGGAAAAAAATCCCACCTAAATGAATGGGAAATATAGCACTATATTTGACATTAATCAAGGGAACATGAGTAGATAGCACTGCAGTCCAGAGATCAGGTCCTTGGTCAGTTGCTCTCATCATTAATGCTGGTTTACAGGCACTGCATGGAGTTGAAAGGACATCCATTGGTAATCAGTAAGCCTGGATCTGAATCATTTGGATAAGTATTAACCCCAACCTCAGTCCTTCCATCAGTGGATTGTAATAAGCATGCTTCCCCTTTTCTATCTCCTAAAGACTGTGTGCGTCACTCTCAGTGAGAAATCATATCATTGAGAGCCCTTTGGGAGAAATAAGTGCTAGAAGTGTCATGTATAACATGATAAATATAATTAAAACTGCTGTATGTTATATATGAAAGTTGTTAAAAGAGTAAATCCTAAGAGTTCTCATCACAAGGAAAAAATTGTTTTCTATTTCTTTAATTTTGTATCTATTATGAGATGATCGATGTTCACTAAACTTATTGTGATAATCACTTCATGATGCACATGAGACAATTCATTATGCTGTATACCTTCAACTTATACAGTGCTGTATGCCAGTTATATCTCAATAAAACTGGAAGAAAATAAATAAATAGGAAAGCCCTTTGGAAATTGCAATGCATATTGATAATGTAAGACCTTATCATCCATGCAAAAAGAATTCAGACAAAGAAGAGATCAATTCAAGACCAAACCAATCCCTTAACTATAACACTGTCTCCCTGTTTAACCCAGATCATAATAAATGTAGAATGCACTGCGATTGACAATATTTAGAGGCACACCTTGACTGTCATTAAGGCTTAAATTAGTTTCCTACGGCTGCCATAACAAATGGCTTAAAGCAACAGATACGTATTCTCTTACAATCTAGGAGCCCAGAAATCTAAGACCAAGGTGTCAGGAGGGTTGTACTCTCTCCAAAGGCCCTTAAGAAGAATACATGTCTCGGCTTTTCCAAATTGTGATGGCTCCAGGTGTTCTTGGCTTGTGGCCACATGACTCCAAATCACTGATTGTATGGTCACGTTTCCTCTTCTTCTGACTGTCTCCTCTGAGTGTCTCTTATGAGAGCACTTGTCATTGGATTTAGGATCCACACAGATAACCCAGGATGATCTCATCTCAAAATCCTTAACTTAATTACATTTGCAATTGCCCTTTTTCCAAATAAGCTCATATGCACTTGTTCTGTGAATTAGAACTTAAACCTATCTTTTTGGAGGTCACCATTCAACCTACTACTAAGTTCAATTACATATTTAAAAGTATTAAACTGTTTAGGTATCATCATCTTAACACATCAAATAGCCACAATACACTCAGCCTTTACCCTGTTCTACTCTGTTAAGGTCAGATGTAACTATGTCTCCTTGTAAGACAAAACAAACAGGAAACAATTCTGTTATCAGAAAATGAGTGAAGAAATATTAACCACAAAGCAGGCATGGAAAAACATTGGAAGACAAAAGTCTTTCTGTGGGTTAGTGTATTGGTTTGTTAGGGATGTCATAACAACGTACACAGACTAGGGGGCTTAAACAACATAAATTTATTTTCTCACAGTTATGGAGGCCAGAAGTCCAGGAGAAAGGTGTCAGCACAGTCGGTTTCCTCTGAGGCCTCTCCCCTTGGCTTGTCAGTAGCCATCTTCTCCCTGTATCTTCACGTGGTCTTCCCTCCTGAATCTGTGTCCAAATTTCCTCTTCTAAAAAGGACACCAGCCATATGGGATTAGGGCCCACCCTAATGACCTCTTTTAGCTTATTTACCTCTTTAAAGTCATAGTCTGAGGTACTGAGTGTTAGTACTTCAACATACAGATTATAGGGGAACACAACTCAGCCCATAACAGTCAGCAAATATTTTTCTTAAAGAGCCAGATAGTAAACATTTTCAGCTGTGCTTGTCATTGGATCTTTGTCGCAACTGCTCAACTCCACCATTTAGTGTGAGAGCAGCCAGAGACAATACAAACAAATGTGTATGGTTGTGTTCCAACAAAACAAGTAAAGCAAAAAATTGAGAGGATGAGGTTCAAGAAAGAAAGGTAACTGAGTGACCTTCTAGCTTCTGTATTCCACACCTGAGAGAGGATTTCGTAGTCTCAGGGACACTGAGCTCCCAGGCACAGGTGCTTCATGAAGACAATGACGTGAGTGCTCCCGGGTAGTCTTGGTTTGTTTTATTTTATCTTTCTTTTTTTAAAAAACTTTCTGTACTGTGTTACGAAACACACAACATAAAGTTTACCACCTTAACCATTTTTAAGTGTACAGTAAATTAGTGATAACCATATGCATATTGTTGTGCATCGGATCTCTAGAACTTTTAATCTGGCAAAGCTGAAACTCTGTGCCAATTTACCAACAACCCCCCATCTTCCCCTCCCCCAGCTCCTGGCAATCACCATTCTACTTTCTGTCTCTATGAGTTTGACTACTTTAGAGACTTCATGTAAGTAGAATCATACAGCATTTTTCTTTTTATGACTGGCTTATTTCACCTAGCCTAATGTCCTCAAAGTTCATCCAGGTTGTAGTATATGATAGGATTGCCTTCTTTTTTTAAGGTGGAATGATATTCCACTATATGTACATACCACATTGCTTTATCCATTTATCTGTTGATAGACACTTGGGTTACTTCCACCTCTTGGCTACTGTGAATAATGCTGCAATGACCATGAGTGTGCAAATATCCCTTTCAGATCTTGTTTTCAATTATTTTGGGTATATACCAAGAAGTGGGAAAGTGTTGCTTTTCAGATATGCCTGATTTTTATCAGCAAGGAAAGATGTCTTCATACTGCCATATTGGCAATGGGCTTGTTTCTCTACACTCTTTCTCTAGACCTTGTGGCTTTGATGACATGGGATGCTGGGAAACAGAGGGCAAAGCAGGAAACAAGCAAAGAGAAATATCCTCCTAGAAACTCGTTTTTCCTCTTGACTTCTTCTAAAGGCCCATTAACATTAACAGCCCTGAGATGTGGAGAAAATTTCCCTCTTAGGTAGAAAAATATTTTAGGGAAAAGAAGAGACTGTGAAGGTATCGGATTTCTAGGACCTTCTTAACTGAGCTTGAAATTTTGCATAGAGGACTAATTTAATTTTCCAAGGTCTTTGGGGAATCTTTCCAATATTTAAACTGGAACTAAGGATACATAAGTTGAAGAAGGAAATAAGAGTTTTCACTTGCTGGATGAGAAACTGAAACAAATAGCATTCCAGCCAGCAACGGTGTACAGTGTGAGGTGTACGAGAAGGCCTCATCTAATAACTATGGAAGGCCTATTAACCAAGAGCCTAGCTGTATTGCCTCTGAATCCCAGAGTGGTTAGGGAGCAATGAGAATCACTACTATTTTTGAAAAAAGAGAGTAGAAACTAGAATGATACTTGCGTTGACTCTTCCTATTGTGAGGGAGAGCAACCCACCTCAAACCAGTGTCATCATGGCTCCTATAACCAAAAATGTCCAAATGCACAAGAGGCTTGGGCACAGCAGGACTGAGGTCTCATGATGTCACCAGGTCTCAGTCTCTCTCACTACCTCTTAGAGAAGCGTTTCCACATGGCAAGCACTATGCCACTAAAATCTCAACACACACTTGGCAGCTCCACCAGAAAGGAAGCACCTTCCCTGACAGCTCTAGCATAAAAGCTCCAATAACGGCTCTAGTTAGTATAACTTGGGCCACGTGTTTATCCCCAAACCTACCACTGGGATAGCCAGCAGAGGAAACAGGAGTTCTGCTTCAGAAAATGAGAGAAGAAATATTACCTACCAGAAAACAGAGCACTTGCAATGGTTTCAACTAAGGGTAAGACGGGCTGTTCTCTGTAGCCTCTGTCAGCTCAGACCTACCTTCCTTAGTAAAATCACTCAGCACCAAAGTTCTTGGCCACAGTAACTCTATCACTGAAAGGGAGCATCCGTGCAGCTTGGAGTTTCCACTTGGTGGGAAAGAATATAAACAAGTCCCTTGTTAGAGGGAGTAGATTTCTTTAAATGGAAGTCACTGGGTTTTTTGCTCAATACATGGATTTTCTTATTGTTGATAATGATAATTTCATAATCTAAAGTGCAGCAAAGTGGGGGTACACTAGGGCGATGAGAAAAGGCCTCTCTGAGGAGGTGGCATTAGAGTTGAGACTTGTGTGAAGAGAAGGGTGAACCACACAATGATCTGGGGGAAGAACATTCCAAGTTCAGAAATGTCAGGTCCAAAGTCTGAGATGACCCTGGGGTATTTGGTGTCAGAAAGGCGGCACATGCCTGGGGCACCAGTCAAAGGAGACCTCACTGAGCCCTACATGGTCCTGGCTGGTCTGACCCCCTTCACTCTCGGACTCATCACTTGCTATTCGGCCCTGCATCTTCCAGGCAGGTCTTGCCTCGTCACAGTTTTCCTATTACTTCAGGCATGACTCAGGCTCAGGAACATTCTGCCGGCTCTTCTCTCTGCCTGGAATGCTCTTCTGTTCATATTTGCCTGTCCAACTCCATCATTCCTTCAAGTCTTTGCTCAAATTTCACCTGACTCCCCTGCTTAAAATTACATCATACTCTCTCTCCCACCAGCTCCCCTCCATGCCCCCAGTAGCCTTTTCCTGCTCTATTTTTTCCCTTCCATTTATCTCCTTCTCATACACAATATGACATATAGTTATTGTTTATTGCCTCTTCCTCCAACAGAATAGAAGCTCCTCGAGAGAAGATTTTTGTTTGTTCACTGACGTATCCCAAGTATCCAGGACTCTACCTGGTAAATAATAACTGCTTAAATAAATACATTTTTTAATGAAAGAGAGGAAGGAGAATGAGAAAAAAGATTTGTCTTCCCAATGTTGTTTTCTTCCCATGAAACTATAGTATAAATTTTCGTTCTGCAGCCCCACTCCTGCCTCCAATCCCTGAAGTCTGGTATGTATTTTAAAGCCATATGCTCTGAATATTAGACTTGAACATAATTGCAATAGATTGCCCTGAGAAGAGGCCAAATCCCATTATAACCACTTTCAGGAACTGTCCCATTTCTTTTACTGCCCTAGAATTGTAATATGAAGAATGCTACTGGAAAAAAGTAGGCCATGGGCCAAGGACTGGAAATATTTTAGTTGTTGGTATTGTTAAGCTGGGATATTTTGTTGTGATAATATTGAATGTGAGAGAATTTTAGATCGTTTTTTTTTTTAATTTAAAAATTTTACTTTGAGAGGGCTATTCCTAACATCCAAGCACAGATCATAGTATCTGTCAAAATTTATACAAAACCTGAACACTGAAGTCGTCAGTTTAAAAACAGGCCATAGTTGAGTTCATTCCTTCTTATAGCTCCATGTGGCTTCTTTCTTTGATTTTTTCTAACTTACAGGATATGTATTTCCTAGAGGAATAAGACTTTTTTTATCTGCCCATCACAACAATGGGGTAGGGTAAATCAGAAGGGTAGATGTTTCATTATTATAAGATCTAACATTAAGATCAGTCTTGATAACATTTTACCCAAAATCCCCTGAGGAAGCCAAGAAGAAATTTCTACAGATATTTTTTATGTGTACTGAGGTTAGGGCAAGGGTTAGCATAAAATAAATTTATAAAAGGTTACTGCTGTGTGTATGTTGATCACAAGGGGGAAGGGGGAAAACCGATTCCCAAGATCCTTAAGAATCAGAACAAAATACAGGCATAGGGCTTCCTTATTCTCCAAATTAGAAACATCTGTGTTGTCCAAGTTCTCACTTTTTCCCATAATCAAAGGGGCAGCTCCTGAAACAGTGGGGTGTTTTGAAAGCATAACAGGCTCTTTGAAACACTAATGTAGGATGTCCTGAATTTAGGATGTCCTAGGTATTTTTGACTCTTTGGGGATATAGGACTATTTATCCATCATCAGTGGTCCCAATTATTTTGATTATAGAGATTAAATCAATTAAAAAGTAGCATATTTATTTTAAAATACTATACCATAAATTATATTTTGTATACTTTTTTGCTGTGTTGGCAACTATTTACACAGCATTTATTTATTTTTAACATCTTTATTGGAGTATAATTGCTTTACAATGGTGTGTTAGTTTCTGCTGTATAACAAAGTGAATCAGCTATACATATACATATATCTCCATATCCCCTCCCTCAGGGTGCTTTTAATACTGCTTCCATCTAAAGGAGCATCCTTCTGTAAGCCTTGCTTTTCCTCCTGTAGGCTGGCAGAGGACAGTGGAGCAGCCAACACACAAAACTACTGTTTGTGCGTGGGTAAAGATGGTGGTGTTTATAGCATCCTGCTTTCTGACTTACTTCACTCGGTATGACAGTCTCTAGGTCCATCCACCTCACTACAAATAACTCAATATCGTTTCTTTTTATGGCTGAGTAAAATGCCATTGTATATATGTGCCACATCTTCTTTATCCATTCATCTGTCCACGGACACTTAGGTTGCTTTCATGTGTATACTTTTAAGAAAGAAAAACTAATTAAACTCTAACCAGTGTTTTCTCATTACTTAGGATATTTATACTTCTAGGTCTAAGAATTTATCATATGTCATTCTTATGCGCATATATGTATATAAGTGAAATAAAATGTGAGCAAGATAAATTGGTTAAGATATTTCTAAAAGATCTTCTCATTCAGAGTTCAATCTTTTGAATAAATTTTCAGCATAGAGTTTTGGTGATGTGACACTCCCAAAGAGTTCACTACTATCTCTGGATTTTCTGCTAATCCTCTGACATCTATTCTGAAAGCTTCATTATTGTTACTTTATTCATGTTACCAAGTTATCAACTGAAAGTTTTCAGACAAATAAAACTCAGGTCCTTTGTCAAATGGTCTACGTACAGTTTGCTGATGGCAGCTTCCAGGGACTGCCATTGTTTTTTCACCCCAATAGGCATAACCTAGTTTGCTTATATGCAAGTAGTAAAAACTATATCTTTTGATCGACAGCAACTGTAAGACACTATCAACTATAAGATGCATCCTGTATTCAAAGATGTTGAAATGTAATAAAAGAAGTGTATGTTTGAATTAATGAAATACAATAATTTTTCTATCATTCTGTACTATCCTAACCATTTAAATGACAAGACGGGAAGAAAAGATCCTGAGAAAAAAAATCAACATTCTAGGAAATATTTGCTGAATTTTTAAAATTTAAATAACCTAGCATGGCCATATTCACCCAAGCACATACTTCACTGTGTACAAATTCAATACTAATGCTTTAGAATCTGCTTTCTCAAAACTGCAGGTCTCAAAAGCACTTGCATTCATTTTCTGAACCATCAGTGTTGATGAAAACTATGTAAAAATGAAGGAGCAATAAAAGAACTTACAAATCCTTACCAAATAATGACAGTCTTAGACCATTAAGCCTTCACTAACCAAATCACCTCTAGCATAGCAATAACAATGAATTTCAACTGCAGCTCAAATTTCTTAATAACTTAGTCACCTCAAATCCATTTTAGAAGTAGGTGGGGATAAATTTTAAATAAATTAAAAGGCTTATCACATTTCTTCATAACATTCTTCAGAAGTTTCAGATTATATTTTGCATTACTAAAACCCAACCTGCTCTTCTGTTAAATGTGATCAGTTTTAGTAAATAAGTACCAACCTTTTTATCACAATTATTGACCTCAACTGAATTGGCAAATGGAATTTGGGGGCAAAGGACATATTATTCAAGTGGATAATTTTCCTTGAGACCTGAAGTATTGTACCACTTATTGGAGTTCTCGGAAACAAATGGAAAATATTTACAAACCCATAATTTTTAGTATGTGCTTACTCCTTCTGCAAAGGACTAAGCACATAGTAAATGAAACAAAAGCCATATTTCTTTCCACTCAGCTTGGCACAAAATGTACTAGTATTTAGATGAGCAATAATATTTGAGGATTTCCTCCCTCAAACATGTTAATTATGAACAGTACCAAGTATCAAACAAAATGGTAGTACTGCATGGGATTAAAGGAGTATTCTGCCGATACAAGGCTTGTGTATGTGCTCAAATCATTATAGGCATCTTACATTTTCTCGTTAATCTCTCCACACCCTCTCAGCGCATGAAAATGGTTTTGTTTGTTGTTGTTCATTGGGAGCACCGATGAACCATATTACTATGTCATTAACCAAACCAGCAAAGGAATATTAGAATTGCATAGAAAATGAAACTCGGGTGGTGGTAATTACCAGGCCTAATAAACCCACACATGCTTTTATATATTGAATATTTAATAGTTACAGGGCACAATATTAGATTCTGAAAACATTGCGTAGAAGTTTCCTTTTTCCTATGGATAAGAATTTTAAACTCTCCTGAACTAGAGAAGCCCAGAGGAAGCCCAGAGGAAAGCTAAGATGAGTTTGGTTATGGACTTCAAAGCTACAAGCGACTAAAAGAGCTTGTCCGCTTCTCTTATATTACAGATAAGGAAACTGAAGCTCCATGAGGCTGAGTGTTGCCCATGATAGATGGAAGAACTGAAACCAAAGGCAGGTTTCTGGGCTCCCAAACCAGTACCCCTGCCCCTTCTCCATATAGAATATGTGATGGGACAACCTCAGAGATGTGTCCATTGCTAAAGACTACAATTTCCTTAAAGGCCTAACTTGATCGACCTAGAAAAAAACTAGCATTGAAATTCTGAGGATATTAGATGCTTAAACACTAAGAGTCAGAATGCATCTGAATCAAACTATTCTAAACAAAAAAATTAACATCAATTTAGGACTCCTTAGTAGCTCTAAAGCTCATTACTGACATTAATTAGCAATCCTACACAATATCCCTTTGAGGGAAGCTAAGCATTATTAGCTCTGCAGAACAGATGAGGGATCCAGCTATACATTTTATGTGTTTGTGTCAAGAGCCCTAGCTACTAAAACTCAGAGATGTGCCCCAAATCCAATCACGCCTAGGAAAGTGGTGGGAGTCTAAGAGCACTAATTTCCAAATCTGGTTGTCAGGTTACGCTGATGCCACAGTGCTTGTTCACGATTAACTTTAGGCTAGCAGTCATGTCCAGCTCATTGCCTGCAAAACCAGTCAGTCAACAGGTATCTATCCATCCCCTGCTGATGCCACACTGTGTAGAGGCTGGTCATCTAAGAGGGAACCAGACAAACCAAGAACCCTGCCTGCCTGGAGCTTCCCATGGAGCCCTGCCTCCACCGTTTGTCAAATTTTTCTTAGCACTAACTTATGACTAAGAGAGATGCAAAAGTGGGAAATATGTTTTTATGATCTATTATTATCTCTAATCATGACCATAAAACTTCCAACCAAGATTTCTGACCCACCTACTAAGTGCATTACCCTATGCAATGTACTGGGAATTAAACAGTACCTTCCAGGTGGCTGACAGCTTGGTGACCTGCGTTCTACTGGGAGTTTACTTACGGCAAGTTTGAAAACATTTTTGTAATAAAAAAAGATAACAAGGCAGGTGGTTTGCACTCATGATGGAAGCTCATAGTTACTAAATGGTTGCTGTGTCCTAGGAATTTAAATAGATAATTTTTTATTATTTTCACAACCCTATGAGGTAGGTATTATTGACACCATTTCATAAATGGGGAAACTGAGGTACATAGGTGAAATAACTTACCCTATTGCAGAGCCAGGATTCAAACCTAAGCGTGTCTGCTACAAAAGTCCATGCTCTTATCTACTGCTGCTGTGCTCCCAACAAGAGAGACAACAGAAATAAGAACAGAGATGTACTCCACCTTTACTCCCAGCTCTGGTATCAAAATCAGACTAGCTCTCTCTTAGCCAAAACCAACTAAGAGATGAACAATAATAGAAGTCAGGTCTAGTCTCGCCACACTAAACAACACAGAGGAGACTAATTCTACGAACTGTTTAGACTGAAGAGAAACTAGATGAAGATTATGATAATATGCTACTATGAAGGCTAAAAAAACATGGGAGAAGAGCTGTTGCCCATAACGACTTTCATAAACCTGCCAAATATTCTACATGGAGCACTGAACCTCTGTGTATTAGGTCCATGTTTGTAAGTAAAAGCCACAGGGCTTTAAAATTAATGCCATCTTTTTCTAAGCTTTGAATTATTAAACCATAATTTACTGAGTGCATGAACTATCACATGGTGGTTAAGAGCCGTGGCTGTAGATTCCAGCTCTGCCACTTGCCATCTGTGTGGTGTGCTGTGACTTAGTCAAATACTCTGAACCCGTTTTCTAATCTAGAATGAGTGAGTATTCAACCCTACATCTCAGGATTGCTGTGGGGATTAAAGGGATTGTTTATATAAAGCAATTGGCGCCTAATCTGCATTCAATTAGTGTTATTACTATTAGTCATTGCATGGTCATGTACGAAATGTTATAGACTGATGCAATAAACTGTAAGAGGTGGTCCTTTCCATCAAGGAACCTACAGTCTATTCGATAAGATGAGACTGACAGACAAATCAGGGTGTGAACCATACGAGACAACCCAAGGGAAGTGCTAAACAGTGTAACTACTGTGCACCAACACTTCGGAGACCTTCATGTACACACTGATCCCCAGAGATCTTGTTAAAATGCAGTTGCTGTTTCAGTGGGTCTGGGGTGGAGCCTGAACGTCCACATTTCTGACAAGTTCTCATGTGATGCTCCATATTACTCGTTCATGGATCACACTTTGAATAGTGAGGCTGTGGATGTCCAGAGGTGGGAGGGGGCTGTCAAGGGCTGGGGCAGTAAGCTTTGGAAGAGGGATGGAAATTGAGCTAAGGCTTGAAAGAAAAATGAAGCATGGACACCTCAAAAAGAGATAGGTGACCTAGGCATGGGAATGCCACGATAGAAAGACGGAAAGGCAGGAAGACAAGTGGGACAATCAGGGAACACTCAGTTGGCTGACAAAGCCTGTACTCCTGAACCCTCTGTGGGGTGTAGATCAGCAGTAGTTTCCATCTCAGACAGTAGCTCTCAATGCTCACTGGGCACCAGAACCTTGTGGGCAGCTTACAGAATACAGATACCTGAGCCCCACCCACAGAGATTCTGATTTAGCTAATGCGACTTAATCAAACTTTAGGAGTCCATATTCCAAATATGGAGGAAGAAAATATTGCACATAACCAGTAAGTAAGCATGCATCATGAAAATCTGCCGTGCTGCTACTTCACAAGTACAGTCAATATCTCAGAATCTCTTAACTAGTTGATGAGTTCTGAGCTACGGGGAAATTGAGGTAAATTGTATCCTGTGATTCACCCTTGTCTGCATGGCCCATTAGTGCTGCATAAATAACTATGGAAAGATTTATTAATGCCAAAGTTATGTTTTTTTATTTCTAATCATCTATACCTCTGAGGTGATGGCTTATTTATTATTTGATATATTCTTTCAATAACTTTCAGGAGCTGATAGTACACCATTCACTATTAACTTTTTTTTTTTAATCTTAAATATAGGCTCACCATTCTCCCTTTGTTGTCTGGAAGGATGTCAACCCCTTTCCACAATTTCTCAGAAACATTGGCTTATTTCAAAGTTCTTGGAAAAATCCAGGAAACAGGTCACCAGACCCTGCTGATTTGAATGCCCCAGATTTTCCAGATATTCTGAAAGAAATTCATTCCTTTTTCTAATTTGTCATACTTACAAAACCAAATCAGTCCCTGAACAATAATTCATCACTGATCTTTCTGTAGAGGATAAAGAAGATATTAAGTTTGTCTGCCTTTAAATCACCTTCTATAATTAGACTTCCCTTCCTCAATGTGAGAGATGTAAATTTTTACATAATTATTCTCTTCTATTTAACAGTCTAAATAACTTTGTGAGTCTTTGATGTCCCTTACCAAGTGATCTCCTGTTTAGCTGGAGCACTCCTAAAGTAACACAGTTTCCGTGACCCATGAAAGACATTGACTATATATTTCCCAATACACATTCTTGGATAATGTTTCTCTGAAGTTTTTTAGGTTCTCTAGTATGAGTGAGACAATTGGGAAAATGTAGGAAGACAGAGATTGAATATCAAGAGAGAGGGAGACAGGGAAGCAGGGAGAACAGGAGGGAGGGAGAAAAGGAGGAAGAAAGAAGAAAGAAAGATCAAAATCCCCATGTTAATTGTGTGAGAAGCGTGGATTTGGGGAGAAATCTTGAGTAAAATATTTCAACAGAAAAATAAGTGTAGACAGCCAAATTATACCTATATTCTTGCTAGAGATATTCATTTGCCTTTTTGACTTTGAACAAGGCTAATGGCTACGACATCTTTAAGTTTCTTATGAAATGAATGTGAGTGTATAAGACACTGCAACACTAGAAAAGGTATAATAGAAGCCTCTTATTGGACAGCTAGATTCTAAACGTGGCTTCTAATTACAAAAAAACCTCTTCTATGAGAAAATATAATGTTGTAGCTCTTGAATCAACATTTCCACAAAAATATGACGACTTAAATTTGAAGACAGACACTAACAAATGATTTCATACCGCCTTGGTCCATTCAGGCTGCTATAACAAAATATCACAGATTGGGTAGCTTATAAACGACAAAAATTAATTGTTCACAGTTCCGGAAGCTAACATTCTGAGATCAGGGTGCCAGCATGGTCAGGTAAGGGCCGTCTTCTGGGCTGAAGACTTCTTGTTGTATCCTTACATGGTGGAAGGGACAAGCCAGCTCTCTGGGGTCTCTTTTATAAGAACACGGATCCCATTCATGAGCACTCCAACCTCATGACCTAATCACCTCCCAAAGGTCCCACCTCCATCTCGGGCATTAGGTTTTCCATATATGAGATTTTTCTTTTTTTTACTGGTGGGGGGCATAAATATTCAGACCATAGCCCACATACACAAAAGTTTAGAAGGTTTGTAAACTTTTCACAATATTATGTTTTTCTCCATCTCAAAGGCGAAATGGTAGAAGAAAATGAGTTCCTTTAAAAACAGTACCAATAGCGAACACATTGAGCACTTACTGTGTGCTAAGTGCTGTGCCACTTCCTTTACATACCTCATCCCATTTGACCTTCACAATAGCCTCATGAGATTGGCATTATTTTACTCTCACTTTATAGATATAGAAAATGAGTCTTACTAGAGACGTTGGACAACTAGACCAAGATCAAATATTTTGTTAGCCATGGAACCGAATTTGATCCAGGCATGCCAGGAGTCCATGATCTTAGCCAGTCTGTTAAATAAAATTGACATAAGTCACATACCTTATATTTCAAATACTCATGCATGATACTTCTTTCTTTATATTTCTTTCAAGCAGGAAACACAAATAAAATCTATCCAAATGGTAGTGCTTATCCATTTGGAAATCACTAGTCAATGACAAAGAAAAAGCAAAGCTTCGTGCATATGAATTCATATCAACGCTATTAGTCAAAACAAAGGCCTAAGGTCATTTTGTTTGAAGTTCACCTTTCTATTAATGAAAGACCAAAATGTCCTCTAAGACAAATTTAGAATTCCTAGAACAGCCTGACCTTTAATATTTAAGTCATAACACAAATGTACTTTGGGTATCATTATCATATTATTGGTATATTTCCGTTGCTCATCCTTCTCTGTTCATTAATCAGGCAAACATCCTGTAAACAGCTAAATTTATACAGAAATATAAATAGGATGGAGCTCATTGGTTATTCACCAACATATCGAGATCTGTGGGGAGAAAATTATGTTACAAAAACTGTGGCTTGAGGAGTAAACTTTCTCAGTTGCTATCATTTTATCTCAAGTTTAATTTTCTTTTTCTTAGGTAGACCATGAAATTAAGAGATTAAAAAGAAGAATGAAGAGTTTAAAAGAAGAGTGAATTGCTTCATGATATTCAACAATTAGGAACTTTTGTGACGAAATAGAAGTAAGAGGTTATCTAATAGTAATAATTCTTGCTGGCTTTGTTTTATTTTTGAGAGTTTGCCATGTACTAAACCCTTTACATGAGTTATTATTAATTTGGGTTTCCCAGAAGCAGACTCTAAAACAAAGACTCAAATGTACGTGGTTCATTTGCAAGGTGTAGGAAAAACTGGAAAGGGGGTAGAGCAATGAGAAGGGAAAGGAAAGGAGACGATAAAATGTGCATTATCAAGCCAGTTACCATAGCAGAGATGGACGTTTAATCCTGCAGGAAAAGCATTATAAAACACATGCCTCGCAGTTATCCTGCCTGAAGGGTGAGGGAGCTGAGATATTTACACACCAATTCCATTCAGTCATTATTTGTGAGATGCTCCTTGGGCATGAATTCCCTAGCACCTCAGAGCTGCATGCTTCCACAGCTTCAGAGAAAGCCTCAGGCAAAGAGATGCAGAGAGAGACCAATGGAAGGTGACCTGCAAGCATGAAATTAGGAGCCTCAAGAACTTTAGGCAATAAACATACAGGTTTGCTACAGATGATCTAATTTAACTTCTTACAATAATCTCAATAACTATGAGTTTGATGGTATCATTATCCCCATTTTAAAGATGAGGCCATTGGGGCTCAGAGACATAGAGTGACTTACCTGTGGCCACACAGCAAATAAAAGGCAGAGCTTGCTTCAAAGTAGGTAATCTGACTCCACAGTCTGTAATCTTAGACATTACTCTGTACACTCTTCCAAAAGTTACTGTCTGAAAAGCTAACTCCACAAATTCCCCAAGGAAAAATATGCCTATATCCTGTTTTCACCAGCCAAGAAGATCTGATAGAGATTTACTTTCAACACCTTCCATTATGAAAATACTAAGTTTTTTTCCTATCCCAATTTTCTGTCACTTAGTAAGTACTGAATTAACAATGAATAAGTCTATAAGGTTAGCCATAAATACATGTGTTCATACACTTATTTTCAAAGAATCCTCCTAGCCTCCTATTGAAAAAGGGTCACATAAATTCCATTACTTAGCCATATTATGCTGACTATTCCTCCCATTTGCAGGCCCACAGCTTTCTATGAAGAACCCTCAAACATTACTAAAAGGCTCAAGGAAATTTCTTGCATGGACTCCCAGACCATCCCATCCACAGACTGTTTTTCTTTCTGCCCATATCTTCACCTGTGTGTGGATCCTCCACATCCACTGGGCACCACTACTTCTTGCAGGCATTTCCCATATTTCCACCAGGCACCATCACTAATGCGTGGCAGCCCCACAGTACCAAGCTGCATGGTGTTTGTGTGGAAGCAGGAGAGGACAGAGATAGCACTGCCCTGTTTGCCAATATCGTGTATGGAGTAGTTACTAGGAATACTTCTCTGGGTATTTACTCTCAGTTTTCTCATTCCCCAGGACCCAGACGGGAGTCCACAGGGTACTGAGCCAAAGGGAAAGCTACTAGGCTGGTTCTATGATGGCTAAGGAGCTGTTCTAGGGCTGAGCTTGTGCTACTTGACTCCCTGAGCATGAGTCCCTCCCTGTCCTTCCAGGTTTGGGGATGCTCAGCAGTCAGTTTGCCCTTGTCTAACCCCAATGTTACAATAGTATCCAGCTGAGCCCACCTGCCCCCGCCATGCCTCAATTTATACTTGGTTGAATGCATTGGGTTAATATTTTATGCACGATTTACATATGCAACATTGTATATGAGATTAAAAATATAACCTAATAATGTTGTTTCTGGCTGACATTTGCCTCAATCCCTCTCTAACCTTCTAATTTGTCATTCACTGTATCTACAAATACACTCAGAATATGTGCATAAACAAGAATAAATTTTTTAAGTTTAAAAATATTTTTTGAAAAGTTTCCTAAAACCTGTATTATGAGATCTGGAAAACCCACAAAATATGCTTTCTTGACCTAATCATCTGATACCAAGAACATTCTAATGAAAGATACAAAAGAGGGATTATACTTTAGCCCAAAGGAATGAGTCTAATGATGAAATTTCAGGCTTGAAGCAAATACATGGCGGTGACATTTGGAGCGGAAGAACTTTCCCTGACATTTCTCAGATGTGTAGCTAAACTCCAGCTCCAACTATAAGTGAAGCTTAACGTGAATGAAGAGTTCGATCTTAAATGTTGACCTTTCCAAGCCAAATGATAATTTGCTCTTTTAAAGTGATGATCTTTAAGTGCCAAAAATTAAAGAACAGTCACCAAAAAGTTTCTTCTTTCAGAAAGATTAGTCTCCCAAACTCAAAAGTCCAGAAGAAGTCCTGGGCTTCTACCAAGGTTTAATTCAGCAGTTAATGTAATTCAAAGATCTGATTTCCTCCCATCATTCTACTGTATCAGCTGTGGGGTGAGTTTCATCCTCAGCTTGGCTCTCCTCACAGTAATGAAATGGATGAATTAATTCCAGACCTTACATCTTCATAGGCACTAATCAAAGTGTTATGGGGTGAACGGTGTCCCTCCAAAATTCATATTTCAAAGCCCTAACTCCCAGTACCTCAGAGTGTGAGATAGGTCCTTTAAAGAGGTAATTAGATTAAAATAAAACTGTTTATGGTGAGCCCTTATCCAAACTGACTGTTGTCCTTAAAAGAAGAGGAAAGTTGGACACACAAGAGATACCAGGGGTTAGTGTGCAAAGAGGAAAGACCATGTGGGGACATAGCAAGAAGGCGGCCATCTGCAAGGCAAGGTAAGAGGCCTCAGGAGAAACCAAACCTGCTGACACTTGATGTGGAACTTCTAGCCTCCATAACTGTGAGAAAATAAATTCCTGTTACTTAAGCCACCTGGGCTGTGGTATCATGTTATGGCAGCCCTAGCAATCTAATACACAAAGAAAGAGAGACTTTCCTTGTAACTGCTGCAAAAGAAAAGAAATATCTTCTCCCAAGAACAACAGCAAGCATCTCCATTATATTATATTAGTTCTGATTAGTTATTTAAGGGATGGAATAGATCCATTTGCCTTGGCTACTCAAGGCCCACTTCTAGAGCACAGGTAAAGTCAATTTCACCCAAATCAAGGCATAAGATTAGTTTCCCCTGAGTGGTTCCCCAGTGAAATTTACACTGGGTACAGTTCCGAGAAAGAGGAGACACAGATGCTGAGCACTGCAGATCATCAAGACTGAGTATCTTTCCCAGACCCATATGAGTCAGCAACAGTTTTTCAACCCAGGTTTGCTTCACTCCGTAGTCTAGTGTCCTCCACACCTTGCACCACCTCTCCAGTGTGGAGAAGCATCTTCTACTTCTTTTCCCAGTTTCAGAAAGCTCGGAAAGAAACAGGCTTATGAATGGAGAGAGGAGGACTGTTTACCGCAGCAGCGCCAAAAAAAAATTTTTTAAGCCATATAAAATGTTAGAAGTAGGGCTTCCCTGGTGGCACAGTGGTTGAGAGTCCGCCTGCCGATGCAGGGGACACGGGTTCGTGCCCCGGTCCGGGAGGATCCCACATGCTGCGGAGCGGCTAGGCCCGTGAGCCATGGCTGCTGGGCCTGCGCTCCGCAAAGGGAGAGGCCACAACAGTGAGAGGCCCGCGTACCGCAAAAAATAAATAAATAAATAAATAAAATGTTAGAAGAAAAAAAGTAACCTCACCCATAAAGCACAATTAAGGGAAATTTTTCCCTTTTTTTTTTTAAAAAAAACTCTATACTATGCAACAAGACATGAAGCATCTTTTAAACTGTTATCTGAGGAAGTAATGTTCATGAGTGGTTCTGAGATCAATACAGTGTTCTCTTTGTGTTTTCTCCATCCTCCTTTCTTTCCACTAACATGAGGGAGAATAAAGTGCTTTGGTCAGTTATGTATGGGAGAAAATACATTTCTTTGACCCACACAGCTCATAAAATCTTTTCAGAACAACTCTTGTGTCAAGTGGAACTTCTCATCTAAACTTGGCTCTGGTCCACTTACCAGGAAAGCTCTTTCATTTCTACATTAACAAAGGATGTTACTGAGGACTGCCTGGAGTTCTTGTTGGACTTTAAAATATGAGGAATTATAAAAAGTTTTTCATCCCTTTCCTGAATGCTTGCATTATCCAAATGCTGGCTCGGAATGAGGGCTCAGAATGAGATCCCAGAATGGAAGGACACTGAGGCTTGTCAGTTCCTCATCCTTAGGAGGGCAAGCGTGCTGTCTCGCTTTCGTGGGAAGTGACAACCCCCGACCCTGTGTGAGTCCCACTGTGCCACAGCTGCTTTTAGATTTCAAGGTGTATATAATTCAATCTGTTCATCCCTAATGAATACAAGTTTTCTTACCCCTGATCACAAAGCTTTGAAACAAGGCTTTGGTTTGTTCAGTTCTATTTTCAATAACACAAATTTTTTTTTGAACACAGCCACTAACTGGTCATCAAGCAGGTCTCAGTAATGGGCATTTTTCTCAGCCTCTCTGCAATCTCTAACCTTCCCTCAGACCTTTATGAGACAAGCGATAAATCCTTTTTACTGCTATGGGGGAGAAAATAGTAGTCATGGAGGAAAGGTGAGCAGAGACATGCTGGAAATGCCCCATCTGTATGCCTGCAAAGGCTCTGACAAAGTCCTTTGCTTTCTGTAATAGTTATCAACATCTGAGGGGGAGAGGGAGGGGGAATAGGCTTTTTGTTGTTATCCAAGATAGGATTTTTCCCTTACACTATAATACTGTTGAAATATAAAACAACATGAAACAGTGATGGCAAGAGATCTAGAACAGAAATCCAGAAATTCTAGCCCTGATTGTGTTCTAACCTGCTGGCTTCAAGTTCTTTATCATAAAATGGGGGAGTCCATTCTGGCTTTCAGTCTATCAAACAAATGTTTATTGAATCTCTGTTTCATGTCAGGCATGATGCAAACATCCTGACTTAGAAAATACATTCAGTGCCGACCTCAAAGAGCCTATAGCCCCACAGGAGCAATAAGTAAGCAGATACCTGTCATATAGAGGCATTAGTGCTATGATAAAGTTTACCATAGAGTACTGGGTGATAGGCATCATATATTATTAAAATTTACATTAATATATAAATAAAAGTTCACACATGGTATTGATAACTTTATTTTAATTAAAGATAACTTTTTCTTGCCTCTTTGCTTCCTGGTGCGCGAAGAGAGGGGATTAAGCGCGCCACTTAAAGGAGCTCCAGAGACGGGCGTGAGCCGCGGCCATCAGTGCGGACGTCAGAGACGGGCATGAGACGCTAAGGCTGCTGCTGCCGCCACCAAGAAGCCTGTGTGCAAGCACAGGTCACTCTCCACACCTCCCCTCCCGGGAACCTGTGCAGCCCGCCACTGCCAGGGTCCCGTGATCCAGGGACAAGTTCCCTGGGAGAACGCATGCGCGCCTCAAGCTGGTGCAACGTCATGCTGGCCTCTGCCGCCGCAGGCTCGCCCCGCATCCGTGCCCCTCCCTCCCCACGGCCTGAGTGAGCCAGAGCGGGGTCCCGTGATCCAGGGACAGCTTCCCCGGGAGAACGCACGGCACGCCTCAGGATGGTGCAACATCACGCTGACCTCTGCAGCCCCAGGCTTGTCCCGCATTCCGTACCCCTCCCTCCCCCCATAATCAGCTGCTCCTTTAACCCCGTCTTGTCTGGGCCAAGAACAAATGCCAGAAGGCGACCTACACGCAGAGGCGGGGCCAAATCCAAAGCTGAACCCCGGGAGCTGTGCGAACAAAGAAGAAAAAGGGAAATCTCTCCCAGCAGCCTCAGGAGCAGCGGATTAAATCTCCACAATCAACTTGATGTATCCAGCATCTCTGGAATAACTGAATACACAATGAATCATCCCAGAACTGAGGCAGTGGACTTTGGGAGCAACTGTAGACTTGGGTTAGCTTTCTGCATCTAATTTATTTCTGGTCTTATGTTTATCTTAGTTTGGTATTCAGAGTTTATTATCATTGGTAGATTTGTTTATTGATTTCTTTGCTCTCTACCTTTTTTTATATAAATAGATTTTTTTTTTTTCTGAGTGTGTAAGTATATGTTTCTTTGTGTGATTTTGTCTGTATAGCTTTGCTTTTACCATTTGTCCTAGGGATCTGTGCTTTTTCTTTTTTGTTTTTTTTTTGGATAGTTTTTAGCACTTGTTATCATTGGTGGATTTACTTTCTGGTTTGGTGGCTCTCTTCTTTCTTTCTTTCTTTTTCTTTTGTTATTACTTTTAAATCTTTTAATTTTTAATAATTTTTTATTTTAATAACTTTATTTTATTTTACTTTTTTCTTTCTTTCTATTTTTCTCCCTTTTCTTCTGAGCCGTGTGGCTGAAAGGGGCTTGGCGCTCCAGCCGGGTGTCAGGCCTGTGCCTCTAAGGTGTGAGAGCTGGGTTCAGGACATTGGACCACCAGAGACCTCCGGGCCCCACGTCATATCAAAGAGTGAAACCTCTCCCAGAGATCTCCATCTCATCAACACTAAGGCCCAGCTCCACTCAATGACCAGCAAGCTACAGTGCTCAACACCCTATGCCAAACAAAGAGCCAGACAGGAACACAACCCCAACCATTAGCAGAGAGGCTGCCTAAAATCACAATAACGCCACAGACACCCCAAAACACACCACCAGACATGGTCCTGCCCACCAGAAAGACAAGATCCAGCCTCATCCACCAGAACACAGGCACCAGACCCCTCCACCAGGAAGCCTACACAACCCATAGAACCAAATTTACCCACTGGGGGCAGACACCAAAAACAATGACAACCACAAACCTGCAGCTTGCAAAAACAGACCCCAAACACAGTAAGTGAAGCAAAATGAGAAGACACAGAAACACACAGCAGATGAAGGAGCAAGGTAGAAACCCACCAGAACAAATGAAGAGGAAATAGTCAGTCTACCTGAAAATGAATTCAGAGTAATGATAGTAAAGATGATCCAAAATCTTGGAAATAGAATGGAGGAAATACAAGAAACAATGAGAACCTAGAAGAACTAAAGAGCAAACAAAGAATGATGAACAACCCAATAAGTGAAATTAAAAGTTCTCTAGAAGGAATCAATAGCAGAATCACTGAGGAAGAAGAACGGATAAGTGACAAGGAAGATAAAATAGTGGAAATAACTACGGCAGAGCAGAATAAACAAAACAGAATGAAAAGAGTTGAGGAGAGTCTCAGAGACCTCTGGGACAACATTAACACACCAACATTCGAATTATAGGGGTCCCAGAAGAAAAAGAGAAAAAGAAAGGGAGTGAGAAAATATTTGAAGAGATTATACTTGAAAACTTCCCTAATATGGGAAAGGAAATAGTCAATCATGCCCAGGAAGCGCAGAGAGTCCCATACAGGATCAATCCAAGGAGAAACACCCCAAGACACATATTAATCAAACTATCAAAAATTAAATACAAAGAAAAAATATTAAAGCAGCAAGGGAAAAGCACCAAATAACATACAAGGGAATCCCCGTTAGGTTAACAGCTAATCTTTCAGCAGAAACTCTGAAAGCCAGAAGGGAGTGGCAGGACATATTTAAAGTGATAAAAGGGAAACAACGACAACCAAGATTACTCTACCCAGCAAAGATCTCATTCAGATTTGATGGAGAAATTAAAACCTTAAAGACAAGCAAAGCTAAGAGAATTCAACAACACCAAACCAGCTTTACAACAAGTGCTAAAGGAGCTTCTCTAGGCAGGAAGCACAAGAGAAGGAAAAGACCTACAATAACTAAACCAAAACAATTAAGAAAATGGTAACAGTAACACACATATCAATAGCTACCTTAAATGGAAATGGATTAAATGCTCCAACCAAAAGACACAGACTGGCTGAATGGATACAAAAACAAGACCTGTATATATGCTGTCTACAAGAGACACACTTCAGACCTAGGAACACATACGGAATTAAAGTGACGGGGTAGAAAAAGATATTCCATGCAAAAGGAAATAAAGAGAAACCTGGAGTAGCAATTCTCATATCAGACAAAATAGACTTTAAATAAACACTATTACAAAAGACAAAGAAGGACACTACATAATGATCAAGGGATCAATCCAAGAAGATGACCTAACAATTGTAAATATTTATGCACCCAACATAAGAGCGCCTCAATACATAAGGCAAATGCTAACAGCCATAAAAGGGGAAATTGACAGTAACACAGTCATGCTAGGGGACTTTAACACCCCACTTTCACCAATGGACAGATCATCCAAAATGAAAATAAATAAGGAAACACAAGCTATAAATCATATGTTAAACAAGATGGACTGAATTGATATTTATAGACATTCCATCCAAAAACAACAGAATACAGTTCCTTCTCAAGGGCTCATGGAACTTTCTCCAGGATAGATCATATCTTGGGTCACAAATCAAGCCTTGGTAAATTTAAGAAAATTGAAATAGCATCAAGTGTCTTTTCTGACCACAACTCTATGGGACTAGATATCAATTACACAGAAAAATATGTAAAAACTACAGGCAAATGGAGGCTAAAAAATACACTTCTAAATAACCAAGAGATCAGTGAAGAAATCAAGAGGAAAGCCAAAAATACCTAGAAACAAATAACAAAGAAAACACAACGACCCAAAACCAATGGGATGCAGCAAAAGTAGTTCTAAGAGGGAAGTTTATCACAATACAATCCTACCTCAAGAAGCAAGAAACATCTGAAATAAACAACCTAAACTTACACCTAAAGCAATTAGAGAAAGAACAACAACAACAACAAAAAAAAAAACCCAAAGGTAGCAGAAGGAAAGAAATCATAAAGATCAGATGAGAAATAAGTGAAAAAGAAATGAAGGAAACAATAGCAAAGATCAATAAAACTAAAAGCTGGTTCTTGGAGAAGATAAACAAAATTGATAAACCATTAGCCAGACTCATCAAGAAAAAAAGGGAGAAGACCCAAATCAATACAATTAGAAATGAAAAAGGAGAAGTAAAAACTGGAACTGCAGAAATACAAAGGACCATGAGAGAATATTACAAGCAACTCTATGCCAATAAGATGGACAACCTGGAAGAAATGGACAAATTCTTAGAAAAGCACAACTTCCCAAGACTGAACCAGGAAGAAATAGAAAATATAAACAGACCAATCACAAGCACTGAAATTGAGACTGTGATTAAAAATCTTCCAACAAACAAAAACCCAAGACCAGATGGCTTCATAGGCGAATTCTATCAAACCTTTAGAGAAGAGCTAACACCTATCCTTCTCAAACTCTTCCAAAGTATAGCAGAGGGAAGAACATTCCTCAATGCATTCTGTGAGGCCACCATCACCCTGACACCAAAACCAGACAAAGATGTCACAAAGAAAGAAAACTACAGGCCAATATCACTGATCAACATAGGTGCAAATATCCTCAACAAAATAGTAGCAAACAGAATCCAACAGCACATTCCAAGAGTCATACACCATGATCAAGTGGGGTTTACCCCAGGAATGCAAGAATTCTTCAATATATGCAAATCAATCAATGTGATACACCACATTAACAAATGGAAAGAGAAAACCCATATGATTATCTCAATACATGAAGAAAAAGCTTTTGACAAAATTCAAAAACAATTTATGATAAAAACCCTCCAGAAAGTAGGCATAGAGGGAACTTACCTCAACATAATAAGGGCCATATATGACAAACCCACAGCCAATATCATTCTCAATGGTTAAAAACTGAAACTATTTCCTCTAAGATCAGAAACAAGGCAAGGTTGTCCACTCTCACCACTATTATTCAACATAGTTTTGGAAGTTTTAGTCACAGCAATCAGAGAAGAAAAAGAAATAAGAGGAATTCAAATCAGACAAGAAGAAGTAAAGCTCTCACTGTTTGCAGATGACATGATACTATACATAGAGAATCCTAAAGATGCTACCAGAAAACTACTAGAGCTAATCAGTGAATTTGGTAAAGTAGCAGGATACAAAATTAATGCACAGAAACCTCTTGCATTCCTATACATGAATGATGAAAAATCTGAAAAAGAAATTAAGGAAACACTCCCATATACCATTGCAACAAAAAGAATAAAATACCTTGGAATAAATCTACCTAAGGAGACAAAAGACCTGCATGTAAAAAACTATAAGACACTGATGAAAGAAATTAAAGATGATACAAACAGATGGTGAGATATACCATGTTCTTTGATTGGAAGAATCAACATTGTCAAAATGACTATACCACCCAAAACAGTCTACAGATTCAATGCAATACCTATTAAGCTACCAATGGCATTTTTCACAGAACTAGAACAAAATATTTCACAATTTGTATGGAAACACAAAAGACCCCGAATAGCCAAAGCAATCTTGAGAACAAAAAATGGAGCTGGAGGAATCAGGCTCCCTGACTTCAGACTATACTACAAAGTTACAGTAATCAAGACAGTATGGTACTGGCACAAAAACAGAAATATAGATCAATGGAACAG
>NC_041215.1:124103122-124106228 GCF_002837175.3 Physeter macrocephalus | reverse complement strand
ACAGATGAATGGATAAAGAAGATGTGGCACATATATACAATGGAATATTACTCAGCCATATAAAGAAACGAAATTGAGTTATTTGTCATGAGGTGGATTGACCTAGAGACTGTCATACAGAGTGAAGTAAGTCAGAAAGAGAAAAACAAATACTGTAGGCTAACAGATATATATGGAATCTGAAAAAAAAAAACGAAGGTTCTGAAGAACCTAGGGGCAGGACAGGAATAAAGTCTCAGATGTAGAGAATGGACTTGAGGACATGGGGAGGGGGAAAGGTAAGCTGGGACGAAGTGAGAGAGTGGCACCGACTTGTATACACTACCAAGTGTAAAATAGATAACTAGTGGGAAGCAGCCGCAGAGCACAGGGATATTAGCTTGGTTCTTTGTGACCACCTAAAGGGGTGGGATAGAGAGGGTGGGAGGGAGATGCAAGAGGGAGGAGATATGGGGATATATGTATATGTATAGCTAATTCACTTTGTTATACAGCAGAAACTAACACACCATTGTAAAGCAATTATACTCCAATAAAGATGTTAAAAAATATAAATAAATAAAAATAAAAAATAAAGACAATTAAATTGTCTGAAAATATAATCAGAACTTTTCAAAATAGAATGCTTATGAGTTATGATTCAATATATGAAAATAGAATAGTTAAATTTTTAAAAAACTGGAAAGTATATCAGATGTCATTCTTTTACACCATACCCAGAATGTATAAGTGGAAACTTTTCTATACATTCATACAATTTCCAGATTGAATACTTCTAGGACCATATCGTAAAAGATACTAGTTTATTTCAACTCTAACATTTTAATTGTAATATATTTTCTTTGAAATTCTGTTTTGCAAAACATTTCCATTAACTAGTTTCAGTGCAGAAATCCAAAATCTGACATGGAATTAAATGTTATGCCCATAAATCTCAATTTTTTATATCACAGTAACTGTAATTGCCACTCAGAATAAAACACACACACACACATACACACACACAAATGCATTCTTCCGTTGATATTAGTAAACACTAATATTCCAGTTATCTTTTGCTGTATTTTTTTACTATTAGCTTTTGAAATTTAAATACGTGCTTCTATCCATCCACCCTCTCACTCCAGAAATCCACCAATCTAGAATATGTTTTGGCAGAAAAAAAAAAAAGTTCAACCCCCCATCTTTCTAGAACCTGGGGTTTTGATATTATACAAGACTTCAACCTTTTTTAAAAAATTAATCCAACCTCTGGCACGAGCCTCTTTCCAGTTACTTGCGGTGTGGCTTCTTACCCTAAATTAAATATCTGTCTTTGAGCTTAATGTTCAGCTGGGTGGAAAAATAAGAAGAAGAAGAATTGCGTTAAAACAGTTTGATGCATTTTTCGTTATTCAGTTTAGACACGAACCGAATGGTGTCACCCTGTCTTCTAGCAGAAAAATAAATAAATAAACAAACCATCAAAATCTCCAAAAGCAAATTAGTCACATCTCATATTTTTTTGCCATACGTATCTTAATTGCTTGTTTTGAAGGCACATTTTCAAAGCCATAGGTTTGAAGATTATACATTTGAGGCACTCCAAGCTAGCTTTTTCTTTTCAGATAATAAAATCCTTTCACCTGCAAACCAGTACAAGTTAAAATGGAGCTGCCTAAATTTCAGCATCTATTCAAGGTCTCTTGCAAAATTAAGGTTCTTTGTTTAAAACAGCAATAATTCTTCCACCTCTGGGCTCTTTGTAATCTAAGCTTACTGTGAAGAAAGAGTTATTCCATTTTGATCTAATTTCCAACAGCTCAAAGGTTAAGGATAGGAAAGTGGAGGAGTTAATTTCAGTAAATAGACTTTTTCTGGAAAGAAATTTTTGGTCCATTTACTATAGGTGGGCAGCCCCCACTGGTCATTATTTCTAGGAGAGCCCTGCTCAGGACTCAAGAGACTTTAGAGATAATGCCCTGAAAGTTTAATCTGATACTGAGGCAATCTGATCCATGACTCCTTGCCAACCCAGAGGAGAGGAATTTTGCTCATGAGAGCTTGGTACAGAGGTGATTTTAAGTATAGACACAAACTATGGAATTTTCTGGCATATGTTTGAGCACTCACTTTCGAAATTTCCAGCAGTGTGTGTGTGTGTGTTTGTGTGTGTGTGTGTGTACCATAGTCACAATTTCATGATTGTGGTCCTGCAGAGGGACTGAAGCAAGTGCCTTCTATAAAGCGTGAGGATTTGGTCTTTAGCTCTTGGGGGATTTTTCTGAAAACCTGAGATTTTTCCTCTGATGGTCCTCAATGCTTATGTTTTACAACTTCTCCTGAATATCTGTTAATTCTCATAACAACTTTCCAGGTAGTCCTTCCCAATTTACAGGTGAGGAGACTGAGACACATAGAGTTAATTCACTTTCCCATGGCCCCACAAATAATAGTGATAGGTTTGCAAGTCCAGGCAAACTCTGGAGACTGTACCCTCAAGAACTAAGCATAACTCTATACACTGAGTGGAGGAACTGTTCTCTCTACCCTGCTCCGAGTATATATCAGGATAATCACCCTGTTCCCAGTATATCCCAGAATATCCAAGACACATAATGGGTGACCCTTCTCTGGAAAACCTGAATGGCCCTAAATAAAAGTCCCCTGTAGAAGGGAAAACTGGACAATGAAGAAACTTGCAGTCAGCTAACATCTCTCCAGTGTACAGAGCTACAGATCAGTGTGGTAGGCCTCACTCTTAAATGTGAAAAATCACAGATTACCAAGTATTTGAAATGCACAAATGTGAAAGAAAAATATAAAGACCTGGAAAAAACAAAGTCAGTATTCCAACTAGAAGAGCACTTAAAAGTATAGAGTGATAACAGAAGACATTGCATCCATAAAGCAAATCAGGGTGCTATATAAAAGGAATAATCATACCAAATAGTATGAAAAATATATTCAACCCAGCAAAAGAGAAAGCAAAGATGATAAATTAGCAAATTATAAAAAGAGGAATAGGGTTTCCCTGGTGGCGCAGTGGTTGAGAGTCCACCTGCTGATGCAGGGGACACGGGTTCGTGCCCCAGTCCGGGAGGATCCCACATGCCGCGGAGTGGCT
>NC_041215.1:124085673-124103063 GCF_002837175.3 Physeter macrocephalus | reverse complement strand
CTGAGCCTGCGCGTCCGGAGCCTGTGCTCCACAACGGGAGAGGCCACAACAGTGAGAGGCCCACGTACCGCAAAAAATAAAAATAAAAATAAAGGAATATATAAATGACTAATATCATTAGTAGTGAGAGAGATGAGAATTAAAACCACTCTGTAATAAATGTCACAATCATTAAATTGGGGAAAATTTTAAATTCT
The DNA here is from genome assembly GCF_002837175.3 of Physeter macrocephalus. Taxonomy (NCBI): domain Eukaryota; kingdom Metazoa; phylum Chordata; class Mammalia; order Artiodactyla; family Physeteridae; genus Physeter; species Physeter macrocephalus. The sequence continues at coordinate 124,102,866 of NC_041215.1, read as the reverse complement.
GACAATATTAAGTGTTGACAAGGACGTGAAGTGACAGAAGCTCTGGAAGAGGGAGAGTAAATATGTAAACTGTCTTTGAAAGCAGTACCTTGCCAAGTTGCAGCTAAGCATATCTTACGACTAGCAATTCTACTCTTAGGTATGAATCCCAGAAAAACTCTTAAACATGTACACAAGGAGCCTTGTGCAAGAATGTTCATGGTAGAATTGTTTGAAATAACAGAAAAGAAAAACTGGAAAAAACCAAAATATCCATTAAGAGGAATGTGGATTAGTAAAATGTAGTATAGTCTTACAATGGGAACTACGAAAATGAATAAATGAGTTCCATATATCACCATGAATTAACCTCACAAACACAATTTTAAGCAAATAAAAGCAAGTTATGTGGCAATTCTTACAGTATGATGCCATTTATATAAAACATTTAAGAATATAAAACAATATGTAAGGGAAAATTGTAGTAAAACCATAAAAATCTACATAGCAGTGACAAACACCAATACAGATACCTCTGGAAAGGAAAAGGAGGCACTGTAATTGGAAAATTATTCACAAGGGCTACGACTCTATTTGTAGTGATTTTTTAAAATCAGGTGGCATGTTGTATTCATTATGTTTTTCTCTATACCACTTTGTGTGTCAGAGATTTTTTTTAAATAAACAATTACAAAATAAAAAATCCAGAAATTTAAAAAATGTAGTAGACAACATTTTAAATTAAATAGAAGGATTGGAATATAAGGTAAATATAATCTTTCATAAAGAAAAATAAGGATAATGAAAATTTTAAAGTGTAAAAAATTAAAAGTACAGACAAACCCAACATCTAACTAATAGGAATTTGAGACAGGAAGCAGAGAGAAATCAAGAGGAAGAAATTATCAAATAGATAATAGAGAAAAAAAAAGAAATTTCTAGAACGGAAGGACATGGATTTTCAAAGTAAGCAGGTTCAGTGCAGGTCCAGAAAAAAATGAACGAAAAAATCCATGCTAAACACTGTGAAATTCAAGTACTCTAAAAATAAAAATACTAAAATGTCCAGAAAGGAAAGATAGGTAACACAGAACAAAATTCAAAATAGAGTTGAAATTCTCAGCAGCAAAACTACTTGCTGAAAAATAATTGAACTAGGCCTTCAAATGATTTTCAATTAAAATTATATATTTCAACTATTGATCAAATGTCAGAGTGGAACTGCAGGAACTCAGAAAGTTAAGTTAGGTGAGAAAAAACATCTTAGTGAAGCAGATGAGTTTACTAGCATTATTTCATTATTTAACTATGTGCAGATATCACCTGTATACAAATTAAGTAAACTAAAATTAATTAAAACAAAAACACATATCAAGAAAGCTCTGCATATAATTTTAAGGGGTTTACAAAGAACCTAAAACACATTCATAGACCACATGGAGCACTAGGGGCTCTAGGTCAAGGAAAAAGTAAAAAGCTGTGAGATGAAGGAGAGGGCATAGGCAGAAGGTTTGCTTTTGACAAAAAAAAAAATGAGCACAACTTCAATGGTCACGAATGAAAACGGAGGTGGCTGGATATGGATGCTGCTTAGATGGCAGAAGTCGAAGGAATCCCCATGTGAATATGATGATGGGGATAAAGGGAAGAAAGAGGGAATGGAGGCCTTGAACAGCACATAAAAGGAAACCTTACAATTAGAATTCTCCTCTCTCTTCTGAAACTGGTTTTGTGTCGACTGACCCTTGTGCAATGTTATAACGAGGATTACATCACAGAGTAGGCTGGTGGGGACTGAGGCTTAAGCCCCTTCACCACAGTCTCTCTCCAAGTCATCCTAGATAAACATTCAAATAACCATCTGCAAACAAACCTTAAAATCTACACAGTCTGTACCTTCAAGACAAGTCCTCTACTCCTTTCTTTCAAAAACTTTGCCCCTAAGCCTATCCTATTCAGAGATTTTGAGAATTTCATTAATTTGTATAACCAGAAATCAAATATTTGTGATCAGGAAACAAATCTGATTTTTTGAGTACTGGGAATAAAAGTCTTGGCTCACACACAGAGGCCACTCTCTCCCAGATTCCCCAGTACAATCAGTCCACATCCTTCTGCCAACAAAACAAAAATTTAAACTGGGAGAAGGGTGCTAGCTAGAACTTTGTTACTTGGCCAATCTAGGCAGCAGGAAAGGTCCCAAAAGATGCCCCTCCATGTACTGACAAAGCCCCTCTTTGCAGAAGAAGGACGGGTTACTATCAGTTAAGGGGCCCCTGAGTAGATCAACCCATCTGAGGGAGCTGTCCGGAGACACTGTGTCCCCTTGGGAAAAACCCCTGACCCCTCCTTTAATTTGAAAACTCTTCACCATCTCGAAGGACAGGAAGTTGAGTTCAGTCTGTTACAAATCTTCATGATGTTAATTGAGTTAGATAGGAAAATAGCTTTGTAATTGACCTTTGTCATGATTCTCAGTTAAAATTTTAGATGAATATAAATTCAACTGGATAGATTAGAAAATAAATATAAAAATGAGGGTCTCCCCATTTCAGGTCATGCCACACTGAGGATAGAAATCACCCCCTTTTTTAATCTTTGGATGCCTCTGGGCCTTGCATAGTGCCATTAATGTTAACCACTAGGGTGGGCAACTGTCCTTCCTGGCTGCTGAAATGCCAGAAAACTCCACAAGTTGGATTTGCTGACAGAACTGGCTGGTGAAAAGTACTGGAGGAGGTATACTTTTTGAAAGTCACTGCCACACTGATGGAAATGCTTAAACATAATAAAAACAGCTCCTAAAAAGTTTGAACATTAGGAAGCCAAAACAATCTGTCTACTAACTTCAGTTTCCAGAGGCAGCCATCCAATTACAGTTTTTGTACTCATTTCACAACTCTGCATCTTTCTGGTCTTGTTGTTGGGACTTTCTAAAGAAATGAATTTTAATCAGCAAAATAAAAGATGAATGATTTCAATTTGAGGTCTTATAAAATCATTTTGAACATAAAAGGGCTAAGTGGAATTTCAAAGGCAGCGAGAGAAAGACTTTAACAGGTGAATACAAATTTTTTCCAACACATTCAATCTGTAAATATTCATTAAGCTTCTACCAAGATCCAGTCACTATATTAGGCACCAGGCATTATGTTAGTTTCTGGGCAATGTGATAAACACTGAATCTACACCAGAAAACAGGCCAAAAGACCCATAATGAAGAGATTTAACAAACATTTACATTCTGCCATGTCTTTCTCTGCAGTAGTTGTATAAACTCTAGCCATACAAAGTAAGCAGCTTGGTGATGTCACAGTAGGAAAAACAAGGCTCTTAGACACTAATGAGCTCTTCTAGCTCTTGAAGTTCTTTTGATCTTAATCTCAGTTTCGCCTGTAGTAAATTCCAAATTGTGACATTTAACTCTTTGTCAAACTGACTTTAGACATGTTCAGCATGTTACTCCCACAGATACTCTGCTTTCTAATTAGTATACACTGTGCCCATCTTTAAGCACTCTCCTTTGGTTATGAGACTGAGCCCAGAAAAGAGGTGCAGGAAATGAAGCCGACTTGGGGACTCCGGGTGGTATTTGTACCTCATTGTTGATTTCCTCCCCTCCACACCTCAGTCACCTGATGAAACCCCACCCTCTCACTGCTTCCCCTCTTTCCTAGAGATTTACCTCCTTAATAAGGAGGGGCCAAGAGCAGGTCTGACAGCAGTCACTGGAGTCTGGTCCTCGCGGGGCTTCCGGAGCACACAGGTACAGGAAAAAGGACTAGGGTCTGGAGTGACCCAGCTTGTCTTGAATTCTAGTTCTTATTTATTGGTGGCTGTATAATTCTGGATGAGCCAAACTGACTTCTCTGAGACTCACTGTCCTCATTTGTAAACTACGGGTAACAATGCCCATCTCATAAGATGCTAAGATGACCCCGTGAGTTAATACACTTGAAGCAGTTATCACAGTGCTGAGCTAATAGTAGGTTCTTAGACAGTTTTCTTCCCTTTTATTCCTCACTTCTTTCTACTGATACCAGTAGCTTCTTTGGGCATCAGGAGCCCTCTTCACTATGAGTTAGGTTCACCCAGTAGCCTGTATTTTTCTATGTCCTCTTTTTAGATCTTCTCCTTTTCTTCTTGGAGCCTAGGTCAGTCCCTTCCATATTCTAATCTTTTTTAAAATATATGTAACAACTTTATTGAGATATGATTCACATACCATACAATTCAACCATTTAACATGTACCATTCAATGTTTTCTAAAATATTCAAAGACATGTGCAACCATCACAGTAGTCAATTTTTGAATATTTGTATCACTTCAAAAAGAAACCTTTATCAGTCATTCCTCATTTCTTCCCCAGTCTCCTTTTCCTAGACAACCATTAATCTACTTTCCGTCTCTATAGATTTACCCATTATGAACATTCCTATACGGAATCATACAATATGTGGTCTTTTCTAACTAGTTTCTTTCATTTACCATAATGTTTCAAGGTTCATTCAAGTGGAAGCATGTATCAGTACTTCATTACTTTCTATTACCCAATAATATTCGATTGTATGGATATACCACATTTGTTTATCCATTCATCCGTTGATGCACATTGAGTTATTTCAACATTTTGGCTATTATGAACAATGCTACTCTGAACATTCATGTACAAGATTTTGTATGAACATAGTGTTCATTTCTCTTGGGTATATACTTAAGAGTGGAATAGCTAGGACATATAACTCTTATTTTAACTTTTTTAGGAACAGCCACTGTTTTTAAAAACAGCTGTACTACTTTACATTCCTATCAAAAGAGTACAAGTGTTCAAATTTTTCTACATTCTTTTCAACACACTTACTATCTGTTTTTTTTATTATAACCATTCTAGTGAGTGAAAAGTTGTATTTCATGTGGTTTTGATTTGCACTTTTCTAACAAGTAATGATGTTGGGCATTTTTTCATGGATTTATTCGTCATTTATATACCTTCTTTGGGTAAATGTCTACTTAGATCCTTTACCCATTTTTAAATTTAGTTTCTCATCTTTTTATTTTTGAATTGTAAGAGCTCTTTACATATTCTATATACAGCTCTCATATATCAGATATATGATTTTCAATTATTTTCTCCTATTCTGTGGGTTTTCTTTTCACTTTCTTCATGGTATATTTTGAAGCACCAAAGTTTTTAATTTTGAGGAAATCCAATTTATCTTCTTTTTCTTTTGCTGTGTGTACTGTTGGTGTCATATTTGAGAAGGCTTTGCCTAACCCAAGACCATGAAAATTTACCCCTATACTTTCTTTTAAAGTGTTTTACAGTTTAGCCTTTACATTTAGTCTGTGATTCATCTTGGGTTAATTTTTGTGCATTGTATAAGGAAGAGATCTGCCTTTGTTCTTTTGCAAGTATATATCCAGTTATTCCAGCATTTGAAAGATTATTTTCCTCCATTGAATTTTCTTGGCATCCCTGTCAAAATCAATTGACCATAAATCTAAGAATTTTGGAACTCCTAATGTTCCATTGATCCACATATCTCTCTTTTTTCCAGTGCCATATTTTCTTGATTACTGTAGCTTTGTAATAAGTTTTGAAGTCAGACAGCGTGAGTCCTCCAAATTTGTTTTTCTGGTTTTGAGATTGTCTCTATCCTGGGTTCGTTGTATTTCCACAGGAATTTTATAATCACCTTGTCAATTTCTGTAACAAAAAAAGTCAACTGGTATTTTGAAAAGGACTGTGTTGACTCTTTAGATCAAATTGTATTTGAAAGTACTGTCATCTTAACAATAATCTATCCATCTATGAGCATAGGATATCTATTTCCATTTATTTCTTTAATTTATTTCAAAAATGTTTTGTAGTTTCTAGAGTATGAGTTTTGTATTTTTGTTAAATTTAGTTCTAAGTACGGTTTTCCCTCCGATGCCATTAAAAATGAATTTGTTTTCTTAATTTCATTTAAAAATTTTTCACTGCTAGTCTATGGAAATGCAATTGATTTTTATATATATTTTATACCTTGTATAACTCATTTACTAGTTCTAGTTAATTTTTACTGGTTTTCTTAGACTTTTTTTTTGTATTAGATAATGTCATCTGCAAATAGAAATCATTTTATTTCTTCCTTTCCAATCTGGATGCCTTTTATAGCTTTTTATTGTCAATTGTCCTGGCTAGAATCTCCAGTACAATGTTGAATAGAAGTAGCAATAGTGAATCCTTGTATTATTCCTTATCCTAGGGAGAAAGCATTCAGTCTCTCACCATTAAGTATGATGCTAGTTGTGGGTTTTTCATAGATGTTCCTTATTAAGTTGAGGAAGCTCCCTTCCATTTCTAGTGTGTTCAGTGTTTTTATCACGAAAAGGTGTTGGACTTTTTCAAATGCTCCTCTGTGTCTATTGAGATTATAGTGTGGTTTTTGCCCTTTATTCTATCAATATGGTTCAATGCATTCATTGATCATCAAATGTTAAACTAACCTTGCACTTCTAGGACAAAGCTCACTTGATAATGGTGTATAATTCTTTTTAGTTGAAGAATTCAATTTTCTAGTATTTTACTGAGGATTTTTTACCTATGATCATAAAAGAGACTGGTCTGTAGATTTATTGTGATGTTTTGACTGGCCTCGTAGAATGAGACATGAAGAATTCTCTCCTCTTCTTTTTTTTTTTTTTTTTTTTTGGGGGGGGGTATGCGGGCGTCTCACTGTTGTGGCCTCTCTCGTTGCGGAGCACAGGCTCCGGACGCGCAGGCCCAGCGGCCATGGCTCACGGGCCCAGCCGCTCCGCGGCATGTGGGATCCTCCCAGACCGGGGCACGAACCCGGTTCCCCTGCATCGGCAGGCGGACACGCAACCACTGCGCCACCAGGGAAGCCCTCCTCTTCTATTTTTTAGAGAAGTTTTGGAAGGATTGGTTTTAATTATTCTTTAAACATTTGGTAGAATACACCAGTGAAGCCATGTGGGCCTGGGCTTTTCTTTGTGGGAAGTTTTTTGATTATTGACTCAATCTCTTTATTTATTACATTAGTTCCTAGAGCTACCATAACAAAGTACCACAAATTGGCTAGCTTAAAACACCAGTCATATTGGAGTAAAGCTCACCCTATTTCAGTATGACCTTATCTTAATTTAATTAATTACATCTATAATGACCCCATTTCCAAATAAGGTCACATTCTGAGTTACTAGGAGTTAGAACATTAACATATCTTTCAGGGGATTCATTCAAATACTTGTTTTGGATCTATACAGATTTTCTATTTCTTCTTCAGTTAGTTTCAGTAGTTTGTATCTTTTAGGAAATTTCTTCCTTTCATCTAAATTATTTAATTGTTAATAGCAGATGTTCATAGTTTTCCACTATAATTCTTTTTAATTATTGTGAGGTTGGCAGTAATGCTCCCTTTTCATTCCTTATGTAAGTAATTTAAGTCTTCTCTTTTTTTTTTTTCTTGGTCATTCTGGCTAAAAATTTTGTCAATTTTGTTGATCTTTTCAAAAAACTAACTTTTGGTTTCACTGATTCTATTTTATTAATTTTATTCCATTCTCTACTTTATTCATTTTCTCTCTAAAATTTACTATTTTCTTTGTCTGCTTACTTTAGATTTGGTTTTCCTTTCTTTCTCCAGTATTTTAAAGTGGAAGTTTAGGTTATTGATTTGAGATATTTACAGCGATAAATTTCCCTCTAAACACTGCTTTAGCTGCATCTCATAAGTTTTGTTAAGTTGTGTTTTTATTTTCATTCATCTCAGAGTATTTTTTAATTTTCTTTGTGGTTTCTTCTTTCACCCATTGGTTATTTAGGTATATTTTGTTTAATTTCAACTTTTTGTAAATATATCAAATTTTTTCTGTTATTAATTTCTAATTTCATTCCTTTGTGGTTGGAAAACATATTTTGTATGGTTTTGATCCTTTTACATTTATCTATGATTGTTTTATAATATAGCCTATGGTCTATCCTGGGGAATGTTTAGTATGCACTTGAGAAGGATATGTATTCAAGCATTGTTGGGTTTGTGTTCCATAGATGCCTGTAATGTCTACTTGGTTTATAGTGTTGTTCAGTCTTCTATTTCCTTATTGGTCTTCTGCCTCATTGCTCTATCTATTATTTAAAGTGAGGTACTGAAATCTCCAATTATTATTGTTGAATTTCCTATTTCTCCCTTTAATTCTGTCAGTTGTTTTGTGTATTTTCAGACTCTGTTGTTAAGAGCATATATGGTTATGACTGTTATATCTTCTTGATGGATTAACTTTTTGATCACTATTAAATGTCCTTAGACTCTACTATTAACCAATTTCTTCCCTTAGTTCAAAGTTTTCCATTTGCACTTATATTTTACCACATATTTTATAATATTATCATTGATATTTTTTCACAGAAACCCTTTTTATGAAATCCTAAAATATGTCAGTGTATCTCTGTTATGGGCTGGATTGTGTCCCTCCAAAATTAATATGCTGCAGTTCTAACCCCCAGTAATTCAGAATGTAACTGTATTTGGCAATAAGGTCTTTAAAGAGGTAATTGAGTGAAAATGAAGTCATTAGAGTGGACCCTAATCCAACACGACTGGTGTCCTTATAAGAAGAGGAGATCAGGAGCCGAGGCCAGTCTCATGGGATCCTCCAATGTCCTATATTCAAAAACTCCCCTTGAAGCTGCAGTGAGAAGCCCTAGGATTTAGTGGACTCCTGTCTCCCTCCTGGTCCTAAGGCTCAGTACTGCCTACAGAGGCAGAGAGAGCCCTCAGATTCCAAAGTCAGAAATCTTCAGTATCAAATGATGATTCTGCATTTTACTATGTGCCCCTGAGCAAGCTAAATGACTTTTATAGTTTTCATAGTCTGTAATGACAAGGTTAACAATTTTACCTACCTTGTTTTGCTCAACTATTGAAAGAATGCAATAAACAGTTTAAGGCATGTAAAGCTTTATTCTCAGTAGAAGCTGGATATTATAATAATTACTATTATTGCTTCTACTTAATCCATGTTCTCCTTCTACTCATAACCAAGGCATCCTGGCCTACAAAATATGTTGCCTATGTTTCCCTGCCACAATAACTTAAAAATAAAAGGACTGCCTATTCCCTCTCAATTATGTCACAGAATCCCCAGAGGATGCTCGTGAATAAGTATTTTCAGTTGTAATACAACATCTGCTATTTTTCTTCTCTCCTGTTCAGACTCTTTTGACTTATCTGTTCTTCTGTTTTCCAGGCTTGTCATCAAGGGTGCCCATGCTAACAGAGCTATCTTCCTTTGTCCCCAAAGCTGTCAGACCCATAATCCATGCTCACACTGCTGACCATCAGGTGCACTAGGTGCTGCTGTCAGAAACATGAGCATGGTTGGTTCACTTAAATGCTTACAATGTTGATAATACTCCATCCCTTATCAGCCTTCCCTCCTGATTTCCTATGATTACTCCAAACATTGAACCACTGGCATTAATTGCCTCAGGGTGAGAGCAAGTATGTACATCCTGCAACCAAGGGGGAAATTTTCAAAGAGATAGGTGATAAAGTTGACTTAAATCTATTAGCAAGCAATATTCCAGAAATGCAGATTTTTTAAATTCCCTTTTCATACTATGAGCAAAACCTATAAACCTGATCATAGAGTTTAATAAAGGCTATCTTGTGTGTATGAATGAAAAAAATGACATAACAGTCGAAGTCCTTTGTTTATTCAGATGCCGTGCTATAAAGTATCTTAAATTGTTATATAAGTGAAGCTGAATTCATGACCTAGTGACTTAAACAAACAACTTCATGGTTAGCTAACAAACTAAGGCCTAGTTCCCAAGTAGTATTTAATCTGATTATACCCTGGTGTTTATAACACAGGATAGATTCCTGTTGAGTTTTCCTGCCTCTCTTGCTGAATATCACAGTTCCTCCTTCATTGCCATTTAACATAAAGAGATAAAAATTATTTTGTTATCAAAATAGTAATAATATAATTATTTTGTTATCAAAATGTTTGTTGAGCATATGTGAAGCATATTTGATTTTGAAGCATATTTGAATAATTGTGAGAAGTCATAAAATATATGATAATTCATAAACAATACCTATTGGTAATCACTTCAGATATAACTGAAGGCAAAAACATGACTTTTTTCTCTTTTCCCATCTTAGGTTGAACTTTTTGCTTATAACCCACTATAAAAATTCAGTACAGGGGTTCCCTGGTGGCGCAGTGGTTCAGAGTCCGCCTGCCGATGCAGGGGACATGGGTTTGTGCCCCGGTCCGGGAAGATCCCACATGCCGCGGAGTGGCTGGGCCCGTAAGCCATGGCCGCTGAGCCTGCGTGTCCGGAGCCTGTGCTCCACAACAGGAGAGGCCACAGCAGTGAGAGGCCCGCATACCGCAAAAAAACAAAAAAATAAATAAAATAAAAAATTCAGTACAACTTCTAATATTTTAAAATATTGGTTGATAATTTCCTGCCTCCTTGCCACAATTGTTTACAACCAGGTTGAATTAAATAAAAGTGCCTCTGACAATTCTAAACCTAAAATCAGAACTCAGAGCCTTTTTCTTCCATATGGACCTTTTAAAGTTTTGAAGATAATTGACCTAAACATTTGAGTCAAGAAACTAGAAAAAGAACAGCAAAGTAATTCAAAATAAAGTAGAAGAGAAGAGATAAACACAGTAGCATAAATAAAATAGAAACATTTTTGTTAAAAAAAAATAGTTTTTATTTTTTAAACCAGGTGGTTTTTTTGAAAGATATAACATAGAAAATCCTGTGGTAAAAGTGCACAAGAAGAAAGAGACACAAATAACAATATTGGAATGAAAATATGTCAAAACTCAGACACAGAAGACACCTTTAAAATAAAGATATTACTGTGAAAGACTATATAGTTCAGTGCTTTACAAATCTTAAATGAAATAAAAATAATTTAAAAATATAAACTAACAAAATTGACTTAAGAAGAATTAGAGAACCCAAAGGAACCAGAAATAAATAAATTGGATTGGTAGTCAGAAACCACCTCCCAAGAGGCTCTAAGTCTAAAGGCTTGAGAGAAGATTTTCAACAAGGAAGAGGAATTTTCAACCTTATACAAACCATACCAACAAAGAGAAAAATAGGGTGATATACAAAATACATTTCATGCAGCTAGTATATTACTCAATATAGAGAGGAGAAAGAGAGGGGAAAGATAGAGGGAAGGAGGAGGAGGAGGGAATATCAAATGCAGGGTCTGATCTGTTAGTGGAACCCTGTGGGGAGGGGACGCGGTTGGCCAGTTGACTGCCAACGGTTGTGAGACAACAGAGAAGGTAGGAAAAGGGAATTTTCTCCTCTTAGTTACAGTCTGGATTCCCTTTAATGTTTTTCTGAGAGCTCCAAGTAAAATATTCAATTCATTTTTAATAACTTTTGGCTACTGAAATTTGTTTTTTAAAAAATGACTGTAAATACTAAGTGAAACAAGTCAGACTGAGAAAACCAAATACCGTATGATATCACTTCCGTATGATATCACTTACATGTAGAATCTAAAAAAGCCCAACTCAGAAAAACAGGGAGTAGAAGTAATTGTTAGGGGCAGGGGAGGTGGTAAGGGAAATGGGGGGCTATTGGTCAAAGAGTACAAACTTCCATTTATAAGATTAACAAGTTCTAGAGATCTAATGTACAATGTGGTGATTATAGCTAATAATATTGTATCATATACTTGAATGTTCTCACTACAAAAAAGAAATGGTAATTATATGACATGATGGAGATGTTAGCTAATGCTATTGTGGTAATCACTTTGCAATATACAAATGTAATAAATTGACACTCTGTACATCTTAAACTCATATAATTTTATATGTCAATTATATCTCAATAAATCTGGGGGGAAAAGTGACTATATAAAGAGACTGACTGGTTGGAGGGCCAGGAAGATTTATTCAGTTTATAAAATGCAATGTACTGATTAGAAATGGTAAGACTCCCTCTCCCCTTTTTGAATTATTCTTTACATTGCTAAAGTAGAGTTGTCAAGGTCCAATGAACTTACAGGAAAAATAATCTATTATTTTAAATTATAAAATACTTAATGCATATGAAGTAATACATACATATTTATATTCATATGTGTGTATATGATATAAACATAAGGTGTACTTACTATTAACTTTTAAGAAAAAAATTCCAATATCTTATAAGGGACCTGTGTTTCTTACTTCTCTACTTCCCCATCTATCTGAATTTTCTGCTTATCATATCATGCTTTTTACTATAGTTTACCATTCTCCCAAAACACTATGTTGATAAAGTTTTCACATCTTTCAACTTCATATAAATTGAATCTCCACCTTGCTTTTTCAAGCATTATGTTTTTGAATATAGCTATATTGGTAGTTATGGTTCATCCTTTTTCATTGCTGTAGAATATTCCATTGTCTAAATATTCTACAAGTTATTTATACATTTTAATGTTGAGGAATATTTGGCATGTTTCCAGTTTTTAGGGTGTTTGGAACAACCAGCTATGAAAAATTATTTTATATCATCCAGAAGTGCATATGTGCAAGTTTATCATAGGCATAGACCTGAAAGATGAAGTTCTGAGTCAAAAATCATGTAAATTTCAGTTTTTACAAAACAATACTAAATTGTTTCTAAAAGTAGTTTTACCAATTTATGTTCTAAGCAGTATTTCATGAGTTCCTGCTCTTTAACATTAGATGTTTTAATTTTTGTGACCCTGATGTTCACTAAAACAAAATTGTGATGTTATTGGTGTTTCCCTCATAACTAATAAGGTTGGCATATTCTTCATATGTTTTCTTGCCATTAAAAGATGCCAAAGCATAGTTTAGAAGAATTTCTCTAGAAAGAAATCTTCCATAGTAATGTGCAACCACTCCTCAGTGCCCTGCCAAGCTAGGGCACATTCAACCCACACTTTAGCAAAAGTCTCTGGCCTCCAGCAAAGATTCAGGGAGCTCCTACAAGACAAGGCTTCTCCAGAAACCCTACTTCTCCCTCCGACAGAACCTTCTCAAAATATAGGCCCCAAGTGCCAACCCCAAGAGCTAGTGCAGAAACCAACCAGCTGAGGGAAGTCTTTCTGAGGATACTTCCTGACTCTGAACAACAAACAAAACAATCAAGCAGGCCTTGGTGACATCAGTGTCTGAAAAACAGAATGCACTTTCTGCCATGGTCTTACAAGAAGATTGTGTGGAGAAGCTTGAGGTCAGGTTTAACAGATGAAACTTGAGCTTGTGTCTATACATCATGAGAAGTAGTTTAACATGAAAACATCTATTTCCCAATGTAAAAATTATACTTTACAGAATTAACATTATCTATACAAGGAAAGCCTACATTTGCTACCAGTTCAAACTCTATTCAGTAGCATTTTATTCTCAAAAACATTTACATTTCTCTACTTCTATTTTTTTGTATTTATGTATATATTTATATATATGTGAATTTATTTATTATCAACATTCTGGATTGTATAGTGGAAAAACAAAATGGTTGATTCTGAAATGACCCTGTCTTCCATGTGTTTAACAAGATCTTCACTGCATGCTAATTGCTTCAACTCCTTACCTGTTTTATTTTATTTATTTAGCTTTTGTGAAAGATGATTTTTTTAATTTAACTTTTTTAAATATTTTAATTTGATTGCAATAGAGTTGATTTACAAAATTGTATTAGTTTCAGGTGTACAAAAAAGTGATTTAGCTATACATTCACATTTATCCATTCTTTTTCAGATTCTTTTCTCATATAGGTTATCACAGAATATTGAGTAGAGTTCCCTGTGCTATACAGTAGGTCCTTGCTGATTATCTATTTTGTATATAGTAGTGTGTATATGTTAATCCCAAACTCCTAATTTATTGCCCTCCCCACATTTCCCCTTTGGTAACCATAAGTTTACTTTTGAAGTCTGTGAGTTTGTTTCTGTTTTGTAAATAAGTTCATTTGTATCATTTTTGCCCTCCCCACATTTCCCCTTTGGTAACCATAAGTTTACTTTTGAAGTCTGTGAGTTTGTTTCTCTTTTGTAAATAAGTTCATTTGTATCATTTTTTTAGCTTCCACATGTAAGTTAAATGATATTTGTCATTGACTCCACTTAGTATGATAATCTGTAGGTCCATCCATGTTGTTGCAAATGGCATTATTTTATTCTTTTTTATGGCTGAGTAGTATTCCATTGTATATATGTACCACATCTTCTTTATCCATACCTCTGTCAATTGTCATTTAGATTGCTTCCATATCTATCCTGAGAAAGAAAAATGTATCTGGAGGAATCAGGCTCCCTGTCTTCAGACTATACTACAAAGCTACAGTAATCAAAACACTATGGTACCAGAACAAAAACAGAAATATAGATCAGTGGAACAGGATAGAAAGCCCAGAAATAAACCCATACACCTATGGTCAATTAATCTATGACAAAGGAGGCCAGAATATAAAATGGAGAAAAGACAGTCTCTTCAATAAGTGGTGTTGGGGAAACTGGACAGCTACATGTAAAAGAATGAAATTAGAACATTCTCTAACACCATATACAAAAACAAACTCAAAATAGATCAAAGACTTAATTGTAAGACTGGATACTATAAAACTCTTAGAAGCAAACATAGGCAGAACACTCTTTGACATACATCACAGCAATATCTTTTTGGATCCACCTCCTAAAGTAATGAAAATAGAAACAAAAATAAACAAATGGGACCTAATGAAACTTAGAAGTTTTTGCACAGCAAAGGAAATCTACTTCTCTTTTTTAAAAGATAATTTTTACTAAAGTTGAAAATATTGACATTAGAGAAAGCAAGACCTCAAAAGAAAAAAATAAAGATAGTTCTGAGATACTTCCAAAATTATTGTATCAGTTTCACTCCCATCATCAGTGAAGAAGTTCCTGTTTTTCTACATTCTCTTGGGTGATCTGGGCAAATCACTTAACCACACTTGGCAGGTGAGGAATAGTTCATTGTGGTTCTAATCTTGTCTTATTCATTAACAGAAATAATGCTGTGTGATGTAAATTCTGTGGACTGCAGATTACTACATGCATTTTCTGGTAACTTCTCAGATACAGCAGCAACAGGTTAAATAAGAGCAAAAGAGATGAGATGCTTAAAAAAGAAGAGGATGGAAACTAAAGTTTAGTAAGCACCAACTATGTTTCATGAGACAGTGGTTTACTTGCATTATTGAAGGCAATCCTCATACATCCTTGTGAGATGTAGAAAACCCCATTTTAACAGGAAAGGAAACGATACTCAAAGAGATTAAGAACCTCTCAAGGTCAGTGGTAGTCAGTGATTTCTTGCCACTGTCACACTGGCTCTAACACTAAAGATCATCATTTTACCATGTTTCTTTCTACAGGAAATCCTTAATACATTACAGATGGTGTTTGTAAAATGAATTGATATTGTTATGGTAAAGATGCTAAAATCCAAATTTTTCTTTTTATCTTAGAAGTTAAGTTATAAGAAATAAGAAATTCTTTATGAGAAGAAAACTAGAATTCAATTTTTTCTGGTTAATATCACTGTAGACAGCAAACAGAAAAATAAATTAAGATGTGAAGACATCTTTGATCAGATATTTTGCATGGGTTTTGTGTGTGTGTGTGTGTGTGTGTGTGTGTATTTCTAAGTTCTGATCAAGTCTCAGATGCTCAATTTTAGAGTAATGGCCTCAGGCAGCTCATTTAATCAATTATAAATGTTAGAATTACATATTTTATAATAAACATTTTCTAAAGTATACCAAAATCAGATAAATGAGATAATAGAGCAATAAGTAGATTAAGGCTATATCTAACATGCTCCACGGTTCTAGCCTTGCACAAGAATGCACAGGGTTTTAATCATACTTTGTAATTCTTATTTTATTATTACTCCAAAAGAGACCAAAAAATGGAAAAGTATATTTATCCATGCAAAAGAATTCAGAAACCGTCTTTGAAGAAGCTGAGGGTAAACTTGGGAAAATTATGTCGTTTTTACAACAATTGATTTGCAAATTTTGTTTTGCAGCCCTTTTTTTCCCAGAAATAATTTCTGGTATAAATGTAAGTGATATGAGTGTTCCACTTAAGAGATTGGAATCCATTTTCTCATAAATTGCAATTGTAACTCTAATTGCATGAAGATCATTCTCATATATTTCATTGTTTTAATATTTGGGCCTTTGTTTTAATGCTTTTGTTCTTTATGTAAGATTTTCATTTATTGGTTTCTGGAAATAAGAATCTAGATAATTTGCTGCCAGAACTTCTGACAACTGGATGGTTCCTCTGCTCAAATTTGATACAAGGTTGATGAGACCATTGGAATCTTATTTTTTAAATAAAAAAACTCTAAACTTTGATATTTCACACACTAGTCTAAAACCCTCCATGTGAGTAGTTAGGTATCTAAATATAGACTCTGTACCAGAAAAAAATCAGACACCAGAGGTTAATTAAATCTTAAATAATTGAAGATTTATGGCTTGTTGATAAGTATTTATCTTAAATAATCCACAATTAGGAATGAAATTAAAATTCTGTGCAGATCCATCAAAATGATTATCAAGAAAACTGATTGGCTAGTCCCACATTCTGCCATAGCAGAGCCTAAACAAAGATTTATATGCACATGGGTCTGCCCTCAGGGCCCTAAAATAAAAAGGGCAGGCTGAGATGTAGAGGTAATGAAGGTAATAAAAATAATCAAGTGAACAATCTAATCAACTCATAATTGAGTACTTTTCTTACATACAAAATATGACCTTATAATGATAAAGTGGACTTTTTAGCTGTAAGAATTTTTTTAACATCTTTATTGGTATATAATTGCTTTACAGTGGTGTGTTAGTTTCTGCTATATAACAAAGTGAATCAGCTATATGTATACATATGTCCCCATATCTCCTCCCTCTTGTGTTTCCCTCGCACCTTCCCCATCCCACCCCTCCAGGTGGTTACAAAGCACCGAGCTGATCTCCCTGTGCTATGCAACTTCTTTCCACTAGATATCTATTTTACATTTGATACTGTATATATGTCCATGCCACTCTCTCACTTCGCCCCAGCTTACACTTCCCCGACTCCATGTCCTCAAGTCCATTCTCTACATCTGTATCTTTATTCCTCTCTTGCCCCTAAGTTCTTCAGAACCTTTTTTTTTTTTTT
>NC_041215.1:124084906-124085465 GCF_002837175.3 Physeter macrocephalus | reverse complement strand
ATCAATTTATATTCCCACCAACAGTGCAAGAGGGTTCCCTTTTCTCCACATCCTCTCCAGCATTTATTGTTTGTACAGTTTTTGATGATGGTCATTCTGACTGGTGTGAGGTGACACCTCATTGTAGTTTTGATCTGCATTTCTCTAATGATTAGTGAGGTTGAGCATCCTTTCATGTGTTTGTTGGCAATTTGTATATCTTCTTTGGAGAAATGTCTATTTAGGTCTTCTGCCCATTTTTGGATTGGGTGGTTTTTTTTTTATATTGAGCTGCATGAGCTGCTTGTAGATTTCGGAGATTAATCTTTTGTCGCTTGCTTCGTTTGCAAATATTTTCTCTCATTCTGGGGGTTGTCTTTTCGTCTTGTTTATGGTTTCCTTTGCTGTGGAAAGGCTTCTAAGCTTCATTAGGTCCCATTTGTTTATTTTTGTTTTTATTTCCATTTTTCTAGGAGGTGGGTCAAAAAGGATGTTGCTGTCATTTATGTCATAGAGTGTTCTGCCTATGTTTTCCTCTAAGAGTTTTATAGTGTCTAGTCTTACATTTAGGTCTTTAATC
>NC_041215.1:124065631-124084708 GCF_002837175.3 Physeter macrocephalus | reverse complement strand
CAAGGACATGGTATATCTCTCCATCTGTTGGTATCATCTTTAATTTCTTTCATCAATGTCTTATAGTTTTCTGCATACAGGTCTTTTGTCTCCTTAGGGAGGTTTATTCCTAGGTATTTTATTCTTTTTTTCCTTAATTTCTCTTTCAGCTTTTTCATCATTAGTGTATAAGAACACAAGAGATTTCTGCACATTAATTTTGTATCTTGCTACTTTACCAAATTCATTGATTATCTCTAGCATTTTTCTGGCAGCATCTTAGGATTCTCTATATACAGTATCATGTCATCTGCAAACAGTGACAGCTTTACTTCTTCTTTTCTGATTTGGATTCCTTTTATTTCTTTTTCTTCTCTGATTGCCGTGGCTAAAACTTCCAAAGCTATGTTGAATAATAGTGGTGAGAGTGGACAACCTTGTCTTATTCCTGATCTTAGAGGAAATGGTTTCACTTTTTAACCCTTGAGAATGATGTTGGCTGTGGGTTTGTCATATATGTTCTTTATTATGTTGAGGTAAGTTTCCACTCTGCCTACTTCCTGGAGAGTATTTGTCATAAATGGGTGTTGAATTTTGTTGAAAGATTTTTCTGCATCTATTGATGGGTTTTCTCCTTCAATTTGTTAATATGGTTTATCACACTGATTGATTTGCGTATATTGAAGAATCCTTGTATTCCTGGGATAAACCCCACTTGATCATGGTGTATGATCCTTTTAATGTGCTTTTGGATTCTGTTTGCTAGTATTTTTTTGAGGATTTTTGCATCTATGTTCAACAGTGATATTGGCCTGTAGTTTTCTTTCTTTGTGACATCTTTGTATGGTTTTGGTATCAGGGTGATGGTGGCCTCACAGAATGAGTTTGGGAGTGTTCCTGCCTCTGCTATATTTTGGAAGAGTTTGAGAAGGATATGTGTTACCTCTTCTCTAAATGTTTGATAGAATTCGCCTGTGAAGCCATCTGGTCCTTGGCATTTGTTTGTTGGAAGTTTTTAATCACAGTCTCAATTTCAGTGCTGGTGATTGGTCTGTTTATATTTTCTATTTCTTCCTGGTTCAGTCTCGGAAGGTTTTGCTTTTCTAAGAATTTGTCCATTTCTTCCAGGTTGTCCATTTTATTGGCATAGAGTTGCTTGTTGTAATCTCTCGTGATCCTTTGTATTTCTGCAGTGTCAGTCGTTACTTCTCCTTTTTCATTTCGAATTCTATTAATTTGAGTCTTCTCCCTTTTTTTCTTGATGAGTCTGGCTAACGGTTTATTAATTTTGTTTATCTCTTCAAAGAACCAGCTTTTAGTTTTATTCATCTTTGCTACTGTTTCCCTCATTTCTTTTTCATTACTTTCTGATCTGATTTTTATGATTTCTTTCCTTCTGCTAACTTTTGGGTATTTATGTTCTTCTTTCTTTAATTGCTTTAGGTGTAAGGTTAGGTTGTTTATTTGAGATGTTTCCTGTTACTTTGGGTAGGATTGTATTGCTACAAACTTCTCTCTTAGAACCGCTTTTGCTGTATCCCATAGGTTTTGGGTCGTCGTGTTTTCATTGTCATTTGTTTCTAGGTATTATTTGATTTCCACTTTGATTTCTTCACTGATCTCTTGATTTTTAGTAGTATATTGTTTAGCCTCCATGCGTTCGTATTTTTTACAGGTTTTTCCTGTAATTGATATCTAGTCTCATAGTGATGTGGTTGGAAAAGATACTTGATATGATTTCAATTTTCTTAAATTTATGAAGTCCCTACTATGATTGTGTTACTGTCGGTTTCCCATTTTATGGCTGTTAGCATTTGCCTATGTATTGAGGTGCTCCTTAGTTGGGTGCATAAATATTTACAATTGTTATATCTTTTTCTTGGATTGATCCCTTGACCATTATGTAGTGTCCTTTACCTCTTGTAATAGTCTTTATTTTAAAGTTTATTTTTTCTGATATGAGAATTGCTACTCTAGCTTTCTTTTCATCTCCATTTGCATGGAATATTTTTTCCATCCCCTCACTTTCAGTCTGTATGTGTCCCTACGTCTGTCTCTCTAGACAGCACTTATGGGAATTCCCTTTTATATTATTTGTTGATTTTCCCTTGCTGCGCTGAATATTTTTTCTTTGTATTTAATTTTTGATAGCTTGATTAATATGTGTTTTTGCATGTTTTTCCTTGGATTTATTCTTTATGGGACTCTCTGTGCTTCCTGGACTTGAATATATCCTTTCCATATTAGGGAAGTTTTCAACTATAATCTTTTCTAAATATTTTCTCACTCCCTTTCTTTTTCTCTTCTTCTTCTGGGACCCATATAATTCGAATGTTGGTGCCTTTAATTTTGTCCCAGAGGTCTCTGAGACTGTCCTCAATTCTTTTCATTCTTTTTTCTTTATTTTGCTCTGTGGTAGTTATTTCCACTATTTTATTTTCCAGGTCACTTATCTCTTCTTC
This sequence comes from Physeter macrocephalus, assembly GCF_002837175.3. Taxonomy (NCBI): domain Eukaryota; kingdom Metazoa; phylum Chordata; class Mammalia; order Artiodactyla; family Physeteridae; genus Physeter; species Physeter macrocephalus. The sequence continues at coordinate 124,082,267 of NC_041215.1, read as the reverse complement.
TGCCTCGGTTATTCTGCTGTTGATTCCTTCTGCAGAATTTTAAATTTCATTTATTGTGTTGTTCATCATTGTTTGTTTGCTCTTTAGTTCTTTCAGGTCTTTGTTAAACGTTTCTTGTATTTTTTCCATTCTATTTCCAAGATTTTGGATCATCTTTACTATCATTACTCTGAATTCTTTTTCAGGTAGCCTGCCTATTTCCTCTTCATTGGGTCTGGTAGGTTTTCACCTTGCTCCTTCATCTGCTGTGTGTTTCTCTGTCTTTTCATTTCCCTTTCTTTTTCTCTTCTTCTTCTGGGACCCATATAATTCGAATGTTGGTGCGTTAATGTTGTCCCAGATGTCTCTGAGGCTCTCCTCAACTCTTTTTGTTCTTTTTTCTTTATTCTGCTCTGCCATAGTTATTTCCACTATTTTATCTTCCTCGTCACTTATCCGTCCTTCTTCCTCAGTGATTCTGCTATTGATTCCTCCTAGAGAATTTTAAATTTCATTTATTGGGTTGTCCATCATTGTTTGTTTGCTGTTTAGTTTTGCTAGGTCCCTGTTAAACATTTCTTGTATTTTCTCCTTTCCATTTCCAAGACTTGGGATCATCTTTACTATCATTACTCTGAATTCTTTTTCAGGTAGACTGCCTATTTCCTCTTCATTTGTTTGGTCTGGTGGGGTTTTACCTTGATCCTTCATCTGCTGTGTGTTTTTGTGTCTTCTCATTTTGCTTCACTTACTGTGTTTGGGTCTCTTTTTCACAGGCTGCAGGTTTGTGTTTCTCGTTGTTTTTGGTGTCTGCCCCCAGTGGGTAAATTTGGTCCTACGGGTTAGGTAGGCTTCCTGGTGGAGGGATCTGGTGTGTGTGTTCTGGTGGATGAGGCTGGATCTTGTCTTTCTGGTGGGCAGGACTGCATCCGGTGGTGTGTTTTGGGGTTTCTGTGGCCTTATTGTGATTTTAGGCAGCCTCTCTGCTAATGGGTGTGGTTGTGTTCCTGTCTGGCTTTTTGTTTGGCATAGGGTGTCCAGCACTGTAGCTTGCTGGTCATTGAGTGGAGCTGGGTCTTAGTGTTGAGATGGCAATCTCTGGGAGAGCTTTCACTGTTTGATATTACATGCAGCTTGGAGGTCTCTGGTGGACCAGTGTCCTGAACTTGGTTCTCCCACCTCAGAGGCACAGGCCTGACACCCAGCTGTAGCACCAAGAACCTGTCAGCCACATGGCTGCTGGGTGACTATAGATTCCGCAAAAAGCACTGAATGAAAAGTTGAGAAGCAGAGCACAGTTTTCATTAGTCTGTGGAACTGCTTCCTTAGAGTGGAACCTGGAAGCTTTCTGAACCCCAACCTTTTGGTTTTTTAGGGAGGCTTCATTTCCAGCTCCACTCTCCTCCTTGGAGGTCAGGAGGATGGACAGCTGTAAGAAATTTAATAAGTAAAAATGACTGCTGTCCTCTTCCAACTTGGCAATATGTATACTTATTCCAGTGATACTGCTATAGCTCAAAGCACTTTGCTTTTCAAACTGCTTTCAGGCATGGTTGTGCAGAGACTCACACACACACACACATCTAACCCATTTCTTATAGTGCTAACTCCCTTTTGTCCAAAAGATTATTAGCCAGCTTGATTATCCAGGTTAGAACCAAGAATCAAGTCCAGCATAAATTCTAAAAGTCTAATCCATCCTCAAAAAATAAAAATCTACCACTATTTCAAGTGTTTTAGGATGATAATTCCAAAGAAAAACTCAAAAGTGTTTTCCAGTTTGAAAACTGATTTTGGATCATAGGTGTAAGCCTCCTACATTAAAGGAATGCTTATTTATATTCAGAGGTTCAGGCAAGTTTGTGAATTTTTTTTAATCAGTTACAAGGCCTACATGGTAAGAGTTGATATAGTCTATCATATCTTCATGAAAGAGAGGGATGGGGAATAACTTTAAGAATCTTTTCTATGATGGTTTAGGACCACTGCCAGGGGGTAAAATGAGATCTACTAAGATTTTTAAACGCAAGCATTTGTAAGCATAGTTAATTAGCATATATGGCTAGGTAGGCAATAAAAGGGAATGGGGAATTTCAGTGATCAGAGGAGATTTGTACGCATAGCTATTGTGTCACTCAGCTGAAGGGTGTATGCAATGAACTCTGCAAATCTGGTTCATTGCATTGTGTGTAAGGAAGAAACCAAGATGGTGAGATTTCTTCATGGTCATATCCTTAGTCACTATTGCCAACTTATAGAACATTTTTGATGAAGTTGGAGCACAAAATTTTAGCTTGTGTTAATTCAATCAGATGGCTCATTGTCAAATTTCAAAGAGATTCACTGCTCCACATACTTCCTTAGATCAAGAGCCCTTTGACCTCAAAGGCTTTGGAAATAAATACCTCTGGAGACCCACCATGTCAGCCCCTCCAGTAGCTCATTCCATTGGCCTCTGAGCATCCATACAACATATCAATACATTTACTACGCTAAACTACCCTAAGCTCAATGGAGAATCCTGGATTTGAAGCATTGCAGATCTATCTCACAATTTTAGAAGAGGTTGCACTAAAAAAAATACTTGTTGAACATGTCACTGTGAATCAGGCTTTAATTTTCTATGGAAAATTCCATGAGCATAGCTTAGGATGTGTCCAAATTTTCAAGCATCTGTCCTATCATTATTGCTCAGTTTCAAGAAAAATTCATTTTACTGGTGTCAGTGTCAGTCAAGACTTCTGTTCATGTGTCAGTCAGGACTCATTATTTTGCAAGTGAAAGAGGATGAGGGGAAAGCCTGGGAGAAAAGGATTCATTCTCCCTGAACCATCAAGTGCTTAACTGCCTTTGGACTGTTGCAAACCCACCCCATGCCAGTCACTGTGGCAAGGGAAGTGCCCTGTGCTTTACCCATTCAGGGTCCACCCCTGAAGCTAAGCTATGGGTGGTAACAATCCCTTGATGCGGATGAAAAGGAGATCAAGATGTAAATGAAAAGGCAACAACGAAGTGTTTCACTGATCAAGAAAATGTTTATCTCTTGTAATTTCTTCTTCCACATGGCTATCTTCTAAACAATGTTTAGGATACCTGGGTTTCTTGAAAGTATCTTTGCTTTCATGAAACTGCTGAGTTAAAAACTAAAGAGTCATCATCTGAGATTTCAGCATGGAATTAGGATGGAGATGCATGTTACATGAATATATAGTCCACCTCTTAAGAACTATTTAATATCAGCAGTCTCAGTTCACTAGGCAATAATCACCAGACCAACAAAAATGAACATTTTGACAAAAAAAGTTGATAAGCTTTTCTAGGCCTATTACTAAAATCTCACCTTCTTTTAGTTAACAGACTATATTTCACTAGTGTTTTCAGTACATATCTCTAGGACTAGGACACACATTCATCACATGGCTCACAATGAGAGCACTTCTCAATTTTAGGACATTCTCAGAATCTCTGACTACTCAGGGAGCTTCATGGAAGGTAGATATTTTCTATAGGAAAGATTCAGACTCAGTCTTAAAAAGACATGCCTGTGGTTAATGGTTCTATGATCTGCGTCATCTGGAAAAATTTGCTGAGGATATTTGTAGATTCTTCTTCCCCAAGATCCTGAGATCTAGCTGGGGTGGCGGGAAGATTTGACCATTCTGAGCCCAAATAAGAGTGGGAGAGAAAGGATCTGAAGAGTGGGGTCTCTTACTATAATTATTTTGATGGGAAGAATAAGTCTAGGCATCCCACCATTCAAAAGAGCCCATCCATATTCTTAGACTAAGATAATAAAAAACTGTGACTCTAAGGAATAAAGAGGTAGTGATGTCATAGATCTCATTCAGTAAAACCTTCTCTCTCTGTAGTCCCATTTACAAAATAAATTTGAAGGCATAGAGATTACTTTCTATGTGTCAGAAAACATAAGTTTCTTTCCAATAAGTTCTTCAAAAACTATCTTAGAGGGCTTCCCTGGTGGTGCAGTGGGTAAGAGTCCGCCTGCCGATGCAGGGGACGTGGGTTCGTGCCCCGGTCCGGGAGGATCCCACATGCCGCGGAGAGGCTGGGCCCGTGAGCCATGGCCTCTGAGCCTGCGCGTCCGGAGCCTGTGCTCCGCAAAGGGAGAGGCCACAACAGTGAGAGGCCGGCGTACCACAAAAAAAAAAAAAAATCTCTTAGTTTACTCTTGTACAGCTTATGCAGTAAGCTCATATTATAGACTCTCGGAAGATTAGAGGAATGAGACACTGCAATACTGTCATCAATTTCAAGCTAGCTGTTCCACTAAATAAACACATTCTAATAGGAAGAACTCACCTAATTCTGGTTGAATTGTGGGCCAAAATCCCGTTTACATGGTCAGGATGTTTGTCTAAGTCAGTATCTAAATCCTCAAGAATAAGACTTAACCATGTTTGGTTAAGTCTGAATATCAAAGGATCCAAATACCATTATGTAGCAATATAAATATGCAGTGACATCTTAAAACATCAAAGCCAAGCATTTGGAGATGATGTAAAAGAAGAATAAAAAAGGATTTTCAGGGCTTGATAATCTGCCGATTTTCTGTGTGTAGCGTTTTCCATAATTTGAATTTTCAAGGTTTCCTCATCAAGCAAATAATTTTATAATATATCAGAAAGTTATATATACATATGTGTTTATATACATATGTGTTTATATACATACATATACATATATACACACAAACATATGTATGTAGGTATAAATAAATCACCTTTCTAATAGTTACATAGAGAAGGAATTCCTTGATCAGTTTTCTTTAGGCTAAATTAAGGCTCCATTTCCTTAGTAGTTTTCAAAGACCAGCGTGTGCACTGGGGATATTAGGAAGAACACTGGCATAGCAGTCAGGATTTCAGGATTCTGGGTTCTGTTCCAGCTCTGCACTGTTCAGTCAGCTGTGGGACAGCCCCAAACTGCAATAACAAAGAGCCATCTCAGCCCCTTGGCTCCAGTGGGCTTGGCTAAGCCTCTGTTTATTCTGCTTCTAAGCCCAGCTTCTCCCTCTGCACAATCTTGCTTCCCTCACACTCTCACAGGTGTTGCTTCAGAACACACTCTCCAATACATTTTGTGTCTGCAAAATTCAATCTCAGAGAAAAACAAATACCGTATGCTAATGCACATATATGGAATCTAAAAAAACAGTAGACAAACCTAGTGGCAGGGCAGGAATAAAGACGCAGATGTAGAGAACGGATGTGAGAACACAAGGGGGGAAGGGGAAGCTGGGACGAAGTGAGAGAGTAGTATCGGTGTATATACACTACCAAATGTAAAATAGATAGCTAGTGGGAAGCTGCTGCATAGCACAGGGAGATCAGGTCGATGCTTTGTGACCACCTAGAGGGGGTGGGATAGGGAGGGGATATGGGGATATATGTATACATATAGCTGATTTACTTTGGTGTACAGCAGAAACTAACAGAACATTGTAAAGCAATTATACTCCAACAAAGATATATTTTTTTTAAAGGTGGAAAAAAAAAAAGAATCAGTTTCCTTGAAAACTCAACTAGAAGCACCGTCCAAAGCAGGTTGGTGGTCATCTAAAGAAGAATTGGATTCACAAGGATCCTCAATATAATTTCACTGACAGCATTATTTTTAAAAATACTGGCAGTATTCTTTATATATAAGTTCATTTAAAAGCCAAAGAGGAATCAGAAAATGTATCATATCCAGGATCTAGAAAGATCTCGGCACATAGTAAGTGCTCAGTAAATAACTGTAGAATAATTGAATCAATGCCGCTTTCACCAAATCAGTGGCTAAAGGATAAGCTGAGGTTAAAACCAGAGGACCTTGGCCAAAAGCTTTTAACTTCCCTCCAAGGGCTCCTCAATCCCTCCCTCCCTCAGGGGACTAGGTCAAATCATAGTTTAATCCTGAGGCCAACACTGCTGATAGAACAATTGCACCACCAACTTGGGGGTCACTTCTAACTCCAGAAGGAGCTCTTTTTCATTAAATGAAATAATCTAAAGAAAGCATTTTGCTTTCCCAAATCAAAATACTAGATCTTTCTAAATGTATTTGTTTAAATTTGGAAATATACATCTAGAGATTTGGAGGGGAGGAGGACAAAGGGGAGGAGAGAGGGAGATGAGGGTTCTGGTGGTGTGTGTCTCTTCTTTTCTATTATTTGGTTTGGACAGGAAATGCGTGCCTCTGATGATTGGAAGCAGCTGTGGGCTGTGACATCTGGGGTAAGAATCAAACAGAAGTTCCTGAAGATGCAGCCCTTGAAACAAATCCCTTAGTTCCTCCCTGTTCCATCCTAAACCTCCCCAGCACACGCTGCACCCCCTTTCCCTCCCATATGTAAGTGATGTAATTGTGCAGGAGACAAATTTCACTTGGGAAAGTTTCAGGAAGGAAAGAACCTGGCTGAAGGGATGATGCAGGCTCAGATGGGTCCTGAACAGGGTGGGAGTTGACCAGGAAGTGACCTTTCAGACTCCTGTCATCATAGAGCGGTAATCCTATAGCTACAGTGCACACCTGCAGGATTACCACATTGCATCAATCAGGACAAGCTAAATTATGCTGCGGTAACAAATGAATCCAAAATCTCAAGAATATTTTCTTCTCATATGATCCCTGGGCATCAGGTGTCAGTTCCCATCTACTCTACTCCGCCTTTACTCCTGGATATAAAGAGAAGGAGCAGCCCATACTGAGGACATTGTTAGGCTCACAAAAGAGGGAAGACAGAGGGAGATGGCTAAACAAGAGCTGTCTCTTAAAGCTTTCACATGAAAGTGATGCGTGTCACTTTTGTCCACTTCATTGGTCAAAGCAAATGCCATGGTGACATCTGAGCTCAGCAGGATGGGGACATCTAACCCTCCCCTCCCGTAGGCAGGGGCACCAAAAGTCACATGGTCAGGCCACCCAAATAATAAGTGGCAGGGTGGGGATTCTACCAAAATCTTTATCAGACCTCTTGCTACTGCACTGTATTCTCCCCTGCTTAGCACAGTGCCTGGCACCAAGCAGCCATCCAATAAATACCTGTCTGAATGAATTAAGTGAAAAAAAAGTGAATGAGTTACTAGATGACTGTGGAGACTCAATTCTGCCCAGGTTTTATCTTAGCAATGCTAATTTATGGAAAAGACCTATTGGCTTTCATTGAGAAAGGTCTTTTACAAAGTAACCCTCTATGTCACCTTCCACAGTTCTCATGAGGACAAGTCATCGCTGGCAAAACTGTCAATACAAATAAGCCAAAGAAACGGTGTCAACATTCAGAGGCTCCATTTTTATAGTTAAAAAGAGGCACCAGGGAGGCTGGCCAGCTTACATTCTGAACTGGAGCCAAAAAGCTATTGCAGTAGCATGCATCAAGACTTTGTGTACTTTTCCATTGTGAGAGATTGAGCTACTGGGTAATATTTCCAGCCTGGCCTTTCTGTGACAGCTCAAACCAGAGTTTAACAATTTGTAAGAAAAATCTTAAGTGACATGTCCAATGTATACTATACTCCCCAATTGACTGAGGACAACCCTATCATCTTGCTACGGTACCAAGTAAAATGAAAACAAGATTCTACGAAGCTAATTTGTCCAGATACTTTTTCGGTGAGGATACGTAAAATACAAAAGCAGCTGAGAGTTATTTTTCAGCTCATTCTGAAATGTCTTCTTTATTGGGGCAATTTCAACTCATGAAGACAGATTTAAAGCTTTAAAATAGTAAAAATTGGGTGGGAAAAGATATTCTTTGATTTCCATGTGAATGTCTCTCCGTTTTCTGAAGGAGGATGAGAAACCCACTGAAGTATTTTGTATCCTGTTACAGTTGGTGCAGTAATACATGAGCAATATGTAACAAAGTGGGCAGAAATTTGTTACAGCAAGGGAATCAACTTTCTACAATTCTAATAATGAGTAGCCCAGTGATTTTTATTTAAGCATATGAAATGAACTTTACTCTCATTAAAATTTTTTGTATGTTATGGCTAAACATTAGAAGCTTCTAAATTGAGAAGTTTAGGTCTTGTGTTTTGTATATTATACATTGGGTCTCCAATGCAGCCCTAAAATAACAGATGATCAGTGCAAATTCATCAGCAGTAATGTCCCCACAAGGGATGGAAAGTTGACAAATGTGCTTCCATTTAGTCTGCTCTTAAGGCTCATTATTTATGCATCTCACGTCTTCTTGCAAAATTTGAAGGTGTTAACAAACAAAGAAACATTTCAATTTCACGAACTGGCCTTTCTCATTAGGAGCCAGGGCCACTAAACCTCCTTTTAAGAGGCAGACATCAAAGGTCCACCTTCCCTGTGATACTTCTCTATGTAGAAAGAGGAACACAATTCATGAGTGGATAACTGCCCCCCAATAGTTAGAGACCTAACCTAAGTCTTTGGTCAGGCTATGGTCAGTGTGTGAGTATTGAGATACTCTGCTTATTTATGTATTCAATGTTCGGTTTGGTTTTTAGCTCTATGCCAATAATAACAATAAAAACAGTAACACTTACTGTATCTCTTCTATGTGCCAGGTAAACTTCCCAGCGCTTTACGTGTACTTAAACATTTGATTCAACCTCTATGCCATGGCTCATGGTTTGCAACCTTGGGAGCATATGAGAATCACCTAGTGAGGGTTTTTTTAAACACCAAATGCCCAGGACAACTAAGTAGACTCTCTGGGGGTGGATCCAGCCATCAGCACTTCGTAAAGCACCCCGGATGATTCCAAGGTGCAGTCAGGGTAGTGAGAGTAAATAGTCTGACCTATTCCAAAAACAGGGCACAAATACAGTCATGCAGCTTTGGTTCATCACTTAAGACCTGGTCTATTAGCAGGAAATTTAATAGTTTCTTCTCGAGACATGCGCCCCACAAATTATGAAAGTAATTGGGAACACATTTGGTCCCGATTTGGGAGTAGTTGAGAGTCAGTATTACTTTCAAATATCAAACAGAGAGAGTGAGAAAGACCCATAACAGTCCACTGCTGCCATCAGGTCTCATTGCCATAGGGTGTCACTGCAATGCTCTATGGGTGCAGCTTGTCTGTTCCTGGGGTAACCTTGCCAGCCCAAACTTGCCCAGAGACCACCCCTCAAAGTCAGCTTCTTTCAGAGGTCTCATTGCCCTGCCCTGCCATGGAATTTTGGTTAGGACCACATAGTGCCTCCTGGGATTGTCTCAAACTCCAAATTTAGGGAGAAGGGAGAATATGGATATGGAGGTGAGGGGTGCAGTGAAATTAGACTCTTTTTTGACGTTTCAGTATTTATTGATATCATTATCATTTCAGTCCACAGGGATGGACTTTTTTGCTACCTACCCAAACATAACTTGGAATCACTTCTTCATTGTCTCTAATGTAAAAGTAATTAGCTTTTATTCTCACTGGGTGTTATGAATGGAATGTTTGGGTCTCCCCAGAATTAATATGTTGAAGCCCTCAAACACTTGTTCTGATGCTTCAGTATTTATTGACATGCAAATATTTGCATGGTATTTTTTTGTCTCTTTTTTTTGGTCTTTTTTATTGTGATAAAATACACATAACATAAAACGTTTACCATCTTAACCATTCTTACGTGTGCAGTTTGGTGGTATTATATACATTCACATTGTTATGCAATCACCACCATCCTCCAGAGCCATAACTATTTTTACCTTGTAATACTTTGACTCTATAGGGAAATGAATAGTAATTCCCTATTCTTCAGTCCCCCCAACCCCTGTCAACCACTATTCTACTTTCTACCTCTAATCTTGTACACTTTTAAGTCATGTGTAGCTCAGTAGTTATTTATGCTCCTGATGGTAACCCAAATCTCTTCCCCTTAATGCTTCTCGAGTGTGCTGTCTCCCCACACAACACATGGAGAAAGGAAGGGCACCCAGGCACCAGTGTTGAGTGGCATTTCCCCCTCCTATCTTGGGAAGCAGGGACACTGTCCATCCGTAGCCCCATCAAGTTGCTTGGCAAAAAGGAGATCTCAGCACTCAGTCCAATAGAACTTTCCCTGATGATGGAAATGTTCCATATCCGCATTGTCCAATTTGGTAGCCACTCACTACAAGTGGCTATCAAGCACTTGAAATGAAGCCATGAAAAGACTGAAGTTACTATTTAAGTTGAAATTGAAATTTAATTTTATATGTGACCAGTGGCTACCGTATCGGATACTGCCACTCTAGATAAGCTCGTGCTCTGGCCTCAGCCCTGGATTTTGTGACCAATCTGCTCTTTCCGAGGTTTTGAATCCTGAAGCAGGAATGTTACATAACCTCTCCGAGCCTCAGTTTATACACTTATCCATCTATACAGTTCAAATTATTTCTGTCCTGTAGGTTTTGGTGAGGCATATATGCAATAATAATGGCAGCCTGTTTTACTTCGCTCAGGCTGCTATAACAAAATACCCTAGACTGGATGGCTCGAACAATCGAAAGTTATTTTCCCATAGTTCTAGAGGCTGGAAGTCCAAGATCAAGGTGCTGACAAATTCAAATCTTGATGAAGCCCTCTTCCTGGTTTACGACTTACAGATGGCCACTTTCTTACTGTATCCTCACATGGGAGGGAGGGAGGGGGGAAGATAGAGAGGGCAGGTGGGGGGGGGAGATCTCAGGTCTCTTATTCTTCTTATAAGGAAAATGATCCCATCATGGGGGCCCTACCCTCATGACTTCTTCTTAATCTCATTATATTCCAAAGGCTCCACTCCCAAATACTATCACTTTAGGGGCTAGGGGTTCCATATATAAATTTGGTGGGTAAACAGACATTCTGTTCATAACACCCAGTGAGAAGAAAAGCTAATTACTTTTCAGGTAGAGACAATGAAGAAGTGATTCTAAGTTACGTTTGGGTAGGCAGCACTGTGGACTGAAATGGCAGTGATGTTGACCTCTAATTCTACCAGCTCCTGGCTTTAGGAAGCCGTCTAAAAGATGTGGATGGGATTTACCCTCAGCATGCCCAAACCATACCTACAAACTGCTGGACATTGTCATCCTACAGGGACAGGAAAAGAGAGCTGATTTCCACAGACCCTGATAAGTTGAGAGAAAACAGCAGGATTATGAATTGCACTCATTTGTCTGAACTTCAGCTCTGTGCCAACTCTCTCAGAATGAATAAAATTGAGAAAAGGAACCTGAAAACATAGCCATGACAGGTTAATAGGATTTAGACAACTCTATCTCCTTAACTTTGCAAGGGAAGCCTGGCAATATATGAAATTCAAGCATCATGCCAGGTTGACTAAAACAGTTGTGTGTTATTTAAGTCACCGCACCTGAACTTCAAAGACATAGGTCACAGCTGCTTCCCCCATATGTCCTAACATTTCTAAAGAGTTGGCTGGCACACAGAGGGTGGGCAATCTGGTAGCAAGAGGTTCTCCTTTTGAATTTGCCTGTGCATGGTAAGTGCCCAGTTTTTATTTAGATTGTATATTTCTTTGCAGTGGGGTTGATGGAAATTCAAATGGGGCTGAAGCCTTTTCAAGCCATACCTTTGCTCCAACAATGCTGTATCTGAAATGAACAAGAGCTTGAATGGCTAGGTGATAGGCAGGCCAACATACTCTATATGCTCTATGACATTGTGGGATGTTTCTTTTTCTGTTATTTTCCTTTTCCTTTCTTTCTTTTTTTCCTTTTCGGCAGAAGCAAAAGGATAAACAGGAGAATCATGAATAATCTCCTATTATAAGAACATTATGGGGGGGGGACCTTCAAGATGGCGGAGGAGTAAGATGTGGAGATCACCTTCCTCCCCACAAATACATCAAAAATACATCTACATGTGGAACAACTCCTACAGAACACCTACTGAACGCTGGCAGAAGACCTCAGACTTCCCAAAAGGCAAGAAACTCTCCACGTACGAGGGAAGGGCAAAAGAAAAAAGAAAAAACAGACAAAAGAATAGGGATGGGACTGCACCAGTGGGAGAGGGAGCCGTGAAGGAGGAAAGGTTTCCACACACTAGAAAGCCCCTTCGCGGGCGGAGACTGCGGGTGGCAGAGGGGAAGCTTCGGAACTACGGAGGAGAGCACAGTAACAGGGTGCGGAGGGCAAAGCGGAGAGATTCCCGCACAGAGGATCGGCGCCGACCGGCACTCACCAGGCCGAGAGGCTTGTCTGCTCACCCGCCGGGACGGGCGGGGGCTGGGAGCGGAAGCTCGGGCTTCGGAGGTCGGATCCCAGGGAGAGGACTGGGGTTGGCGGTGTGAACACAGCCTGAAGGGGCTAGTGCGCCACAACTAGCCGGGAGGGAGTCCGGGAAAAAGTCTGGACCTACCGAAGAGGCAAGAGACCATTGTTTTGGTGTGCGTGAGGAGAGGGGATTCAGAGCACCGCCTAAATGAGCTCTAGACACAAGCGCGAGCCATGGCCATCAGCGCGGACCCCAGAGACGGGCATGAGACGCTAAGGCTGCTGCTGCCACCATTGAGAAGCCTGTGTGCGAGCACAGGTCACTCTCCACACCTCCCCTCCCAGAAGCCTGTGAAGCCCACCACTGCCAGGGTCCCGTGATCCAGGGACAAGTTACCCGGGAGAACGCATGCGCGCCTCAGGCTGGTGCAACGTCATGCCGGCCTCTGCCGCCGCAGGCTCGCCCCGCATCCGTACCCCTCCCTCCCCACCCCGGCCTGAGTGAGCCAGAGCCCCCGAATCAGCTGCTCCTTTAACCCCGTCCTGTCTGAGCCGGAACAGATGCCCTCAGGCGACCTACACGCAGAGGCGGGGCCAAATCCAAAGCTGAACCCCGGGAGCTGTGCGAACAAAGAAGAGAAAGGGAAATCTCTCCCAGCAGCCTCAGGAGCAGCAGATTAAATCTCCACAATCAACTTGACGTACCCTGCATCTGTGGAATACCTGAATAGACAACGAATCATCCCAAAATTGAGGCGGTGGACTTTGGGAGCAACTGTAGACTTGGGGTTTGCTTTCTGCACCTAATTGGTTTCTGGTTTTTTATGTTTATCTTAGTTTAGTATTGAGAGCTTATTATCATTGGTAGATTTGTTTATTGCTCTCTTCCTTTATATATATATATCTTTTCCTTTTTCTCTTTTTGTGAATGTGTATGTGTACGCTTCTTTGTGTGATTTTTGTCTGTATAGGTTTACTTTTACTATTTGTCCGACGTTTCTGTCAATTTTTTTTTTTAGTATAGTTTTTAGTGCTTGTTATCATTGGTGAATTTGTTTATTGGTTTGGTTGCTCTCTTCATTTTTTATTGCTTTGTTATATTTATAATTTTAATAATTTTTTTATTTTAATAACTTTATTTTATTTATTTGTATGTTTGTTTGTTTGTTTTCTCCCCCTTTTCTTCTGAGCTGTGTGGCTGACAGGGTCTTGGTGCTCCAGCCAGGTGTCAAGCTGAGCCTCTGAGGTGGGAGAGCCAAGTTCAGGACATTGGTCCACCAGAGACCTCCCGGCCCAACGTAATATCAGTCGGCGAGAGCTCTACCAGAGATCTCCGTCTCAATGCTAAGACCCAGCTCTACTCAATGACCAGCAAGCTACAGTGCTGGACACCCTATGCCAAACAAAAAGCCAGACAGGAACACAACCCCACCCATTAGCAGACAGGCTGCCTAAAATCACAATAAGGCCACAGACACCCCAAAACACACCACCGGACGTGGTCCTACCCGCCAGAACGACAAGATCCAGCCTCATCCACCAGAACACACACACCAGACCCCTCCACCAGGAAGCCTACACAGCCCATAGAACCAAATTTACCCACTAGGGGCAGACACCAAGAACAATGAGGACTACAAACCTGCAGCCTGTGAAAAAGAGACCCCAAACACAGTGAGTGAAGCAAAATGAAAAGACATAAAAACACACAGCAGATGAAGGAACAAGGTAAAAACCCACCAGACCAAGCAAATGAAGAGGAAATAGGCAGTCTACCTGAAAAAGAAGGAAGAGTAATGATAGTAAAGATGATCCCAAATCTTGGAAATAGAATGGAGAAAATACAAGAAATGTTTAACAGGGACCTAGCAGAACAAAACAACAAACAAACAATGATGGACAACCCAATAAATGAAATTTAAAATTCTCTAGAAGGAATCAATAGCAGAATCACTGAGGAAGAAGGAAGGATAAGTGACGAGGAAGATAAAATAGTGGAAATAACTACAGCAGAGCAGAATAAAGAAAAAAGAAAAAAAGAGTTGAGGAGAGTCTCAGAGACCTCTGGGACAACATTAATGCACCAACATTCGAAGTATAGGGGTCCCAGAAGAAGAAGAGAAAAAGAAAGGGAGTGAGAAAATATTTAGAAGAGATTATAGTTGAAAACTTCCTTAATATGGAAAGGAAATAGTCAAGTCCAGGAAGCACAGAGAGTCCCATACAGAATAAATCCAAGGAGAAACACACCAAAACACACCAAAACAATTAAGAAAGTGATAATAGGAACACACATATCGATAACTACCTTAAATGTAAATGGAATAAACACTCCAATCAAAAGACATAGAATGGCTGAATGGATACAAAAACAAGACCTGTATATATACACACCAAAACACATATTAATCAAGCTATCAAAAATTAAATACGAAGAAAAAATATTGGGCTTCCCTGGTGGCGCAGTGGTTGAGAATCCGCCTGCCGATGCACCCAATCATGTCAGGGGACTTTAACTCCCCACTTTCACCAATGGACAGATAATCCAAAAAAAAAATAAATAAGGAAACACAAGCTTTAAATGACACATTAAACAAGATGGACACAATAAAAAAAAAAAAAAATTAAAAGCAGCGAGGAAAAGCAACAAATAACATAAAAGGGAATCCCGATAAGGTTAACAGCTGACCTTTCAGCAGAAAATCTGCAGGCCAAAAGGGAGTGGCAGGACGTATTGAAAGTGATGAAAAGGAAGAAACTGCAACCAAGATTGCTCTACACAACAAGGATCTCACTCAGATTCGAGAAATTAAAACATTTACAGACAAGCAAAAGCTATGAGAATTCAGCACCACCAAACCAGCTTTACAACAAATGCTAAAGAACTTCTCTAGGCAGGAAACACAAGAGAAGGAGAAGTGCTCATGGAACATTCTCCAGGATAACTCATATCTTGGGTCACAAATAGAGCCTTCATAAATTTAAGAAAATTGAAATCATTTCAAGTATCTTTTCCAACAACAAAGGTACGAGACTAGATATCAATTACAGGAAAAATTCTGTAAACAATACAAACACGTGGAGGCTAAACAATAAATGACTAAATAACCAATAGATCGATGAAGATATCAAAGTGGAAATCAAATAATACCTAGAAACAAATGACAATGAAAACACGACAACCCAAAACCTATGGGCATTTCTCATATCAGACAAAGTATACTTTAAAATAAAGACTATTATAAGAGACAAAAAAGAACACTACATAATGATCAAGGGATCAATCCAAAAAGAAGATATAACAGTTGTAAATATTTATGCACCCAACATAGGAGCACCTCAATACATAAGGCAAATGCTAACAGCCATAAAATGGGAAATCAACAGTAACCCAATCATGTCAGGGGACTTTAACTCCCCACTTTCACCAATGGACAGATAATCCAAAAAAAAAATAAATAAGGAAACACAAGCTTTAAATGACACATTAAACAAGATGGACTTAATTGATATTTATAGGACATTCCATCCAAAAACAACAGAATGCACTTTCTTCTGAAGTGCTCATGGAACATTCTCCAGGATAACTCATATCTTGGGTCACAAATAGAGCCTTCATAAATTTAAGAAAATTGAAATCATTTCAAGTATCTTTTCCAACAACAAAGGTACGAGACTAGATATCAATTACAGGAAAAATTCTGTAAACAATACAAACACGTGGAGGCTAAACAATAAATGACTAAATAACCAATAGATCGATGAAGATATCAAAGTGGAAATCAAATAATACCTAGAAACAAATGACAATGAAAACACGACAACCCAAAACCTATGGGATGCAGCAAAAGCAGTTCTAAGAGGGAAGTTTATCAAAATACAATCCTACCTCAAGAAACAAAAAACATCTCAAATAAACAAACCTAACCTTACACCTAAAGCAATTAGAGAAAGAAGAACAAAAAAACCCCAAAGGTAGCAGAAGGAAAGAAATCATAAAGATCAGATCAGAAATAAGTGAAATGAAATGAAATGAAATGAAGAAAATGATAGCAAAGATCAATAAAACTAAAATGTTCATTGCAGCTCTATTTACAATAGCCAGGACATGGAAGCAACCTAAGTGTCCATCATCGGATGAATGGATAAAGAAGATGTGGCACATATATACAATAGAATATTACTCAGCCATAAAAAGAAACGAAATTGAGTTATTTGTAGTGAGGTGGATGGACCTAGAGTCTGTCATACAGAGTGAAGTAAGTCAGAAGGAGAAAAACAAATACCGTATGCTAACACATATATATGGAATCTAAGAAAAAAAAAGGTCATGATGAACCTAGGGGTAAGACGGGAATGGAGATGCAGACCTACTAGAAAATGGACTTGACGATGTGGGGAGGGGGAAGGGTAGGCTGTGACAAAGTGAGAGAGTGGCATGGACATATATACACTACCAAACGTAGAATAGATAGCTAGTGGCAAG
>NC_041215.1:124064059-124065608 GCF_002837175.3 Physeter macrocephalus | reverse complement strand
GGGCCCGTGGGCCATGGCCGCTGGGCCTGCGCGTCCGGAGCCTGTGCTCCGCGACGGGAGGGGCCAAAAAAGGGGGAGGCCCCCACACCACAAAAAAAAAAAAAAAAAAAAATGTTAAAAAAATCAATAAAACTAAAAGCTGGCATTTTGAGAAGATAAACAAAATTGATAAGACATTAACCAGACTCATCAAGAAAAAAAAGGGAGAAGACTCAAATCAACAGAATTAGAAATGAAAAAGGAGAAATAACTGACACTACAGAAATAAAAAAGATCATGAGAGATGACTACAAGCAACTATATGGCAATAAAAATTCTCGAAATCTTCCAAAATAGAGCAGAGGGAGGAACACTCCCAAACTCATTCTACGAGGCCACCATCACCCTGATACCAAAACCAGAAAAAGATGTCCCAAAAAAAGAAAACTACAGAACGATATCACTGATGAACATAGGTGCAAATATCCTCAACAAAATACTAGCAAACAGAATCCAACAGCACATTCAAAGGATATACACCATGATCAAGTGGGGTTCATCACAGATATGCAAGGATTCTTCAATATACGGAAATCAATCAGTGTGATACACCATATTAACAAACTGAAGGAGAAAAACTATACGATCATCTCAATAAATGCAGAAAAATCTTTCAACAAAATTCAACACCCATTTATGATAAAAACCCTCCAGAAAGTAGGCATAGAGGGAAATTACCTCAATATAATAAAGGCCATATATGACAAACCCACAGCCAACATCATTAACAAAGGTGAAAAACTGAAACCATTTCCACTAAGATCAGGAACAAGACAAGTTTGCCCACTCTCACCACTATTATTCAACATAGTTTTGGAAGTTTTAGCCACAGCAATCAGGGAAGAAAAAGAAACAAGAGGAATTCAAATCAGAAAAGAAGAAGTAAAGCTGTCACTGTTTGCAGATGACATGAAACTATACATAGAGAATCCCAAAGATGCCACCATAAAACTGCTAGGATTAATCAATGAATTTGGTAAAATAGCAGGATACAAAATTAATGCACAGAAACCTCTTGCATTTTTATACACTAATGATGAAAAATCTGAGAGATTAAGGAAACACTCCCATTTACCATTGCCACAAAAAATGATAAAATACCTAGGAATAAACCTCCCTAAGGAGACAAAAGACCTGTATGCAGAAAACTATAAGACACTGATGAAAGAAACTAAAGATGATACAAACAGTTGGAGAGATATACCATGTTCTTGGATTGGAAGAATTAACATTGTGGAAATGACTATCTACCCAAAGCAATCTACAGATTCAATGCAATCCCTATCGAACCACCAATGTCATTTTTCACAGACCTAGAACAAAAAATTTCACAATTTGTATGGAAACACAAAAGACCCCGAATAGCCAAAGCAATCTTGAGAAAGAAAAACGGATCTAGAGGAATCAGGCTCCCTGGCTTCAGACTATACCCCAAAGTTACAGTAATCAAGGGGCTTCTCTGGTGGCGCAGTGGTTGAGAGTCCGGCTGCCAATGCAGGGGACACGGGTT
>NC_041215.1:124051141-124063836 GCF_002837175.3 Physeter macrocephalus | reverse complement strand
GAGGAATCAGGCTCCCTGACTTCAGACTATACTACAAAGCTACAGTAATCAAGACAGTATGGTACTTGCACAAAAACAGAAGTATAGATCAATGAAACAGTAAAGAAAGGCCAGGGATTAACCCATGCACATATGGTCACCTTATCTTTGATAAAGGAGTCAACAATATACAATGAAGAAAAGACAGCCTCTTCAATAAGTGGTGCTGGGAAAACTGGACAGCTATGTGTAAAAGAATGAAATTAGAACACTCCTTAACACCATACACAAAAATAAACTCAAAGTGGATTAAAGATCTAAATGTAAGGCCAGATACTCTTAGAGGAAAACATAGGCAGAACACTCTATGACATAAATCACAGCAAGATCCTTTTTGACCTACCTCCTAGAGAAATGGAAATAAAAACAAAAATAAACAAATGGGACCTAATGAAACTTAAAAGCTTTTGCACAGCAAAGGAATCTGTAAACAAGTAGAAAAGACAACCTCAGAATGGGAGAAAATATTTGCAAACCAAGCAACTGACAAAGGATTAATCTCCAAAATCTACAAGCAGTTCATGCAGCTCAATATCAGAAAATCAAAAAACCCAATCCAAAAATGGGCAGAAGACCTAAATAGACACTTCTCCAAAGAAGATATACAGATTGCCAACATACACATGAAAGGATGCTCAACATCACCAGCCATTAGAGAAATGCAAATCAAAACTACAATGAGGTATCACCTCACACCGGTCATAATGGCCATCACAAAATATCTACAAACAGTAAATGCTGGAGAGGGTGTGGAGAAAAGGCAACCCTATTGCACTGTTGGTGGGAATGTAAATTGATACAGCCACTATGGAGAACAGTATGGAGGTTCCTTAAAAAACTACAAATAGAACTACCATATGACCCAGCAATCCCACTACTGGGCATACAGAGTGAAGTAAGTCAGAAAGAGAAAAACAAATACTGTATGCTAACACATATACATGGAATCTAAAAAAAAAAAAACTGGTTCTGAAGAACCTAGGGGCAGGACAGGAATAAAGACGCAGAAGTAGAGAACGGACTTGAGGATACAGGGAGGGGGAAGGGTAAGCTGGGATGAGGTGAAAGAGTGGCATGGACATATATACACTACCAAATGTAAAATAGATAGCTAGTGGGAAGCAGCTGCAAAGCGCAGGGAGATCAGCTCAGTGCTTTGTGTCCACCTAGAGGGATGCGATAGGGAGGTTGGGAGGGAGAAGAAAGAGGGAGGTGATATGGGGATATATGTATACATATAGCTGATTCACTCTGTTATACAGCAGAAACTAACCCACCATTGTAAAGCAATTATACTCCAGTAAAGATGTTTTTAAAAAAAATAACATTATGAAGAAAATCCCCAAATTCTTCAGTTGTTTAAATGTTGTGAAAGAGACTTATTTAGAAATTAAATCATTTTTGAGCATTTCTCAGAACAAATACACTTTCAGAGAATCAAGAGATCATTACTTCCCATCTTTAAAACTGTTGTGTGCCACTAATGTATTTTCCTGTGGGGGAAATTATCCCAAGGACAAGAGAGGTCATGAGTTTATGCCATGGTTGACTTAGACATGCCTGAATTGATTTCCTGGGAATGAAAAGCAATTAATCCATCTTATCAGCAACAGAGTTTGTGAATGAATCAAGCATGTGCCTCTTTTTTTCTTTTAACATCTTTATTGGAGTATAATTGCTTTACAATGGTGTGTTAGTTTCTGCTGTATAACGAAGTGAGTCAGCTATATGTGTACATATATCCCCATATCCTCTCCCTCTTGTGTCTCCCTCCCACCCTCCTTATCCCACACCTCTGGGTGGTCACAAAGCACAGAGCTGATCTCCCTGTGCTAAAGCATGTGCCTCTTGATGAGACTTGAGTGATTAATACCATCGGAGAAAGGATTAATGCAAACATCATCTATTTTTATAGCTATCCTGAAATAACCCTGTGGGAATGTTGTGAACCTGGTACAGGTCACCAAGTGAAGAAAGTCAAAGCCCAGTTCCTCTTGCAAGAATGATCTTGGCTACTTGTCAACAAGAAAGAGCTCTCGTGACAAGACTCTTTAGTGAGGAAACTGCCTGAGTTTGCCAATTACCGGAATGTCATCTGGGGAGAGCATGCTATTCAGGGAATCCAGTGGGCAGAGTCTATATGAACATATTTGCAGGTGATTTACTCTATGCATTGTTCACTGGTTTTGCCTCTCCTCTTTGACATGGGAGGAATCAGCAGAACTGGAATGTGGCTACTGCCTTTTATATTCAACTTTGAAAGTTTCAACGTTGTGTGTATCATCTCATGGAAGTCCTCATTTATTTTTTTAAAAAGTGTTTCAAAATGATCATACTACATCACTGATATAAGACCATTCCTTAGCTACGCTTTGGAGTCTCAGCTCAGGCATCACCTGCTCCAAAACTTCTTCTGATAACCCCTCACTGCTCCCCCCTCCCAAATTTCCATTCTTACGTTCCCAGCAGCCCATGGTAACCTGGGTTTTCCTGCATCACAGACCTCACCACAGTGTCGAGAAAGTTCCTGCTTAGATATCCTTTTCCACAATGGACTGGAAGCCTCTCCAGGCTGGAGTCTGTGTCTCCTTCTTCCTGTGTCTCTGTGCAGAGCTCTGTGCCTGGCACAAAGCAGGTTCTCTGCAGCTGTTAGTTGAGCTCAAATGAAATTGAGACCCTTGAGGATGGGATTTCCCAGTGCTGCAAATGGGCTATTTTAAGTCCCCTTCCTATGTGAAATAAAAGGAGGCTTTCACAGCCATTAAATCTCCTATGAGCCATTTCTCAAAACTAAAATATTTTTATATGTATTTTCGGCTAACCCCTGGTGTTTTCCGGTCTTCAGCCAAAGCTCTTCTGCATGCTGTGACCCATTCCTTCTTTTCAAGTATCTCGATACTTGTTTTTTTTTGAATCTCCATGGTGTTTTTCCTTCTACAAATTATGTTTCCCTTTGGACTTCTTTCCTCTGGCCCATGAAAGTAAAGTTTGCCTAGCATTCCTGATTTTTACAGGAAGCCCTAAGAAAAAAATAGAGAGCTATGCTCCATGTTTTAAATAACGTTCATTTGTCTGGTGATTATCTACCATTGCAGTATCGTACTAAAATTCAATAGAAAATGTTTTGACAGAATACCTTGCCTATTTATGAAAAGGTACAATTTTATTTAAATGTCAACAATGTGTAAAAGAAAATTCAGGTTGAGTATCTTGGGGAAGTAATTCGCCATCCCAAAGATGAGCAAGGTACAAAGGGGAAAGTATATAATCAACTCAAAATATAATCAAAATTAGACAGTACCTTGCAATTGTAGATCTAAAAGGTCTACAAAGATCTAAAAGATCTTCTTAATATGTGAACCTTTCTGTCCGTGTGATATTAGACTGGGATTTAAGTCCTGTGAAGGCAGAGACCGTGTCTGTCTTGCTTACTCCTCTTTCCAGCTTTCAGCACAGCACCTGGCTTATAGGGGGTCTCAGTATTTGTTAAGCAAATTAATGTCTTTATGAATTAGTAAGTGGGTAGATCTATAGAAGGGGGTCCAAGTAGATGAAAATACTACCTACTTCCTTCATATACTTCAATATAGCACTGGAAACAGAAATATTCTCAATCCAAATGAATCAAACCTTCCAACAATCCATCTACCAGACACTGAGATCATGTGAAAATTATGCATAAAATAAAGCCAAAAGATTGGTCCTTGTCCTGAAGGCAATACTCTCTAGCTATGGACCCCATACACTCATGAAATACAATAAGAAAGACAGTAAACTCTTCTGTCCTTCCATTTTAAACACTAAACCAGGAAAAACTATACATGACAAAGTACCTACATTCCATGGTTTTATTTTTAACAGAATACTTATGAGGAAAAATAAATATTTCTCCAACTTCCAGTTTAAAACTGAGAAGCTGGCTGTGCCTAGGACACTAGAGATGAGAAAAGTATGGAAATGGGAACTTCTAATCGGAGGTATAATCTTTAGCTGGATAATCTGAAATACTACCAGTAACAGTAGGGAGTTAACACTTACTGGGTTTATTTGCAGCCACATGGATGCAACTAAAGATTATCATACTAAGTGAAATAAGTCAGAAAGAGAAAGACAAATACCATATGATATCGCTTATATGTAGAATCTAAAATATAACACAAATGAACAGAAACAGAATCAGGGACATAGAGAATAGACTGGTGGTTGTCAAGGGGAAGCAGAAGTTGGATTGGGAGTTTGGGATTAGCAGATGCAAACTGGTATATACAGAATGGATAAACAACAAGATCCTACTGTATAGCACAGGGAACTATATTCAATATCCTGGGATAAACCATAATGGAAAAGAATATGAAAAAGGATGTATATATATGTTTAACTGAATCACTTTGCTATACAGCAGTAATTAATATAACATTGTAATTCAACTATACTTCAATAAAAAAATAAATTTAAAAAATAAAAATAATAAATACATACTGGGTTTAACATGAACCAAACCAAGAACTTTTCCCTTTTCATTTACTGCTCCCAACCACCCCATGAAACCTCTGTTATTAATTTATTATCAGAATTTTAGATTTATTTTTAAGTGGAGGATCAGAATGTATAACTGTTAAAGGTTATGGAAGCTAATCTGTCAAGTTTAACTTATTCAAGGTGATGTGGTCACTGAGTGGGCTGGGCCCAGATCTGAACACAGGTGGTCAGACATCAGAGCTCACCTTCTACCGCTGCAGGTAGTGATAACCAAGGCTTGCACTGGGCTCTACAGCTAGTCGGTGCTGTCACTTCCAGAGCTCCACTGAGCCTCCTAACAAGTTGGGAGGTATCATTTATATCATCAACTTATAGATGAGAAAATGAAAGCACAGAGAGGTCAAGGAACTTCTCAAAATTACAGAATATGTACCTGGAGACACCAAATCCTGACATCTTTTTACTACAGCACAGTGCCTCTCAAATGACAAGTATGTGTCATCATTCTGTCACAAAATTTCGGGAAGGCCTAAGCTTCCAGAAAATGTTGACCTTCAAGACGTTCACATGAATCAAAGCAAAGAGAACCACAGTTGCAGCTTGCTGATATTTTTTCTTAATTAATGGGCATTCATTTCCTCCATCTACCTCTCTTGCAATGATTGCTACTCTTTGGCATCTGAGCTACCCAAATCTCCCCTGTAGGTTTTCATGCACTGGAAATAAGTGTCGAGAACCAAGCAGTGTCTTAGGGGCCCAACAGGCATCGGAAGCCATGTCTTGCATTCCAGCAGCTGTCTCAAGTGGGAAGAAATTTTGGTAATCTCTCCTCAGAGGTTTTAAGTCTTTGATTAAGTAAATTCTTCAAGACAGCACAAGATCCATGTGGTTTACTTTTTATATAAATCATATAATGGGGACCTGATAACATTCCAGTTACTCTTTGCAGTTGCTCAGAGAAATGACATCCCTTCTGATATGCACTAGCCAGGAAAGAATGCCGTGTTCTGGGGAGGCGGGCTGAAGGCTGCCATGACATCCCTTCTGATATGCACTAGCCAGGAAAGAATGCCGTGTTCTGGGGAGGCGGGCTGAAGGCTGCCATGCAATTTAGATAAAAGATTTCCAATTGAGCATCTGAGTCACAGATCATTCATTTAATGATTTAAAATTATCAGGAAGCATCTGCCCCCCCTACCCAAAATGTGAAACACTGATAAGCTCTAAAAAAAATGCCAAGTTAAACACAATTTATTAGCTTAACAACCTCCTATTAATTTTGCAGTTGTCATCATCAACAGAATCAAATCACAGCTTCCCACAGTGCTGGGAAAAGTGGGAAAATGAAGATAGATTACCTGACCTCAGAGAACTCAGACTACAGCAGACACTGTTCCTTCTACCTCATTTTCCCTACCTGAGACGTTTTTCCCAAATGAGAAGTTTGGATTGGAGATTGTTCTCAGGGTTGACAACCCTGCTGTCAGTGTTCTCCAGAGAAACAGAACCGATTGGATACATACAGATATATATAAGAGGAGATTTATTACAGGAATTAGCTTATGCTGTTATGGAGGCTAAGAAGTCCCTCGAACTACCATCTGTACTCATAGAACAAGGAAAGCCTGGGGTGTAGTTCAGCCCGAGGACAAAGGCTTGAGAACCAAGGGTCTGCTGGTGTCAATCCTAGAGTCTGAAGGCCTGAGAACCAGGAGCTCTGATGTCCAAGGGAAGGAGAGATGGACATCCCAGCTTACAAAGTGAGTTTGCCCTTTCTCCACCTTTTAGTTCCATTGGAGTCCTCAACAGATTGGAGGATGCCCACCCACATTGGTGAAGCTGATCTTCTTTATTCAATCTACAGATTCAAATGCTAATCTCTTCCAGAAACATTCTCACAGACACACTCAGAAATTATGTTTTATCAGCTACCTGTTCATCCCTTAGCCCAGTCTAGTTGACACACAAAATGAACCATCATAGAGACCATATTTAAGAGATCCTATTCAGTTCACATTAAGTCCCCAGAGAGCCTCTTCTGGTTGACCCATCTATTCCCTGCTCTCTAAATGCTGGAATCCTACAGTCTTTTATTTTTAGAAATATGTAACTGGAAAAGGCCTCAAGAGATCTTCAGCTCTGGTATCCTGCTTCACAAAGGTTTGTAACTTCGTTTTTGGAGACCTCAAGAACGTAATCCATAATTTTCTCTTGCTGATTAGGCTTTTTATGGGCTCCAACAGTCTAATAAAACACTCTTTCCAGAAAATTAAAGCCATGTTCTGTTGGATTCTATACAGCTGGGGAATACTGTTAACTTTTTATATCTGAAAAAACAATCATGAAGTCTTCACTGCCTTTTCTTTCATAAGACAACTGTCTTAGTTAAATTTCTTCTGTAGGCAAGGAACAGAAACCAACTTCAGCCACCTTCACAAAGAATTTGTTACAAGGATGTGGGGATATTACATACTCTGTAAGGGAACTGATCCTAAACATCAGGAAAGGACTAGAACTACAAAATGGAAAGACTCTATAAGCAAGGTGACCCCCCCTATCAGTAGCAAGTAGATAGAATACAGACAGAAGCCAGACTCCCCAGGTTCAAGTCCCTATTTTACCACAGGCAGCTGCTTTCAGAGAAGAAGGGCCTTTGTCACAAACCCCTCCTCACTCATGGTCAAATCAGATACGCCTTTCTGAACTCCCTGCAGGTCCATTACACTTCCCTAAATGTTGTCACTGGAGTATAGAACAAACTTCAGGGGCAGAATTAGAGAAATGCACTATTCTTCACCTATAAATCTTGATACTATACATCAATGAGAAACACTCATAGAGTTTATATATATACCTAATGTCACTACACTGACTAGGTAACTGAGCTACACTGGGAAGAGAGGGAGCTGATATTTACTGAGCACCTATTATGCCAGACACTATACAAAATGTTATCTCTTTTAATCTTGTGAGGTAGGTGTGGCTAACTTTTCTAATGTTTTATTTTCTTATGTGAAAACTGGGGGTAACATGTTTGGCCGTGGTCACCCATTTCTATGGATTGAGTGCTGTGTTCCCCCAAGAATTCCTGTGTTGAAGCCCTCATCCCCAATGTAATGGTATTTGGAGGTGGGCCTTAGATGAGGTTATGAGTGTGAAGCCCCCATAACAGGATTGGTGCCCTTCATAAGATGCAGAGACCAGAGCTTTTTCTCTCTCTACCACGTGAGGATACGGCAAAGAAAGTGGCCATCTATAAACCAGGATGAGGGCCCTTACCAAGAACTCAACCAAGCTGGTACCCTGATCTCAGGCTCCAGCCTCAAGAACTGTGAGAAATAAATGTTTGTTGTTTAAGCCACCCAATCTATGGTAAGTTATTATAGCAGCCCAAACTGACTAAAGACACCCGTTAAGACAGGCATGACTACAAACCACGTCACCATCTCTTGTGAGTTCCTGATTTTCAGTCTGTGGGTTGATAGATAGTAAATATGCGAATGCAGAGCACTGACTCTTGTTACTCAACAATAAATTGTCCTCCTCCGCATGGGCAAAAAAACTTTAATTATCAAACTTTCTGGCGGTGCTTAAGGTAAGGAGAGGGAAGAATGTTCCAGTTTAACTCCAGGTAGCTCCACAGCCGCCCTCTGATCCTGACAAGCTGGCCAAGCAATGCTCTGGACAGGAAGCACCGTCCCTGAAATTCTTCAGGCAGACCCTCAATCTCTCCTACAATTAATCTTTTATAATCATAATCGTGCTCTGTGCTTCGTTTTCCTTCTCCATATGGTGAGGAAAATTATGAGTCTTACCTCATGATGGGATAGTGAAGTTACGTAAGATCATCTAAGCAAAGGATTTGGAACCAGCATTGATACATGGTATATACCTAAAATGTTAGCTGCTCTTCTTGGTGTTAATGAAAAAGAACACTTTATTTCTAAGTAGCTTGGTGTAACACATCATCGCCCTGAAGGGAGAGGTACAGCAATTTCCATTCTTATTCTACAATCATCTGAAACTCTGTGAGGCTCATATCATCTGGTCATAGAGCCATCCTCCTAATCGCTACTCTGTGCCCATATACGTAGACCAGTAGGTCTCAACCTTATTGTCCTGGAAGCCCCCTGAGGCCCACCATGATTCCCTAAACCCATCCCCAGACCCCTCCAGGGAAACAGACTCTTGCATTTCTGAATATCTTGGAGTGTGGCACTAACAGCTCTTTTGTTCTGGACTATCTTTTCATGTTTGTATAGTAAATAGCTTTGGAACAGAGAGATAGTGATGCCCTCCAGAGCAAAGGGCAGATTTGCCAATTTTCCAGTTAATAAAGATAATATCTCCCTCTAGAGCAAAGAGCAAGTTACTTGCAGCTCATTTTAAAAGATTCAGGTTCCAAACTTAGGGTTCCTCAGGTGTGATGCAAGCCCACTACATGCTCAGTACCCACCTGGGTCCTTCCCTATTACCCCTGTGAGACTTGGGGGACAGGTGACCAAAGTAAGCATGACACTCATGATGCTTTCTGTGCTGTGAGTGAATAATAAAGTGCTCTGTCTCTGACCTAGAAGTTTCATGTCTTCTGCCATTATCCATGACACTGTGGCAGACGAGCTTGTTAATTTACAAGTGGGGTTAAAAGCTCAGACCCTGGCTTCCCTAGCGGCACAGTGGTTGAGAATCTGCCTGCCAATGCAGGGGACACGGGTTCAAGCCCTGGTCTGGGAAGATCCCACATGCCGCGGAGCAACTGGGTCCGTGAGCCACAACTACTGAGCCTGCGCGTCTGGAGCCTGTGCTCCGCAACAAGAGAGGCCGAGATAGTGAGAGGCCCGCGCACCGCGATGAAGAGTGGCCCCCGCTCGCCACAACTGGAGAAAGCCCTCGCACAGAAACGAAGACCCAACACAGCCAAAAATAAATAAATAAATAAATAAATTTATTAAAAAAAAAAAAAAAAGCTCAGACCCTACATAGTCCTGACAGCGTCTAAAGAACAAAGTAACAAGACAGACACAAACATAAGCTTCCCATCTTTACCCTAGCTTCCTATAACTCCTGAAGGCTCTTAGGAGGGGTATTTGGGTACAGTGGCCCAGGAGGTAAAAGACGATAATTCATTCAAGAAAAATAAAGAGCTGTTGAGAATTGCAGTTTGCTATCTGCAGAACCCTTGAAACTAACCTCCACTGGTTTTAGAGTGAAAAACACTAGCTTGCATTTTCTTAAAACTTGTTCCACTCTTGACACAGGGGCACTTTTATGTTCTCTCAGATTCTTCAAGAGCTTTTCCATGACTTTTAAAAACCCTCACAATTAAAGAATAACTAAACGAACGTATACCAAAAATTAAAGTATCCTAGTAAGCAGTTTCTCTTTGGTGATATGAAACAGAGTTTTTTTCTTAATTACTAGCCACTACTGGCCATTCTAGCATAGTTTTGAATTCATTTAATGAATCGAGATGCTTTTAGCTCAGGTAACAAAACACCATGATTCAAACTGTCTTAAGGAATAGGAAATCTTCTCATCTCACACACACACACACAAAGTCCAGAGTGAAGGTGAGCACCAGACGTGCTACATCAGGACTCTCACTCTATTTCTCTGTAATTCCCTTGGCTCAGCCCTTCTCCAACTGGCGAAGATGGCCGCAGGAACTTAAAGCATCTTATACGATTAATTTTGTAACCAGGGAAGGGATTTTTGTTTCATGAGAAGAAAACCTTTCCCAGTGGCACCTAACAGACTTTTTCTTAACATCTCACAGTCCAGAATAGACGCACTCACCCATCCTTAAACTAGCCACTGGCAAGTGGAATGGGCTGCCTTTGGTTTAGACTCAGTATCATGTTACACTTGTTAAATTCTAGGTTTAGAAGGAAAAACATGAGAATAAAAATTGACATTAAAGCTTGATTTTAAGAAGTCTGTGATTTTTCCTCTAGAATTATAGCATTCTGTACTATTCTTATTGTCCTTACCACATTTTTTTCAGCCAGCCAGCCATTCAAGAAGTGTTTATTGAGCGCCAAGCATGTGCCAGGCATTTCCCTAATTGCTGAGATATAGAAGCGAACAAGACAGAGTCCCTGCTCTCATGGAGCACACATTCTTCTGACTTGTATTAGAGTTGTTTTGATACTGTATCAGTCACAGTTCTCCAGAGAAACAGGACCAACAGGAGATAGACAGATAGATGACAGATGATAGATAGTTGATAGATAGATAGATAGATAGGTAGATAGATAGATGACAGATGATAGGTAGATAGATAGATGATAGATAGATAGATAGATAGATGATAGATAGATAGATAGATAGATTTTAAGAAACTGGCTCACTCAGTTGTGGGGACTGGCAAATCTGAAATCTGTAGAGCAGACCAGCAGGCTGGAAACTCAGGTAAGAGTTGGTGCAGTTTTGAGGCAGAATTTTTTTCTTTTGGGGGAAACCTCAGTTTTTGCTCTTAGGGCTTTCAACCAATTGGATGAGACCCACCCACATTATCAAGGTTGATCTCCTTAAAATCAACTTATTGTACATGTCAACTACATTTACAAAATACCTTTACAGCAACATCTGGATTAGTGTTTGTTTGAATAACTGGGTACTGTATTCTAGCGAAGTTTATACATCAAACCAATCATCACAGATGCCTTGTTTATCTCAAGGCCAGCTTCTTGAAAAAAAGGTTACGTCATATACCTCTCAGTCTGTAACCCCCACAGAGCTTCACACAGTGCTTTGCAGCTAGTAGATGTTCAAGAAACACGTGGTATTGAGTTCCTTAAGCTCAATTTTACACCACGTGCTCTGTCTGCATGTCTATGAATGAGCAGGGAAGTTCATATCAAAGAGGATCACCCAGAATTGAAGCAAGATCATGAACCAGAAAGCAAAGGCAACCACCCCCAACCCCATCCACTCAGTCTGATCTAAAGACTCTCTTTGGAGCCACACACCCCATCTTGACTCAGGAGCACATCCCAGACCATCACCAATGTCAAGCAATTAGATCCCACTAAAAAATGCTACTAAGTACGCCACAGGCCTTTTTTGGGAAATGAACTTAAGCCTAGGGCTTAAGAGACTTCATTTTTTCCCATCTGACCCTGATCTGTTCTTGGGCCATCTGATCTGCTTCTTTTCATAAATCAGATGTTCCTGGAGAGATCACACAGGGAGCCAGGGGCCGGAGCCAGCTCTCTGATCTGCATGTGTCTCCACTGGCCACCCACGGGTCACCAGGCAAACTGTGGTCTCTGTGAGTCAGAATCTGGCATTTCCAAGCATTCCATACACCTGATATCTTACTGCATCTCCCCCCCACCCCAATCCTTAAGGAGAAATATACTTGCAGTGTGTTCTCTTGGTATGTATGCAGTAGACTGATCCACAAGGCATTTTGTATAAATGGTTTTCTCCATGAAGTTAATCTAGACAGGCTCTCAAGTCTTGACCCTCTGTACCCCAAATTAAGAAAGATAAAAGTTAATCAGTCTTAACTGAGCACCTACTCTAAGCCAGGCACTGAACAAGGCATATACACATATTTAATCTCCCTTAAAACTTTATGAAGTATTGTTATATCCATGATATAAATGAGGAAATTGAAACCAGGTGTAAGTCAGGGAACAGATTTCAAGTCAAAGAAAGAGGCAAAGCTAATTAAGTGTGGTCACAACACCTTGGTTTTCTCACTGATTGAACAAACTAATCATAAGATAACTATTTGTACTTACTAGCTGAACAGACTATAATTCAGTTTAACTCAGAGTATTCTGAAGTATCCAGACTATTCCAAAGCAAATGGGGCAAGTTAGTTTTGAGGGGTTTTTTTGTTGTTGTTGTTGTTTTTAACATGTAAGGAGTGATATGTGTGTGTGGAGTGGAAAGTGAATATAAACATTTTAAATAAAATTCTTTTGTGAAAGTATATAAATCTGCCATTGAAATAGAAGTGATACTGAAGTCACTTTTTAAAAGGATATTGGAGAAACGGGCGCGGAGCTGCCGAAGACAGGAGACTTTTTCTTGCCTCTTTGCTTCCTGGGGCGCGAGGAGAGGGGATTAAGGGCACCGCGTAAAGGAGCTCCAGAGACGGGCGCGAGCCGCGGCTGTCGGCGCGGACAGCAGAGACGGGCGTGGGACACTAGGGTTGCTGCTGC
>NC_041215.1:124046110-124050206 GCF_002837175.3 Physeter macrocephalus | reverse complement strand
TCCCTCCCTCCTTCCTTCCTTCCTTCCTTCCTTTTCTTTACTTTCTATTTTTTCTCCCTTTTATTTTGAGCTGTGTGGATTAAAGGCTCTTGGCGCTCCAGCCAGGCGTCAGGGCTGTGTCTCTGAGGTGGGAGCACCAACCTCAGGACATTGGTCCACAAGAGGCCTCCCAGCTCCACGCAATATCAAACGGTGAAAATCTCCCAGAGATCTCCATCTCAACACCAAGACCCAGCTTCACTCAAGGACCAGCAACGCACAGTGCTGGACACCCTATCCCCAACAAAGAGCAAGACAGGTCTACAGCCCCACCCATCAGCAGAGAGGCTGCCTAAAACCATAATAAGGCTACCAACATCCCCAAACACACCACCAGACATGGACCTGCCCACCAGAAAGACAAGATCCACCCTCATCCACCAGAACAGAGGCACTAGTCCCCCCAACCAAGAAACCTACTCAACCCACTGAACCAACCTTAGCCACTGGGGACAGCCACCAAAACCAACGGGAACTACGAACCTGCAGCCTGCAAAAAGGAGACCCCAAACACAGTAAGATAAGCAAAATGAGAAGACAGAAAAACACACAGCAGATGAAGGAGCAAGATAAAATCACACCAGACCTAACAAATGAAGAGGAAATAGGCAGTCTACCTGAAAAAGAATTCAGAATAATGATAGTAAAGATGATTCAAAATCTTGGAAATAGAATAGACAAATTGCAAGAAACAGTTAACAAGGACCTAGAAGAAATAAAGAGGAAGCAAGCAACGATGAGCAACACAATAAATGAAATGAAAAATACTCTAGATGGGCTCAGTAGCAGAATAACTGAGGCAGAAGGACAGATAAGTGACCTGGAAGATAAAATAGTGGAAATAACTACTGCAGAGCAGAAAAAAGAAAAAAGAATGAAAAGAACTGACGACAGTCTCAGAGACCTCTGGGACAACATTAAACGCACCAACATTCGAATTATAGGGGTCCCAGAAGAAGAAGAGAAAAAGAAAGGGACTGAGAAAATATTTGAAGAGATTATAGTTGAAAACTTCCCTAATATAGGAAAGAAAATAGTCAATCAAGTCCAGGAAGCACAGAGAGTCCCATACAGGATAAACCCAAGGAGAAACACGCCAAGACACATAATAATCAAACTGTCAAAAATTAAATACAAAGAAAACATATTAAAAGCAGCAAGGGAAAAACAACAAATAACACACAAAGGAATCCCCATAAGGTTAACATCGGATCTTTCAGCAGAAACTCTCCAAGCCAGAAGGGAGTGGCAGGACATATTTAAAGTGATGAAGGAAAAAAACCTACAACCAAGATTACTCTACCCAGCAAGGATCTCATTCAGATTTGATGGAGAAATTAAAACCTTTACAGACAAGCAAAAGCTGAGAGAGTTCAGCACCACCAAACCAGCTTTACAACAAATGCTAAAGGAACTTCTCTAGGCAAGAAACACAAGAGAAGGAAAAGACCTACAATAACAAACCCAAAACAATTAAAAAGTGGTAATAGGAACATACATATTGATAATTACCTTAAATGTAAATGGATTAAATGCTCCCACCAAAAGACACAGACTGGCTGAATGGATACAAAAACGAGACCCATATATATGCTGTCTACAAGAGACCCACTTCAGACCTAGGGACACATACAGACTGAAAGTGAGGGGATGGAAAAAGATATTCCATGCAAATGGAAATCAGAAGAAAGCTGGAGTAGCAATTCTCATATCAGACAAAATAGACTTTAAAGTAAAAACTATTACAAGAGACAAAGAAGGACACTATATAATGATCAAGGGTTCGATCCATGAAGAAGATATAACAATTGTAAATATTTATGCACCCAACATAGGAGCACCTCAATACATAAGGCAAATACTAACAGCCATAAAAGGGGAAATCGACAGTAACACAATCATAGTAGGGGACTTTAACACCCCACTTTCACCAATGGACAGATCATCCAAAATGAAAATAAATAAGGAAACACAAGCTTTAAATGATACATTACACAAGATGGACTTAATTGATATTTATAGGACATTCCATCCAAAAACAACAGAATACACATTTTTCTCAAGTGCTCATGGAATATTCTCCAGGATAGATCATATATTGGGTCACAAATCTAGCCTTGGCAAATTTAAGAAAATTGAAATCATATCAAGTATCTTTTCTGACCACAACGCTATGAGACTAGATATCAATTATAGGAAAAGATCTGTCAGAAATACAAACACATGGAGGCTAAACAATACACTACTTAATAACGAAGTGATCACTGAAGAAATCAAAGAGGAAATCAAAAAATACTTAGAAACAAATGACAATGGAGACACGACGACCCAAAACCTATGGGATACAGCAAAAGCAGTTCTAAGAGGGAAGTTTATAGCAATACAATCCTACATTAAGAAACAGGAAACATCTCGAATAAACAACCTAACTGTGAACCTAAAGCAATTAGAGAAAGACGAACAAAAGAACCCCAAATTTAGCAGAAGGAAAGAAATCATAAAGATCAGATCAGAAATAAATGAAAAAGAAATGAAGAAAACAATAGCAAAGATCAATAAAACTAAAAGCTGGTTCTTTGAGAAGATAAATAAAATTGATAAACCATTAGCCAGACTCATCAAGAATAAAAGGGAGAAGACTCAAATCAATAGAATTAGAAATGAAAAAGGAGATGTA
Organism: Physeter macrocephalus; assembly: GCF_002837175.3. Lineage (NCBI taxonomy): Eukaryota > Metazoa > Chordata > Mammalia > Artiodactyla > Physeteridae > Physeter > Physeter macrocephalus. The sequence goes on along the minus strand of NC_041215.1, from coordinate 124,047,490 downwards.
ACAACTGACACTGCAGAAATACAAAAGATTATTAGAGATTACTACAAGCAACTGTATGCCAATAAAATGGACAACCTGGAAGAAATGGACAAATTCTTAGAAATGCACAAGCTGCCGAGACTGAACCAGGAAGAAATAGAAAATATGAACAGACCAATCACAAGCACTGAAATTGAAACTGTGATTAAAAATCTTCCAACAAACAAAAGCCCAGGACCAGACGGCTTCACAGGCGAATTCTATCAAACATTTAGAGAAGAGCTAACACCTATCCTTCTCAAACTCTTCCAAAAGATAACAGAGGGAGGGACACTCCCAAACTCATTCTATGAGGCCACCATCACCCTGATACCAAAACCAGACAAAGACGTCACAAAGAAAGAAAACTACAGGCCAATATCACTGATGAACATAGATGCAAAAATCCTCAACAAAATACTAGCAAACAGAATCCAACAGCACATTAAAAGGATCATACACCATGATCAAGTGGGGTTTATCCCAGGAATGCAAGGATTCTTCAATATACACAAATCAAACAACGTGATACACCATAGCAACAAACTGAAGGAGAAAAACCATATGATCATCTCAATAGATGCAGAGAAAGCTTTTGACAAAATTCAACACCCATTTATGATAAAAACCCTGCAGAAAGTAGGCATAGAGGGAACTTTCCTCAACATAATAAAGGCCATATATGACAAACCCACAGCCAGCATTGTTCTCAATGGTGAAAAACTGAAACCATTTCCACTAAGATCAGGAACAAGACAAGGTTGCCCACTCTCACCACTCTTATTCAACATAGTTTTGGAAGTTCTAACCACAGCAATCAGAGAAGAAAAAGAAATAAAAGGAATCCAAATAGGAAAAGAAGAAGTAAAGCTGTCACTGTTTGCAGATGACATGATACTATACATAGAGAATCCTAAGGATGCTACAGAAAAACTCTAGAGCTAATCAATGAATTTGGTAAAGTAGCAGGATACAAAATTAATGCACAGCAATCTCTGGCATTCTTATAAACTAATGATGAAAAATCTGAGAGTGAAATTAAGAAAACACTCCCATTTACCATTGCAACAAAAAGAATAAAATATCTAGGAATAAACCTACCTAAGGAGACAAAAGACTTGTATGCAGAAAACTATAAGACACTGATGAAAGAAATTAAAGATGATACAAATAGGTGGAGAAATATACCATGTTCTTGGATTGGAAGAATCAACATTGTGAAAATGACTCTACTACCCAAAGCAATCTACAGATTCAATGCAATCCCTATCAAACTACCACTAGCATTTTTTACAGAACTAGAAAAAAAAATTTCACAATTTGTATGGAAACACAAAAGACCCCAAATAGCAAAAGCAATCT
>NC_041215.1:124026218-124045072 GCF_002837175.3 Physeter macrocephalus | reverse complement strand
TATGCTAACACATATATATGGAATCTAAGAAAAAAAATGTCATGAAGAGATTAGTGGTAGGACGGGAATAAAACACAGACCTACTAGAGCATGGACTTGAGGACATGGGGAGGGGGAAGGGTAAGCTGTGACGAAGTGAGAGAGTGGCAGGGACATATATGCACTACCAAATGTAAATTAGATAGCTAGTGGGAAGCTGCCGCATAGCACAGGGAGATCACCTCTGTGCTTTGTGACCACCGAGAGGGGTGGGATAGGGAGGGTGGGAGGGAGGGAGACGCAAGAGGGAAGAGATATGAGAACATATGTATATGTATAACTGATTCACTTTGTTGTAAAGGAGAAACTAACACACTATTGTAAAACAGTTATACTCCAATAAAGATGTTAATAAATAAATAAATAAATAAATAAATAAATAAAAGGATATTGATTTCTTGACATGTTTTCCAAAGCCACATTCTCTTTCAAGGAGAATCGTCAGTCATGGTCCCATGCCTCAAAACATAAGGCCCTATTAAATAAGAATTAAATTAATTAGCCAATGAAAAAAACATATTCCCTGGTAGGTCTCCAGTCAAGTTGGTTCACACCACAGAAAATTCTTCTGCTCACAAGCTGAGAAAGTAAATCAATCAAGACTTGGCTCTGATCTCAGTGAGCTGTTGAATGAAATGGATGGATGAATGAAATTCTCAAGTCGTGGAGGCTACTTCATGGAATGCTGCCAAGAACATAGCACCAGGAAAGCAAAAAGACAGTCCTCAGAATGAGAGTAAATATTTGCAAATCATAGACCTGATAAGAGTAAATATTTGCAAATCATAGACCTGACTTGTATCTAGAATATATAAAGAACTCTTGAAACTCAACAACAAAAAGATAAATAACCCAATTAAAAATGAATGAGTTTCAGTAAAATTGATAGCTAGTGGGAAGCAGCCACATAGCACAGGGAGATCAGCTCAGTGCTTTGTGACCACCTAGAGGGGTGGGATAGGGAGAGTGGGAGGGAGACGCAAGGGGGAGGAGATATGGGGATATATGTATATGTATAGCTGATTCACTTTGTTATACAGCCGAAACTAACACACCATTGTAAAGCAATTATACTCCAATAAAGATGTTAAAAAAAAAAATGAATGAGCAAATGATCTGACCAGGAATTTCTCTAGGGAAGAAATCTGAATGTCCAGTAAGCACATTAAAACATGTTCAACGTGACTGGCCAGTAAGGAAGTGAAAATCAAAACTGCAATGAGATATCACTTCACATCCAGCTAGGATGGCCGTGATCAAAGGGACAATAACAAGTGTCAGTGAACATGTAGAGAAACTGGAACTCTCAGACACTGTTGGTAGGAATGTAAAATAGGGTAGCCATTTTGGAAAACAGTTTGGCAGTTTCTCAAAATATTAAACACAGAATTACCAGCAATTTCACTCCTAAATACTTACCAAGAGGAATGAATACACATACCTGCACCAAAATACACAAATGCTCAGAGCAGCATTATTCATAATAGCTAAAAAGGGGAAACAGCCCAAATGTCCATCAAATGATGAATGGATAAATAACATGTGATATATCTATATAATTGAATATTATTTGTCAATCAAAGGAATACAGCACTAATACTTGCTACAAGGATGAACCTTGAAAACACTATGCTAAGTGAAAGAAGCCAGTCACAAAAGACTACACAATGTGTGACTCCATATATACAAAATGTCCAGAATAGGTTAATCTATATAAACAGAATAAATTAGCGGTTGCCTAGGGCTTGAGACCAGAGGTTTGGGGAGAAATGGGGAGCGGCTAGTAATGGATATAGGGGGGTTTTTTGCAGGGGAGTAATGAAACTGTTGTAAGACTGATTATGATAATTGGTTGTACAGCTCTGTGAATATACTAAAAAGCATTTAAATAAATAAATTTTATGGTATATGAATTATGTCTCGATGAAGTTGTTTTATTAAAAAAGTCATTTAAAAAATTGAGGATAGCCTGAAAAAGAAAACCATGAGATTTTTATCCCGAGAATCTAAATAGAATTTTTCAGAGTAGAACACATCATCTTTTTGCAATTTGCCTTTCTTGAAGTGGTTATACTGTAAATAGATGATGTTAGATCATTCTTGTTCTCAACACCATAATCTGTAGAAAGAAGCATATGGTAGTATTCTACAGTAATGATTTCTCAGTGAATTTCTGTAGCAGCATATCCATGTTAACTACCAATTTTACTATGACTTACTTAACATACTTTTTTTTTAATATAAATTTATTTATTTATTTTTGGCTGTGTTGGGTCTTCGTTTCTGTGCGAGGGCTTTCTCCAGTTGCGGCGAGCGGGGGCCACTCTTCATCGCGGTGCGCGGGCCTCTCACTGTCACGGCCTCTCCTGGCTGCGGAGCACAGGCTCCAGACGCGCAGGCTCAGTAGTTGTGGCGCACGGGCTTAGTTGCTCCACGGCATGTGGGATCTTCCCAGACCAGGGCTCGAACCCGTGTCCCCTGCATTGGCAGGCATATTGCCAACCACTGAGCCACCAAGGAAGCCCCTTAACATACTTTAAAATCAAGTAAATTTCCTCTTAAAAATACATATATTTAAAAGAAAAATTATTTTCTTATTTTAATTAGAAAACTAGTTTCACTTGCCATAAATAAAAGATGACTGTTAAGTCCTATAAAAATAAATCAATGTTTTTAAATTTTAGAGAGTAAATGTTGCTACCAGAAGACTCTAAGCCCATGACCTGTTATCTTTTTTGTTAAAATGAGAGATTAATACAGAGGAGTATTAAAATCTAGTGCAATAGAATGACAGTATCATAAAATAAAAAAGAACTTAAAAGGAAATCATCTATGCAAGCCAGTGTTATTTAACCCTATATCCATGAACCACCTGAAGCTGTCTCTTAACCACCTGCCTGAAATTTTGATGAAGGCGTTACTGGTTAGTGGGTGTCTTGTCTCTAAATTGCAACTCCAGATCCAGGTGCCTTCCATCCTGTGGCTGCACTAGAGTCCTCTGTACCCAACTGAAAGAGCAATCATGGGAAAGGCACACCCACTTTCTAAAACTCCTGGCTCAGGATCAATAAACATCACTTCTTTTCACAGTCCCTTGATGAGAATTAATCATATGGTCACCCCTAGATGCAAGAGAGGCTGTGAAATGTGGTCCCTACCTGGACCATTATTTCCCAGGACAAAAGCTCCGCACCACAGAAGGGAGCAGACATTGGGGTGGACAGCTCTCCGGGCCACAACCCAAGATAACTCTGGAATTCTTGTCAAGATAAGCCATCATCTAAGGCTGAAATGACTTTTGAAAGGACGCCAGGAGTGTCATATGCCTTGTAAGGAACTGAACCTGAGGAAATAGATTTATTCAATGGGACACTACTCAAAAATAAATAGCCACTAAAAAGAAAAAAACATCTAAACCAAGCAGGCAATTTTATATTCTTTAAGTTAAAGGGACTCCAGAGAGCATCTCCTTATCACACAAAACATTTCACCTAGAACAAATGCTTGAAGAGCAGGCACATACGTTGCCTCCCCTTTGAGACTGACCTCCTCAGGCTTCATTATCAGGTTAGTATGTCCCTCTCTCCCTTACCATCAGCAGCAAAATCTTCTTGTGGGTAAACTAAAGCAGAGAATAATTAAGAAACACAGGCTGCTTGCCTCACTTAGTGGTAAACTGTAAAAGGTCTCAGACACCATTACTTCTAAATCAATATAAAAGCATTTCTAGGCTATCCATTACTCTCAGGAAATCGGTCCTGATGGAGGATCTTGCAGTTAGAGAACTGTATCTTTTTTACAACAAAAACTTGTTTTCAAAAATTAAAACACTAAATTTGTTACGTACTTCATACCTTTTAAAGAAGAAAACCAATATTTTTTAAACGTGTCATGTAATATCGTGTGTTGTGTACTTCATACCTTTTAAACCAGAAAACCATGGAACAGCATGCAGTCTTTTCCTGATGACTCAGGGATTACCAAGAACATTCATGTAATTCAGGACCTTCTTCACCTCACATTAATGACCAAGACTGGGGTAGCTTGGGAATCCTTATGTCTTCTCTGGCTCTTCCCACATAAGGCTGCCCCAGTCTCTCCTCACTTCTCTCCTCCTGCCAGGAATGGCTCCTTTCTTGCCTAGAGATTTGCTCACTATCTGCCATTGGTTTGAAATAAAATATCAAAACTGCTAAGAGCATTTTGACTTTAACATTACACAGAAATCCTAAATAAAAGACTTGCACTTGAGTCCATCTCAGAATCTTTAGCGTGTATTACATGACACTGCTTTTGGCTCTTCAGAGTTCTCGCAAGCTCAGTTTAGTTTCCTTTGTTCCATATAGCCAAGTGATTAGACAGCTGAGTTCCAAGTAAATGATCTGGTTGACTATGTTCTCGTTATCTATTAGTTAGGACTCTTTCATTTGCAAATACCCAAGGCCAAATCAAATTGGCTTAAGCAAAATAGGGAATGTATTGACTCATACAGCTGTAAAGTCCATCAACTTCAGGCGTGGCCAGATCCAGGTGCTTAAATAATACTGTCCAAGCTCCATGTCTCAACATCTTTGGCTCTACTTTCTGCCATGTTGCCTTTGATCTCAGACAAAGTCGGCTACCAGCATCTATGGCTTTACATACTACCAGTTTACCAATCCCAACAGAAACTACATAGCATACCTTCCTCTTGGTAGTTGAACAAAAGTCTTAATGATTTTCATTGGCCAGATTGGGTCACATGACCATGCTTGGACCACTCACAGTGATTGATTGGCCAGGCTTTGATCAGGTACCCAACCCTGGAATCCAATCCATCCAAAACTACTTGGACTGAGAATAGGGAAAATTAAGGTTAATTCCTTAAGATGAAATCAAATTGCTATTAGTAGAAGAGAGGACAGATGCTGGGCAGGCAAAAAAAATAAAAAGAGATGTCCACTGAAGTTTATTACAGTACATTTAATCTAGGTTTCTAGAGGTTTGAAACCAAGGATATTTTTGAATAATCATTTTGCTGTAGAGTCTTTCCTGTTAGTAACACTCCTAACAATTTTCTGTATGCAGGAAGATAAACTTGGCCCTAAAATATACAAAATACCTCTGATATTAGGCCTTTTTAAATAGAACATATTTCTATTTCCTGATTACAGCATGTTTCCATCATCACCCTTATAATAATTTTCACACTTTTTCTCTAACTTGAATTAAAAATTTCAGTGTGAAATTTCTCTCCTGTCTTCAATGTCATTATGTTAGCAGTTTTTCAGCCTTTGTAAGTCTTTCTGGAATACCATTTTCTCCTAAAACAGGAAGTATGAGAGCCAAAAATAATCTTTCCTTTTAGCCTGGTAGCTCTCCAGTGAGTGTTTCTGAAAGCTTTAATAAAAGGCAGGATTAGCAGCCAGGGCACTCCAAGCTGGTACTGCACAGAAGTATCTGTTAAATTCCTTTGGGTATCCATCTCCCAGTCAGATGTCCCCTCCCTTTGGGGAGACTGTTTCCACAAGGAATGGGCTTGGTTATACCCTTGGCATCAACTAGGATCTTCCCAGATGCCGAAGGGATGCACAGAGTCCAGCCCCACTCAGTTCTGTGGCCAACATGCTTACGTGGTGAGAATTGGCGAGGCACCCTCCCACACATCCCGCCCTCCCACCTCCATGAATCCTACCATGGTGTAGGGGCCAGGAAACAGATCTGTTCTCTATTCAAAGGCCGTGGAGGCAAGAACTCCCAAAGTTATTGCGTCAGAATCACCATTCTGTAACTACGCTGTGCGTTCTTCCTTGACTCCACCTGGCAAGGGGTCACAGCATCTCTTGGCTCCATTCACCTCCCTGTGGTTCTGGGGGAAGAACACAGCACCTGCAGTAGGAAGACTGGGGTTTGAAACTTGATCCTGCCACTTACCAGGGATGATGCCTATTCACCTCCGCAGGTGTCTTCTCTCTGTTTTCTGACCACAGTCCCTGTTGTCTTTTAGAGCTCCTCCCTTACCCCACCATTGTGCTTGTGGTCCAGGGCTCTCCCTGAGCCTAAGCCAATCAACACATCTGCATCCCTCTGGCCACAGCCACTGGTTCAGGGATGGGCCCTGGCCTAAGACAGTTGGGCATAAGTAAGTCAGAGCAGTTTGCAAGAGCTACTCAAAAAAGCATGCTCTTTCCTGCTGGACTTGAAGCTGACTTGCCACATTTTCCCGGGATGTTCCTTGTTTTAAAATGGAAAAATATCCAGGGAAGCCCCTTCATCCCAGACAAACCAGAGTGGTTGTTCACCCTAGTTGTGAGCACTGGATGTGAGGGCTGGAGCTGTTGCAGCCATTTTGTTACTACATGAAACCTGACAATGAAACCAGCACAAAGAAAAAGGAGCTGACAGACGGAGAGAAGTCAGTTCCTGGTCACATGTTCCAACCTCTGGATCTAGCCATACCTGCAGCAAAAATCCCTTGGAACCTCTCATTATAAGAGCCAATACATTCTCTTTTCCCATAAGCCAGCTTAACTTGGATTTCCTGACACTTGTAACAGAAAGACTGCTCACTAATATGTCAGTTATATATTACACAGGTTGCTTAACTTCTCCAAACATCAGTTAGTTCACTGTAAAACTAGAATGATATTTCCTGAAGAGTAAAGGAGACAGCAGTGTCAAGTGTCTGTCTCAGTGTTTGGCATGCAGTTTTGTTTCCTTCCCCTTTACAAGCTAGAGAACTCGAACTCTAAAGACTGAAGGCTGGAAAGGAAATAAAGATGCAGTTGTTCCATAGCTCATTATACGAATAGGAAAACTGAGACACAGATGAAAACTAACTTAGGTAAAGCCCTTCAGCTAGTGACAAAGTCAGAAGTAGAGCCAGGCTCCCTGAGTTCTGCCTAGTGCTATTTCTACCACATCGTGAACCCGAAATCTCGTTGTCTCTTCTGAGAGGGCCAGTTTGCTGATGCAAAGAGGGGGACAAGTCTTTCACAGTCCAAGGAGACTCCACCCAAACATGATAATTATGGCACATCAGGGGCAGTACCAGGAGCTGGCCCAGAACGAGGGCTCACCTGACCAGTCTTCCTAACTAGACATCAGTTCAGTGTCCTCATAGGTCATTGGCAACATGGCTCTTCTCCCACTCCACAGCACATGTGCCAACAAGGAGAAGTCATCTTCTGAAGCGAAGACTTGAATGAAAGGCTGGGGGACCCATTCTTCTGCTAAACACTTAATAATAAAATATATCAACAAGCAATTGGTCATTGCAAGACTCAGAAGCTACCTTTAGACTTCATTTTATTCTTAGGAAAGTAAAATTCATTCTCAATACGGAGCTCCCAGCTGTGTTTGTAAATGCCTTTCCCAAAGCAAATGACACGAGGAGGGGAAAAAAATGAAGAAGAAAGACTATAACAACAGCTTACCATCTGGATTTGGGATGGGGGTGGGGAAAGGGCAAAGAAGGCTGGCCACCTTGTAGTCACCTGAGGGGGGCTGTCCAGTGCTCAGCTTGTCTCTTCTCTCCTTCTGCTGTTTGGAGTCATGGCCAGGGGCCCACCGGGGTGTCAGAAGGTGAAGCCCGACTGTCTGCTACACAGGTGACTTATTTGCCCTGTCCACAGCCTCCTCTCTTACAGCCTAGCTGGTTTTACTTTAAGCTGACTTGAGATCCTAAAAGGAATATTCTCCTTGACTGCCACATGTTTGGGAGGGAGACTGGGACAGAGTGGCCAAGTGATTCCCCCAGGATTGCTGGGCTTGAGTCCAGCTGCTTCAAAAAAATCTTGGAGGAATGTACAGTACTGAACTAAAGGAATATTCCTCTCCATAGACTAGCAGTATAACCCCTGTGCATTGAAATGTGTCTGCCAGGCTCTTGAGGGCAGGGACCATTACTGGTTCGCTCACCAAGTATCACAAGACTACGTGTAAGGCACGTAACAAGTTGAGTAAGTGTGAGTTTCATGTGTGTGGTGTTTATGGGTCCATTTCATCACAGTTCTCAACCCTATACATTCTGGACCAATTGACAAATAGATAAAAGAGTCAGATCATGATCCAAGCGTCAGCTTTATCACCAGTAAATCTGGATTAGAGGCCTTTGGCTTAAGCCCAGGGCCAAAAGAAACTCCTTCCTCCTTCCTGTTACCCTCCCAGCTGAGCCTGCTGACCCAGGGACAGGCTGGCAGAACAGCTGGACACCTGCCTGCCTCACTCCCAACAGGTTCTGCCATGGTGAGCCTTCCCCAAGGAGAAGAGGAGGCCTCTGAACACGCAGCTCTGAAGCAAAGAGCCATTAATGACCTGAGTGTGATGTGCTACATGGTTTCTTTTCCTCATCCAACCCGTTAGATGAATCACACTTTATCCCGGGAGAAGGAGGAAGAAGTTACAGGAATGCAGAATGATTTTGCCCACTGCATTGTCAAGGAGTTTGACAACATTGCCCTTGGAGTTCAAAAAGCAGACCCACCTTGCAGGTGAAAGTGGCCCCTCACTAGGACTCTAAGCTCTCCAGTAAATAAACTCCTTAAAGAGGGCTCTCTTGTCTCTTGAGCCAATCTTGTCCTCAAGTCCACATGAGAGCAAAAAGCCGCACAGTAAACCTCTCATACCACTTTCTACTCTGCCATGCTTCACCAAATTATTTAATTTTCATGTTTTCAGAATAAAGAAACACAATTCTTCATTTAAAACGTGTAAAGATTAGCAGCCCTGTTTCAAAATATCTAATAATCAGCCCAACCAGGCACCAGCAATCTGAGCGGAGGCAGATGACCGCAGTCGTGGAGATCCCTCCCTGCTGAGCCAGGTTTAGGGTCAGACTTATGGGGAAACTACAGGTGCTTAATTAAGCCTCAGGACCCCTCACTCACACCGGCCCTGGGGGGAGAGGTGAGACTCTAAGAATGTCACATGGTGATGTGTTTTTGGAAAATTTACAAAGATAAGTTAAATTAACCCCAAGTGGTTAACACCACTGTCTGTTTCCACTCTGATATCTCCCCCATGTTGAGTGGTATTGGAGTGGCCATGGAAATTTGGAGATCTGGCTAGAGAAAAATTGATTTAGGAATGCTCTACATTGGTTTGGGCCTAGCAGTAATACACGTATGTAGTTTGCAGTCACTTCCATGTATAGTTAAGTTTTTGTTAACAAGAGTGTTTTAAAATTTATTTTCCATTAACATTTTTATCGGGATAATTGTAGATCCACATGCAGTTGTAAGAAATAATACCAAGATCCCTTGTACACTTTGCCCAGTTTCCCCTAATGATAACATTTTGCAAAACAACGGTCTAATATCACAACCAGATATTAACTTTGATATAATCCACTTATATTCAGATTCCCAGTTTTACTTGTATTCATTCTTATGTGTGTATTCAGTTCCAACAATCTACCACCTGCGTAGGTTCATGACTCTATTACCATAGCTAAGGTACTGAACAGTGCCAAAGCCACAAAAGTCCCCATGTCATCCCTTTATAACCATGCCCAGCTCCCCTCCTCCCCCTTTCTTTCTCCCTAACCTCAAGCAACTACTCATCAGTCCTCCATCTCTAAAATTTTGTCATTTCAAATGTTATATAAACTGAATCATATATTATGTAACCCTTTGGAATTAGCTTTTTACACTCAGCATTATTGCCTTGGATCCATATGCATGTCACTGCATATATCAATCATTCATTCCTTTTTGCTTCTGTGTAGTGTTCCATGGATTGGCTGTACACAGTTGTTTGCCTGCAACTTACTGTTGAAGGACATCTGCACTGATTCCAGCTGCTGTGAACATTTATGTACAAATTTTTGTGTGAACGTAAGCTTTTATTTCTCTGGGATAAATTTCCAGACATGCAATTGCTGCATCATTTGATCGTTGTATGTTCATTTAAAAGAAAAACTGACAAACTATTTTCCAGAGTTGCTGTGCTATTTAACATTCCCATCAGCAACGTATGAGTGGTCCAGTTTCTCTGCATCCTCAGCAGCATTTGGTATTATCATTTTTTTTAAATTTTAACTCTTCTGATGTGCAGCAATATCTCATTTTGATCTTAATTTGTGTGTTTCTAATGATGTCAAACACTTTTCATGTGCTTATTTGCCATTTGTATAACTTCTTCAGTGAAATGTCTGTGTCTTCTGTTCATTTTCTAATAAGACTGTTTTTTCTACTGTTGCATTTTGAGAGTTCTGTACATATTCTTCATAATAATCCTTGGTCAGATAATGTGGTTTGTGAATATATTCTCTCCATCTGTAATTTGTCTTTTCATCCTCTTCACTTGAACTTTTATAGAGAAAACGTTTTTAATTTTGATCTTTCCAATTTATCAATTTTTTTCTTTTATGGATTGTCTCAGTCCATTCAGGCGGCTATAACACAATACCACAGACTAGGTGTTTCTACAAACAACAGAAACTTATTTCTCACACTTCTGGAGGCTGGGAAGTCCAAGGTCAAGGCGCCAGTATGGTGGGACTCTGGTGACGGCCCACTTCCTGGTTCATAGCTGGTGCCTTCACCCTGTATCCTCACATGGTGAAAGGAGCTAGTGAGCTCTGTGGGGCCTCTTTTATTAGGCACCAATCCCATTCATGACCACCCTCATGACCTAAACGCCTCCCAAAGCTCCCACCCATTAGTCCATCACCTTTGAGCGCTAGATTTCAACATATGAATTTGGCGTTGACATAAACATTGAGACCATAGTATGGGTCATACTTTCTGTGTCAAGACCAGCAATATTTTTAATGTCTACACTGCCAATTAATTCATCAAGAAGCATGATATGATTGTGCAAAGCAAAGGTTATGGGGTAACATAAATGTGTCCCAAGCCACCAACATGAGGAAATAAGTGGGTATGAAGGAAAGCAAGGTTTGAAATGTATAGTGTGAGAAGCATATCTTTAGAAAATTTTTACCATCATCAGCTGTGCAAAACTGTAAACAGAAGATTTCTGTTTTCACTAATGCCTAGTAAAATTAGTAAAAAGACTATTAAAAATAAAAATAGATCTGCTTAATCGTGTGAGAAGACGGAATTATCTTTCTATTACTTCTACAGATTGTATTATAAAACCGTTGCCATCTAAAGAGGTCAAAGAGAATGCAGCCCAGAAACACACATAAGAAGAAAAGTTTCATGGCAGTATGAAGGGTAACTAATTAATAAAAGGTATTGTTATGTTTCTGAATTTTTGTGATGTTTCTGCTGCCAGGTGTTCAAAATTTATAATTTGCTGTGATTTCTTATTCTATATATCTATTTGTGTTTGTAACTAATGTTGTGGTCTTCTTATTAAAGTAGGGCTCCCAGATTAAATAAGCTTCAGGTCCCACAAAACCTAAATCAGCCCCTGACCATGTGTTAATTGTTTAGTTGCCAGATCATGAGATGTTCTGAGGTGTCCCAAGGGAGGTAGCCATGGTAGAGGGAGAGAGATGGTCCAAGAGTACCCACTAGGCTCAGAAGAGTAGTTACTTACCAACTAGTAGACAAATATTTCAGTGTTTTAACTGGTATGCTCCTACTGATGAAGTCCAGCTAAATATAAGCCCTGGCCCTTGCTTTCATGTAAGTGCTTTATTGGGGTAGTAGAAACTGGGCAAGGAACCAGAGGCCTTCAACCTCAGGCAAAAATAATAAATTTGCCCCTTGAATTGTTCAACAGAAATCTATAGAAAAAAAGCACTGAATTTTAAGGTCAGTGGCCCAGAATAGGTAATAATAAGAACATTATAAATCACTAATAGTTATTAAACCAGATGGTTTCAGCTACTTTTTTTCCCCCAAGACTCCTGTGTCAGGCATGCAACAAACTAGAAATGAACTCCTGCTTTTATGGGATCTTTCTGGTCACTGACCCTGCCCCACTACTCCACGTCATTGGATAGGCTGCCAAAGGTGATGAAAAACTTCATTCAACCATTGTGAGATATACTGTGGTCAGGTACTGGGGTAGGGGCTTTTTCTATTTAACCTCATGTAAGCCACTGTGCATGCAAATCCCCTCAGGTCAGCCATGGCTCTCACTTCTTTCCAGGATCCCCTAGAGATGACCCACAGAGTCCAAGAGCAGTTTGACAACAAGCAACCTAAAGGAAACAGCACTTAGCTAAAAGGCAAACATCACCAATTAATTACACTGAGGATACTGAGTGACATCATTTAACTTCCAGCCTCCATTTTCCTATAACCTAACCTAATGAGGCCTCTCCGAAGTACTCTGAGGCTAGCCTCTCCACCTTCTTTGAGGCTCTTCAAATGCAAAGTCGAAGTGGAATCCCAGTTCCGCCATGCACCTATCACGTGACCTTGGGCAAGCCACTCTCTCCATCTGTGGCTTGGTGGTTAGTGATGCCTTCCTTGCAGTGTGGCTCCTTGGCTTAAGGAAGAACATGTGAATGAAACTTAAGCAGAGACCTTAGAGCTTAGCAAATTCTCAATAAAAAGTAACTACTGCCAAATCTTGTACATTTTTAAACCACCAACTAACAGGAAATGATATTCAACATTGAGACTGATGTTTATTGTCTGTAAAGTAGCAGTGCGTTTCATTCCTATCTGATGTTTACTATCATGGGACAAGACTATTATTGGAACTAGTATAAATGCTCAAATTTTCATTTCCAGTTTGCTATTTATCTTCAAAGTTATCTATGCACTAGAGAAAAGAAAGTCTTTCACTTCGTTCCATCCATTTCTGAACAATTTTGGGGAGTGATTACTTACATTTAGAAGGGAATAGTAAATTAACTTACAGAGTTCTTAAAATTACAAAGATATATTCACAAATATGTAAATGCTTTGTTAAACCCTGAGTTAAGATGTGAAATCAGCAAGGTACCGTTTCCAGTATTTATGAAAAAAAAGATGTAGTAAGCAAATTAGCAATATAGACAAGATTTCAAGGATAAAGTTTTCACTTCAAAAGATTCCTGGGCTTCCCTGGTGGCGCAGTGGTTGAGAGTCCGCCTGCCGATGCGGGGGACACGGGTTCATGCCCCGGTCCGGGAAGATCCCACATGCCGCGGGGCAACTAGGCCGCTCCGCAGGGAGAGAGGCCACAACAGTGAGAGGCCCGCGTACCGCAAAAAAAAAAAAAAAAGATTCCTGAATTTTTTAAAACAATAGCATAATCTAAGTGCTAACCTTACTTTTTTATTAATTTTTTCATGAGAACCGGCCCAGAAAATGTTACTTTTGATACTTTTAGCACTTTTAGTATGAGAACTTGAGAGTAACAGAGCTGCACTGGGTAGCGGCTGCGGAGCAGGGGAACACATATGATGGACTTTATAATCTAAGACACAGATTCAAATCTGGATTAAAGAACCTATTCGCTTTAAGTTCTCTCACCCTGTTTTCTCATCTGTAAAATCAAAATAGTGCTTCATATCAGAATTATAAGAAATTAAGGTATGTCAAGAACCCCAATATTTTCTTATTCAAATAATAATTGTTTTAAAATATTTCTAATTCAATCGGATTTTTTCACACCAATTATGTTAATGATAAAGTTTTAATTTATGTAGTTAGCAGATGACACATCATGATGATCTGGGTAACTTCTTACATTAAAACCTAGGGAAAGTATAAATCTATTTGAAAAGAAATATTCTATTGAGATATTTTGGGCCACAGTTAGTTACTTTAACTTCTCTCTTGAAAAAACTGTTCCAAATTTGATCTAAAAAATAGTTCCCCTGATAACTATAAATATCGGAGCCCAACCTATGTTTCTTGTGGAGGCAAAATTCCTGCCAATCTCTCTGACACTCTTGCTGACAGAAAGTCTGAAAAATTCAGGCCAATAATGCTTCACAGTATTTCTTTTTCCATTCCTTTACACAAATCCAGTAGGGTCTCAGGGAAGGTAATCAAATATAAAAAAAAATCATCATAAAGATTTACATTTTTAAAAATTTTGTTAGTCAATTTCAGGAACTTGGCTTATCTTGAACACTTTGAGCATGTTTCAAAGACATAGCAAAAATATCTAAGTCATCCATGTAGCTGGCAGTTTCAAATCCTCACACAATGATAAGGCAATGGAACTTTTAAATAAACCAAATGGTTTTCTTGGCCAACCCTTTTTTTTGAATCATGTGACAATGTGTTTAATGCAACTGACCAAGGTGGTTTTGGTTTTATCTTCATGTTCTCAAAGGACTTAATGGGAACTGGGTGTTGATAATTTGCCCGGCAGGATTTTTATAGTGTGGTGTCACGGGCAGGCAAACTGGCACTCAGCAGCCTAGTTAGCATAATTCTGATCTGCACGTCCCATGAGGCAGTCCTTCCAGTCAAGGGTGGAGTCAAAGAAGTCAGCAGACCAAAGTCAAAGCCAGATGGAAAACCACAGACTCAACAACACAAACGTCCATTTTCCCAAGAATAAAAACATGCTCAGGCACACATAAGCTACCTTTCTTACTTCTCCTGAGATGTGCAGCAAGTGTTACTCTAGGAGGTGGGAACGGGAAGTCACCTTGGATCAGACTATCTTTGCTTCAGGAAGTTCACCAGAAATGGCCCTTTATAAACAATTTTAAAAGCAAGTGTCTTTCAGCTGTTCTGGGGTGGGGGGAAAGTTCAGGAGTGTTGTTGGGCTTTGCAGTAGCCTTGGGCTCAAATCCTATTGGCAATCAAAAGGGCTGTGTCCCTTCTAATTAACCAGTGTGAAACTATGAGTTTATTCAGGGTCTAAGGGCCCTTCTATGAGATAAGAAAGTGGTTCCAGACACCTCCCTTTTAGGTTCAAACTTTTAGGCTCAGCCTATTTAGATTGAGGCCAATCATAAAAAAATAAAACAACCAAATAGGAAACTTCCCAGAAGTAGGAACTTGGATTCTAGATGGGTGGCCTGAGTTAAACACTAGAGCTTCAGTACTAAGAACATTTGATGGCTGATGACGTCATGGGACCCTTCCTAACTAGTCACTATGGCAGCCTGAGAGTGTCCTCAAGGCAGAGTCAGCTTAAAACATTCAGGGCCCTGAAATACTGAGAAGAGTTATGTTTCCCAACCAATCACCATTCCTGCCCTAAATGTCATTCACAGTAATCATTATACTAAACTGTAAAATAAGGGTAAGAAGATCCAAGAGTTAAAGGCTAGCCAATAATGCTTATTTGATGCTTCTATTGCAATATTAAATCTTTCAAAAGAACTTTTTACCTCAATTTTTGTGCATCCCCATTGTAGTCTGGATTTTGAGTTATCCAGCCTTGCCTTGAGGGAAATGGTCAACTGTTTGGGAATTCAAAGATCTACAGCCTTGGAGTCCTGGACCTATTTTTGTCTAAAGAGTCCAGAGCTAAATGGACACTCAGGGAGTAGGAGGCCTCTCACGTATGGTGTGTTTTGTAACTAATGTACTTCCTGGGTCCCTCAGGCTTGCACTAGGTCGTCACATATCCTGTTTCCAGCAACACCTTGGAGACAGAGAGGCCAAGGTTGTGGCAATATTCCAAGCAAGAGAAAATGTAGGCTGAAACTAGGGCAGAGGAATGAAAAGAAAGCATTGGACAGAGAAATATTGTGAATAGAAAATCAAGAGACTTTTTGGTGGTTTGGGATAGTGAGTAAGGGGGACAGTAAGAATAAGCAAGTGTTTTTCATTTGGGTTACAGGGATGATGGTAACGCTACCAATCACGATAGAAATTATGAGGAGGTGGAGGAGACAGGTAAGAGGATGAAGAGAGAGGTGGTGATTTGGGTTTATGGCAGGTTGACCTTGTTGACTCTCTCTCCAGGTAGATCTGGATGTCCCTGGGGGCAGGGACACGGATGTGGATCTATAACTTATGGGAAGGAGGACTGAGAGTCACGCAGATGGTTGAAGATAAGGAGCCTAGGTAAAATATATCATATATATTTTTTAATATAATATATAAAAACCACATTTTTAATATCTCTAAAGAGTAATTTGGTCATCATAATGTGATGTTGTCTTTAAGTTTACTGCGTATTTTTCCTTCCAAAAAAGTTGATCTTAAAAAAGGGGGTTGAAAAAATTAACCATGAACCTGGTTCATGTTTCTCCAAAGTCTGCTTTCAGCTCTGGCTGTGCATACAGATCCCTGATCAGCCCTAACAAGAATAAATGGGTGCAGCTCTTATCAGCTTTCTCATCTATAATAAGATGCTGAGTCCCAAGAAAATACAACTCAGCAAAAGAAATTGGATCTGCCAGAGCATGTGTGAAGACAGGAAGTAAGTTTCATCATGCCCATTTAACAGGACAAATCATTCTGTAGATTAATGATGTCTATCTTTTATAAGCCAGACACATTTTAGGATACCGGCAGTTTTCCTCTCAAGCCAAAATTTTTAAAAATTTCATAACACAAAATTTGTTTTAAGTACACTTCTTTCTTGTTTCTAACTTAGGGTACCTGGCTAAGGATTTCATCTCTCTGGACCTTGCCCCTTCAACAAAAGATGAAGGTACTAGGGAAAGTGATCTGGGCAGTCTCTTCTCATCCTAATGTCCTAGTATTAAAAATAGCAATACAATCCTACCTTAAGAAACAGGAAACATCTCGAATAAACAACCTAACTTTGCACCTAAAGCAATTAGAGAAAGACGAACAAAAAACCCCCAAATTTAGCAGAAGGAAAGAAATCATAAAGATCAGATCAGAAATAAATGAAAAAGAAATGAAGGAAACGATAGCAAAGATCAATAAAACTAAAAGCTGGTTCTTTGAGAAGATAAATAAAATTGATAAACCATTAGCCAGACTCATCAAGAATAAAAGGGAGAAGACTCAAATCAATAGAATTAGAAATGAAAAAGGAGATGTAACAACTGACACTGCAGAAATACAAAAGATTATTAGAGATTACTACAAGCAACTGTATGCCAATAAAATGGACAACCTGGAAGAAATGGACAAATTCTTAGAAATGCACAAGCTGCCGAGACTGAACCAGGAAGAAATAGAAAATATGAACAGACCAATCACAAGCACTGAAATTGAAACTGTGATTAAAAATCTTCCAACAAACAAAAGCCCAGGACCAGACGGCTTCACAGGCGAATTCTATCAAACATTTAGAGAAGAGCTAACACCTATCCTTCTCAAACTCTTCCAAAAGATAACAGAGGGAGGGACACTCCCAAACTCATTCTATGAGGCCACCATCACCCTGATACCAAAACCAGACAAAGACGTCACAAAGAAAGAAAACTACAGGCCAATATCACTGATGAACATAGATGCAAAAATCCTCAACAAAATACTAGCAAACAGAATCCAACAGCACATTAAAAGGAGGAAACGATAGCAAAGATCAATAAAACTAAAAGCTGGTTCTTTGAGAAGATAAACAAAATTGATAAACCATTAGCCAGACTCATCAAGAAAAAAAGGGAGAAGACGCAAATCAATAGGATTAGAAATGAAAAAGGAGACGTAACAACTGTCACTGCAGAAATACAAAAGATTATTAGAGCTGACTACAAACAACTGTATGCCAATAAAATGGACAACCTGGAAGAAATGGACAAATTTTTAGAAATGCACAACTTGCAGAGACTGAACCAGGAAGAAATAGAAAATATGAACAGACCAATCACAAGCACCGAAATTGAAACTGTGATTAAAAATCTTCCAGCAAACAAAAGCCCAGGACCAGATGGCTTCACAGGCGAATTCTATCAAACATTTAGAGAAGAGCTAACACCTATCCTTCTCAAACTCTTCCAAAAGATAGCAGAGGGAGGAACACTCCAAAACTAATTCTATGAGGCCACCATCACCCTGATACCAAAACCAGACAAAGACGTCACAAAGAAAGAAAACTACAGGCCAATATCACTGATGAACATAGATGCAAAAATCCTCAACAAAATACTAGCAAACAGAATCCAACAGCACATTAAAAGGATCATACACCATGATCAAGTGAGGTGTATTCTGGGAATGCAAGGATTCTTCAATATACACAAATCAAACAACTTGATACACCATATAACAAACTGAAGAAGAACAACTATATGATCATCTCAATAGATGCAGAGAAAGCTTTTGACAAAATTCAACACCCATTTATGATAAAAACCCTGCAGAAAGTAGGCATAGAGGGAGCTTTCCTCAACATAATAAAGGTCATATATGACAAACCCACAGCCAGCATCATTTTCAATGGTGAAAAACTGAAACCATTTCCACTAAGATCAGGAACAAGACAAGGTTGCCCACTCTCACCACTCTTATTCAACATAGTTTTGGAAGTTCTAGCCACAGCAATCAGAGAAAAAAAAGAAATAAAAGGAATCCAAATAGGAAAAGAAGAAGTAAAGCTGTCACTATTTGCAGATGACATGATATTATACATAGAGAATCCTAAGGATGCTACCAGAAAACCACTAGAGCTAATCAATGAATTTGGTAAAGTAGCAGGATACAAAATTAATGCACAGAAATCTCTGGCATTCTTATACACTAATGATGAAAAATCTGAGAGTGAAATTAAGAAAACACTCCCATTTACCACGGCAACAAAAAGAATAAAATATCTAGGAATAAACCTACCTAAGGAGACAAAAGACTTGTATGCAGAAAACTATAAGACACTGATGAAAGAAATTAAAGATGATACAAATAGGTGGAGAAATATACCATGTTCTTGGATTGGAAGAATCAACATTGTGAAAATGACTCTACTACCCAAAGCAATCTACAGATTCAATGCAATCCCTATCAAACTACCACTAGCATTTTTTACAGAACTAGAAAAAAAAATTTCACAATTTGTATGGAAACACAAAAGACCCCAAATAGCAAAAGCAATCT
>NC_041215.1:124011529-124025216 GCF_002837175.3 Physeter macrocephalus | reverse complement strand
GCGAATAAAACACAGACCTACTAGAGCATGGACTTGAGGATATGGGTAGCGGGAAGGGTAAGCTGTGACGAAGTGAGAGAGTGGCATGGACTTATATACACTACCAAATGTAGGGTGGATAGCTAGTGGGAAGCAGCTGCATGGCACAGGGAGATCAGCTTGGTGCTTTGTGACCACCTAGAGGTGCGGAATAGGGAGGGTGGGAGGGAGGGAGACGCAAGAGGGAAGAGATATGGGAACATATGTATATGTATAACTGATTCACTTTGTTGTAAAGCAGAAACTAACACACCATTGTAAAACAGTTATACTCCAATAAAGATGCTTAAAAAATTTAAAAAAAAAAGTTAATGTCAAAAGGACATCTCTTTAATAAATGGATCACTGCAGTTTTGTTATCCATTTAGAGCCTGCTTTCCTTTTACTATGTAACCAAGATGTCAGATGATACCTCTATGTGTCTTGATATCTATATAGGATTGCAACAAAATCTCAATTTCAAACCCTGTGCACATCCTAACCCATCTTCCATAATTTCTGCAAACTCCTGAGAGAGCTTTGGTCTCGTGAGAACTTCTGGCATTAACCTTGACTTTCTCAGTTGATGAATCAACTTGCCATTTTATATCTGCCCCCTACCCATGGATCAAGATGTGAAACTCAACCTTTCCCTCCATTTCCTCAATTCCTAAAGGGAAATGGGGAGGTGACTTTACTATAGATTTGAAAGGAATACAAGGTGTGTAAACAGAAATATAAACAGTCCATGTGAAAATTAGGCCTCTCCACTGTCCACTTGAGAAGTCACCTGCCTACTGGGCACTTCCACTGGCCAGCTCACCTCTGTGGTGCCCAGTCTCGCTCTGAGAGTCTCACTGTGTTCCCCTGAGAGCACAACAATTTTTAATTTTCTTGTTCTGAGCACTTTAACTGTCTCTTTTATCACTTGCGCTCTGTTTTATTTACCTCAGGCTCTTTCTCACCTGCGATCCCAAATGTCTTAGTAGACAGAAAACAAAGACAGTTTTCTCCCTAAGAAGAAGTCAAATGCCAACTGCTAAGAGAATATATTTTTCGCACAAACTCTCCCAACACACACAATGGTAATGGCAACTCTGCTGCTATATTAAGAGCTGTCATATTTCCGTAGCTCCCACACACATTCCAAGAAGCTCTCATTGTCTGGTTCACAAAATGTCCCTGGCCAGATGTTCAGCATCAAAGACATAAGGACCTTGCAAGTTCTAACAAGTCAGAAAAGGGTTGACGTTTCCCTCCATGGAAACTAGCACTGGCCTTCAACAGGACAGACATTCCCGATTGGTAAGCTACAGCTTACTCTTGGGCTGGGAGTCTTTGTGGGGGGCAAGTTGTAGGATGTTTACAAATTAAAGCCCATGTTTAAAACCATTCAAATACTTCCAAAAATTAAAGTTATATCTGAAAACCATGAGTATGGTTCCTTCCATAAATTTCTAAAGTCAGTAACTATGATTTTGGTGCATACAGGGGGCTGTACCAAGTAATATCTCCCCTTGACCAACCTGGCAAATCATCGCAGTTAAACTGGTTATTACTTTAGTCACTTATTTATCACCAGGGGTGAGTCTCATTTTGGGAGTGTATGTAATTTTATAAAATTTACCTTGTTTTCCACAAATTTTTTCTACAAGTAAAGGAGCCATATATGATTTTTGTCCTTGTTATTGTTATCTAGTATTGCATGTTCCTATATGAAGTATCATTTATTTTATTTTCTTAATTGTTTTTTCTCAACTTTTTAATCAATCATTTAAATTGGTTTTTGATGTCAACAAATTAGCTCAATTCTGATTCTTGATAGACTTCAAAATAAGCATTTTCGAGACACATAAATAACCCCTACACCTTAAAACAAATAATATTTAAACATAATCTCAATAAATAGATTTTAAAGTGTATTATAGACTTCAACTTCAGAATATCAATTTTCAAAATATATTTGAACATATATGAATGTATGCAAAAGTGATACCTTGTGAAATTTCAGAATGTTGATTACAGAATTAAGTGAAAATTTATGTCTCTATACTTGCTATTTTGCTTACATAGACTTTGTTTTCAAATTTTTTGATTCAATTTAGTTTTTAATGTTCTTAAAAATGCAGTCGACCTAAGAACTTTTTTGAAAAGCCAATTTTTCTGCAACCAAAGAAGGGCTATAATCCTCTTAAGTATCTTGCATTTAAGTAGATTTAAATTTTTATGACATTTATTTTCTCATCATAATGGACAGGACTTTGATTAAAGCCAGAAGGCCATCAGATTCACAAAACAAACATAGAAGTCCAAGAAATGTGTGAGGCCCTATTTAAGCAATCTACTGAGGATTATCTTAAACTTGAATTTGTGAGACCTGATCTTTCTCCTCCTCTGCTCAGATGACTTGTTTTTATGCTCAAGTTAGCAAGAGAAGCAATGGTGCCAAGTAAACTGAGCCCAGCACCTTGCAAAAACATCCATCTCACAGAGAAAAGGATTTGAACATTTCTAAGCAATTCCAAGTGCAAAGAAAAGAGCAAAGTCCTTTTATGAAATCGGTCACAGCAGTACAGACAAAATTCAAGAAGCTACTAGTTACAACATCTCACAGTGAACAGCTAATGCCAAAACCCCACATGGTACGACTCATCCCTTATTTAACCAGCCAGTCTGAAAACTCTCTGCGTGTTTGGAAAATAATTCTAAGAGTAAGCTCCCTGACATCATGGCATATGGCATAGAGATAACTATAATTTAAAATAGGTTTAAATGCAAAGAATTTCATTACCAGATGATGGATTTATAGGTGTTAGTGGGTTAGAGCACAAGACAGACAACAGTTTGAGTTGGACTGAGGTTTTAAAGAATTGAAGGTGAGTTGGAAGCTACAAAACTGCCCATGAGGTCATTTAGAAGCCTTCCACCCAGCAGCGAAGGTGCATTCAACGTAACACAGGCACTGACTGAAGAAAAAAGGAACCATGTCATCCTCATGCCCCACCATTGGAGACTGTGCAGTAGGCTGATTCTAATGTATCAAATGGTGGTGATAGTAATATGGACCCCTTGTATGGATCCTATGAGGATTGACTGAGGCCGTGTCTAACAAGCACCTGCCATACAATAAATATAAAGAAAAGGAGGTGGTGGGAGGAAGAGCAGGAGAAATAGGAGTGGAAGAGGCTTGATATTGTGAAAATGATTATCTGGGTTTCTATTCCATCAGGGGTACTCTGGGAATATGTATTGCTCTGTAGTATGGCTACTGATTTAGATGTTGAGCTTGTCTGCTAAAGTGGACAGGAATCACTGCCCCCTAGAAGGATGCCTAGTGCATAGTAGCTGTTCAGAGGATATTACTGAACAGGTGGCAAATGACAGCCCAGACATGCTCAGTGATGCCCGGCAGCACATGGCCATCCAACCAGCGTTGCTGGAAGATCTCGTTTCCTGGGTCCTGGTTACTGCACACACTCCTCCTGTCAACCAAGGAGATGGGCTCCGATGAGACACTCTTGCAAATATCAGCTCTGCCTCTTTAAATTTTCCTGGCCTTTTTAAGTCTCTGGATAACTGCCATTTTATGCAAGAGATAACTGAAGTGAAATGTATCCTCCAGTAACTTTAGAAGAGGTTGTGAGAGGTTTCTGGCTAATTGTAGTGCGCAGTAACTTCTGTTAGTGGTGCCTTTCCCATCAGACGTGCTGTGAGTAATGGGATATGGCAGCCTTCGTTTCATTACCCAGTCTGAGGACGCCCAAGAGTAGTGCCAAGAGGCGCTGAGTCTGCAGCCAGCTGCCCTTCCCTCCCCAGTATCCACTTGGCAGACATGGAGGAAAGGCCTCCAGCTTTTCTAAGCTTGATCTCTCTTGGAATGCAGTTGGGAGGAAATCATGGCAGTACAGAGTAGTGGTTAGGGTCATGGGGATGGAGCTGAGATTCAAATAATATCTCCACTGCATATGAGCTGAGCGGCTTTGGGCAGTGTTACTGACTGAATTGTGTCCTCTCAAAAATTCTTATGTTGAAGCCCTAGCCTTCCAATATGACTGTATTTGCAAATAGGGCCTTTAAAGTGGTAATTAAGGTTAAATAAGGTCGTAAGAATGGAGCCCTAATCCAACGTGACTGATGGCCTTACAAGAAGAGGAAAAGACATCAGAGATGGGAGCGCACAGAGAAAAGGCCATGTGAGGACACAGAAGGTGGCCATCTGCAAGCCAAAGAGAGAGGCCTCAGGAGAAGCAAAACCTGCAAGACCTTGACCTTTGACTTTCAGCCTCCAGAACTGTAAGAAAATTAATTTCTGTTGTTGAAACCTCGCAGTCTGGTTTGTTTTGTTTTGTTCTTTTGTCATGGCAGCCTGAGCAGACCAAGACAGGTAGATTTTCAATCTCAGTCTCAGGTGTTCCTCTACAAATGGAGATAATCATAGACTCTACCTCAATGAGCTAGTGTGAGGATCGCAGGAGATGAGGTCTGTAAAATACTGGGCCAGTGCCTGACGCAGAGAAAGGGCTCCACACTCGTGAGGCATTGATTTGACTAATACAACTCATCCATTTTTAAATTGCATCATATGGGGTCCAGAGAAGTTAAATCACAGCTCAAAGCCGTTAGCTATTTGACAAGCCCGGCTTGGGAGCCAGGATCCTCAGGGTCAGGACTTAAGGGAATGGGACTGATGGCTATGTCATCAGAATCTAATGTTATCTAGTTCATCCCCCGTACAACAGCTGCCTACATTTCTCATTCCTAACAGCAGTGTAGGGTAGTGGTTAGGGACGCAGGATGAGGGTTCTGACCAAGGGCAAGGCACTGTTCCAGGTGCTGGGAATTAGGAGGTGAATGAGACCTACAAGTTCCCTGCTGTCACAGGGCGAAGTTCTGCCAGCAGGGGGCAGATGTTGATTAGCATCACAGAAGCACGATCATTACAGAAAAGGATAACTAAGGTACTCTGCTGGAGAGTGACTGCCGAGAGGGTAACGGCAAAGGCCTCTCCGAGGAGAAGTCTCTCCAGCCGAGACCTAAAAAATGAGAAAGAGCCAGGCAAGACAAGAGCTAGGGGAAGGGAGTTTAGGCTCCAGGAACAGGACGTACAGAGTCCCTGAAGCAGAATCAAGCTGAGACACTTCAGGAATAGTAAGAAGGAATTGTGATCGTTAGCTTGTCTTTAACATAGTTTATTGATCTTCCTCTTCTACCTAGAAACCTGGTTTACTCACAGATTAATGTCCAAGAGGTGTTCATTATCATGAGAGAAAAG
The DNA here is from genome assembly GCF_002837175.3 of Physeter macrocephalus. Classification (NCBI taxonomy): domain Eukaryota; kingdom Metazoa; phylum Chordata; class Mammalia; order Artiodactyla; family Physeteridae; genus Physeter; species Physeter macrocephalus. The sequence continues at coordinate 124,019,926 of NC_041215.1, read as the reverse complement.
AAGAAGAATCCATGCATCCTTTTCCAATTTAACTGAAACCCAAAGTGAGGGCTGATTTCAAAGGGAAAAATCAAAAGAAAGGGAAGGTGGTGGCAGGAACCGGCCAGTGTGAGCAGAGACGGAAACCGTGCAAATACACATAGGGCCTCGGAGCTGGGGAGGGCCTTGGAGACTACCTGCCTCATTTTGAAGATGAGGAGACAGGGAATGAGGGTTCAAGGACCTGATTAAAGGCACACGTAAGACAGTAGCAGAACCAGGACTGGAACGCAGGCCTCCCCACTCTTCAGGCAAACAAGAGGCTCATTTCCCCCTTCCTGGTCAATATTTCCCTAAGGGTCTGTGGGGTGCAAAGCTGGGGTACAGTGACTCAAGCCAGAGACTGATGCCTACACTTCAGGGGCTTATGATAAGAGCAAGGTTTAGAGGAACTAAGTAAGTTGCCTAAGGTTGCACAAGTATAAAGTAGTAGGACGTGCTTAAAACTATAGTCCGTCTGCTTTCAACACCTGAACTCCTAATTATGTGTTCAGCAAGGTGGTTTTTTGGTACCTGTCCATCATACACACAGGTTGAGGGTGATGCTTAGAGGAAGTCACAGCTGTGACTTAAGGATGAAAATCAACAAAGGCAAACTCTCCTGAAATTATAGGCTCTTGGTAAACTAAGCCAAAATCCAAAACACCTTAGGAAGTTACCAAGACTGAAGGACTCTCACTCAGCCTTTCCGATTCAGCTCCCCGGGAAGAAGCCTCTTTTGATCTCTTCCTTTGCATCTTCCATTTTCCCCCAGCAATGATGATCACCTGTCCCTCGTGCTGCTCCAGCCCCTTGCACCTGCCTTCATTATATATGTATTAGAAATTCTTATTCTAACATATTAGACATTAGAAAATTATTCTGAGTTAGAAATAAAATAAAACATCTCTTGGGAAAACCAAGAAAATCCAAACTTCTGACATGAAGCAAAAGCCATTGGAACCCAACATTCTGACAGCTCTCCACCACAGGCCGAGGCTGTGACTCTACCTTCTCATTGTGCCTCTTCACTTTTTAACATTCACAACCCTGTGAATGTCAAAACAACTTTGTGCCCATCAGACACAAGGTAAAGGGCGGCTTAGGAAAAAGTATGACTAAAGGGCATTGGTAGCCCTGAGACCAAAAACTCTCTGCAGACTCTGATCCAAAAGTCACACCAGTTTTGTTCCTACTAAGAAATAAAGATCCAGATGTAAGCACCTTTAGAGCCATACTTTAAAATCCTCAAGAACCATGCTCTGTTTCCACAGCTCTATTTTACATGCTTGTTTTATGAGTCTCTTGATGCAAGTCTAAACCTTGAACGTTCTTCCACAAACCATTAACATTTGAAATATAATTCAAGGAAGAGGCTGTGTGGCAATCCAGTGCTAGCGTCCAGAATGGATGAAAAACAAAGGAGGCCTTGAGTGTTTAGAAGAAGTGCCTGCAGGCTGGGGCTGTAGGAACAAACTCCTCCCATCACCATGGTAACACACACAGAGGTAGCACAGCCCCAAGATCGCATCCCCTTATTTCTCCTCTAAAACTGAAGATCATTTAAGGTCACCTAGAAAGGAATAAAAATGAAAAAATAAAGGAGAGAAGGCAGGAAGGAAAATTTTAAGGTGTATATTATTCCCTAGACATTGACACCCATCGTAGAAACTCATAGTTCCCTAAGAAAATTTCCATCTATTTTTCCTCTTTTGTGGATTCTCTCTCATGTGAAAAGGTCAACTACTCTTTCCATGCTTGCTCAACCTTGGATTTTTGTGCTAATATCAACTTACCAATATCTATTTTGTTGAGTACATTGTGTTTACAGAGCACTATGTGGAATTGTAAAAGATGGAGAAAATACATTGTCACAGCATCAGGGTGAGAAATTTTGATCTATTAAGTTTAATTTTTTTAAATTGAGAAATAAAATAAACACTCTTGAAATCATTTAAGGATGTTCCTGTTGTAGATAATCTCCAAAGAGGGTTTCATCATTTCCTTCCCTTTCTACATGCATGTTGCTCCACTCTTCAAGAGGGGGAGTCTATTTCCCCTACCCTTCTAACTGGGCTAGCTTTGTGACTTGCTTTTGACCAATATAGCAGAAGTGATATTATGGGACTTCTGAGTCCAGGCTTTAAGAGGAAACATAGCTTCTGCTAACTCTCTATGAGGAGCCAGACATCATGTGTCAAATAAGTCCAATTACTCTGAAACCACCATGCTATGAGGAAGCCCAAGCTAGCCAGAGAGAGAGACCCTACTAGCTCCCAGTTATTCCAGCCATCTCAAGCAATGCACCAGATTTAGGAATAAAGAAGCCACCCTGGATGTTCTGGCCCTAGCAGACCCACAAGAAGAACCACACAGCAGAGCCCAGCCCGAACTGCAGAAACTTGAGAATTAAAGAATTGTTATTGTTGTTTTAAGCTACAAAGTTCTGGGATTCAAGTGGGGTGATTTGGAAAACAGCAAGAAATAACTGAACCAACTCCAAAGCAACATAGAAACCTGATATTCGGTAATGCATTTAAATGTTATAAAAGGGGTTTATTTGGAGACTGGGGGCTTAAATGCTATTCACTGTTCTAAAAATTTGCATGTGTTAATTCATTTAAACTTCACAATGACCTATATGAAGAACATACCATTATTATTCCCATTTTACAGCCACAGGGAGGTTGCCTGTCCAAGAAGTTAGTGATAAATTTAAGATTCAAATGCAAATAGTTGCAGGCTCCAGATCCATGGACATAACCACTGCACTCTGTAGTCGCTCACAGTAGAGGAGACTTCGGGGCTGAATTGGCAGGTAATGCAGTACAAAAATTGCCAAAATGAGAGGACTGCTCCTGGCAAGAGGAATAGCATAAATCTTGGGTCAGACATAGGAATGCATAAGACATATAGACAGAATGAGAGGACTGGTTTAGGAAGAACAGAAAAATGTACATAAAGAGGCATTAATAAGAGTCTCAACCAACTGGTAACAGTCTGAAAGTCAAGCTAAGGATATCTAGCTAAGACTTTGCCCTGTTGTGATTGGCCATCTGTCTTGAGGCATGACAGTGGTGTTCTGCCTTTTACTTGTTTGGTGTTTTAGAGCAGGGTTTCTCAAACTTTGCTGCACATTAGCAGAACCTGGGGAAATTTTAAAGCTCTCAGTGTCCAGGCTTCACTCCAGACCACCTACGCCAAAATCCTAAGGAGTAGACCCAGATATCAATATTTTTTTTAACCTCCCCAGATGATCCCAGTAACGTAGACTAGTTTGAGAACTAGTCTTAGGTATCTACACTTTTCCACTCTAGGAGTAAATGACTCGAATAGCAATGATGCTTTGAACTTCTCAGCAGTCTAAGAACACCCTTTCTAATATATATATTTCTAATATATATATATAGAGCTATAGATATATATATAGATATATGTATAGATATATAGATATATATCTATACATATATCTATATATAGATATATCTAATATATCTAATATATTTCTAATATATATATGTATATGTATATATATATATATATATATAGGATGCCCATTGTGGGAACTTTATGTGTGACAGTGAACCTGAACCTTGAGGATTTTTCAGCTCACTTAAAAACTTCCATTTATTACTGGCACGGTGGATGACTGATTATCCATTTTGATTATGCCTTATTACAATAGTAACATAATTAATGAAAATCACCACATTTTATTTTTTGTAAAGAACGGTGATAAAAATTGATCACGCTACAGCAGGTCCCCAACACCTACCTCCTAAGCAGACTGAGCAAGAGAGCACAGCATTCACTGTAATCTCTTCTTGACTGATTTGACTTGACTTTCAAATAGAACCCAGTGAAGGTAAGAAGAAAAGAGGAAAAACCATTTATCTCCTCCAGGACCAAAAAGACAAAAGATAAGTAGAACCCAGGATTTTTGCAACAGAGGAAGCATTAAACACACACACACTCAAAACCTGACCCCACCATTCCCCTCTCAGAACCGAACGTGTTTAGAAATAATATATTGGGGAACTGGATGGCTGACATGGCCAGTCGAGTAGATGTATCTTCCCTTCCTCTTGCTCAGTTCCCATAAAATGCAGAAAAGATTATTTTAATAAAAAGAAAATCATAATAGCAGTAGAAAACAATAAAGAATATCATTAGTAGATCAAAAATTTCTAGGAATGTATTAACGAAGGAAGACTGGTGATATTAGACTGAGGATAAAAAAAGACTAGAGAAAATCAAAGCACTGTGTAAGAGAACACTGTCCTGGATTGGTTCTAAGAGTGCTCTAACTTCAATCAATAGCTGTAAAGAGTAAGAAGAAGCCCAGACATCAATGGGGTAATTAATTGAATAATTGCATCTAAAAGTTAGGCATTATTATCCTTCATCCCATTTCCATGCACATGTAATGAAACGTGTATGCAGATAATAAAAATTTACAGCACAGTGAATATTTATCAGTAATCACAATAGAGTGAACAGGTAAAATTTCCCTATTAAAAGACAAAAAGCCCCATATTGAGTTAAAAATATCCATTTTCCATTTAGAAAAAACACACCCTGAGAAAAATGAAACAACAAGACTAAAAATTGAAGAAAGAAGAAAGAGAATTCTATCAAAGGAGAAGCAAAAGTGACAACATTAATATCAAACAAAATATTATCAAAGTCAAAAAACATTAAAAGGGAAAAATATGGGCCTCATGTATTTTTTTAAGGATCAGACACTAAGAAACCATAGCTCTAAGGTCCTTTATGCAAATAACACATCAGCTTCAGATACCTTGTCTTCAAACTGAGAAGTTTTCTTAGTGAAACCCAGAAAGTGCACATGTAATTCAATCGAAGCTCTTCATTCCCACTGAGGCTAGGCAAGGTGGTCCTGAGGGACCCCTGAGGACATTGACTGCCCTGTCTGAAGATAATGGGGAAAAAATGTCAACAGGAAGCAGTGTGTTACTCTAGATTGGAAGTGTATTTATATATGATCCTGAAACAAGAGCCAAGAGGACTTTTGTTGACTTCACATGATTTGGGAGCCATGTAAAACCCTGATGGTCCCCAATCATGAACTTGTTCAGTTCTGTATTTGGAGGAGCTTTATTCTGGTCTGGCCAGTGGTTGAATGGGCTGCCTTGGGGGGCAGTAAGCCCTTCCTTCTTGAAAAATCTGAGCCTGGGATGGAGATCTCCCTGCAGTGGTGGTAGAGTAAGGACACATGCATGAAATGGGTGATCAAGTTAGATCGTTTCATTCAGATGTATCATTCTAAACCCACAGACCTGTGAATTAAATCAATGTAAATTGAAATGAACACATACAAGTTAGCAAGGAAAACAAGGAAGAAGGGAGTATTTTCTTGCAGCTAACGTGTACATTTGAATAGTCAACTTCTGAGACACGGGGAGTACAAGGTCTCTCCTCTCATCTTCTGACATGAGGAAGATGGCTAAATCTGTCTGTAGTAGACTGAATTATACTTTGCAAGTATTCACTTCCCTCATGTCCCACTCCCACAGGAAAGAGTATACATTCCAGCTTTGGTCATGTGACTTGCCTCGACTAGTAGCATGTGAGTGGACATGCCATATCTAACTTGGAGAAGATGCTTTAAATATGACCTGTGGTTTGGCTAGGCATCTTGCTCCTGTGTCTCCCTCTCAAGTCTTAGTTTGCTAAGACTTCCAGAACAAAGTACCACGAACTGTCTCAAACAACAGAAATTTATTTTCTCAGCTCTGTAAGCTGAAGTCCAAGATCAAGGTGTCAGCAAGGTTAGTTTCTTCTGAGGCTGTGAGAGAAGGATCTGTTTAAGTGTCTCTCCTTGACTTGTAGATATCCATCTTCTCCCTGCATCTCTTCACATGGCATTCTCCCTAGGTGCATGTCTCCAAGTTTTCTCTTTTTATAGGAACATAAGCCATATTGGATTAGGGCCACCCCAATGATCTCATTTTAACTTAGTTACCTCTGTAAAGACAATATCTCCAAATAAGGTCACCTACTGAGGGTTAGGACCTCAGCATATAAATTTTGTGGGGATACAATTCAACCCACAACAAAGAGCATACCCCAGATTGGGACTGCTGGGTCAGTCTGGGTCTGGAAGGGAGAGCCCATGTGGAGCAGACCTGCTAGAGATCTGCAACCCTTCTGTTACATGAGCAAAAAATAAATGTATATGGTAAGCCACTGAGATTTGGATATTGCTATTATGCTGCATCATTTGCCGAAATCTAACAAATGTACCAATTTGCTAGCATAGCCAATGGCAATTAACTAGCAAACACCTTGAAAACCACAATGTCTTACCTTATAAGAAGAAAAACTCCACCAACCATTTCAATGAGCAGTGGCATGGAGTCAACAATGCTGGGCAGCTCAGGGTTGCATAAGGCACAGAGATAAAGAGAGCACAAGATGGGTGATGGGGACCCTAAAAAGAACTCCTAGATGAGATAAGAACTGCTTACCTTATGTAATCAGCCCTGCCTCTTCCATTTCTTATGTTCAAAGCTAGTGGGATTTCCACAGAGAAATTCATTCACATAATCATGGTGTCCTAAGATGTCCTCAAAAGCAGAACAGAAGAATTAGTAAATAAATGATATCCAATATTCAAAGCACCCAGGGCAAGGAATATCCCACTCTGGGTTATTCACAGTAACAACCCAGATGATGTCAAGAGAAAATTGAGATCTGAGCTCATACTAACTTCAATGTCTACATGCTGGTAAAAGAAAAAAAAAAAGTTTAAGAAAAACTTTCTTACTCAATTCTCTGTTATCTTTTGGACAATTTTTCCCTTTCAAATACAAAGAGAAAGTCTGCCTAAAAATGTTTACCCTCTAGACAGATAGGTAACATATTATAGAAATTTTGTCTCTGAATTCTTACCTACTGGACTTCAAAGAAAATATTTCAAAGCCATTACATGTTTTCCATGCCCCTGATTTTATATACATACATCTCTGCACCTTGGATTTGCTTCCCATTATTTCATTGTAATCCCTGCAATAGCCCTCCAGTTACTTCTGTTCTCAAGGACTTTTCCCCTAAGTCAAGGCAGGTTTTAGACAGTCTGAGTTAGCCCAGGGAGGGTGAAGTCCAGCTCCAGTTTTGTGTGCCTTAGGGCTTCCCCTTTCATCTGTAGAAAGTATGTAGCTCACAAGGCCAGCAAAAGGTCGGATGGGCTGGTGGTTATGAGCAAAGTGTATGAATTCAGCCTGTCCGGGTTTAAACCCCAGCTCCCACACTTATCAGCCATGTGCCTTGTGTGATTCCTTAACTTCTGTGAGCTTTAGTGTCCTCATCTATCAAATGGGGCCAGTAATAATACCTCACTCCTAGGGAAGTTCTCAAGATTAAGTAAGCTAATATATACAAAGCCCCTAGAACAGAACTTGCAAAATTGTAAGGGCTCAATCAATGTTCATCATTATTAAAGATGGCTTTGAAATCCATACTTGGAGAGAGAGCTAACAGGTTGGTCAACATTGGTGAGAACATGACACTAAGTTTTGGTTCAGGAGCCCTGGGAAGCTTGGCAGCCTTTTGCCAAAGGCATATCCATTCTGGAGCAGCTGTAGGTTTCACTCTTGGCCATGATAAGAAGAAGGTAAGGTTTGCTTTATCTCTAGCACTACCCACTCACAGAGGAAAACATGCCTGTCCAATGCTGAGCCCTTAATAAGTATACTGTTTCATTCATCTCATTCAACAAATATTCAGTTCTCACTGGGTACCAGGTACAGGACAGGAGTTGAGGGTGCAGCAGAGAAAAGAAATACAAACTTTTGCCATTTGAGAGCTTACATTCTATTGATAGTTGGGGAAGACATATAATAAATAAAATAAGAAAACTATTCTTAAAAATACAGCTCACAGAGAATTACAGGTCCTAGAACCCTCCCATGACTCTACACCAGCCTCTGCCTCAAACTAGATTCACCCTTCTCTTCCACTGAACACATATGCTGATCTAAAATGTATCGTTGCCATTGGTCGCCGTACAGTTTGAGGCCTAAGAAGTCAGAAATTCCTGTTTTAAAGATACTATTTTTTAGAACTGCCCTACAACCCAGCAATCCCACTACTGGGCACATACCCTGAGAAAACCATAATTCAAAAAGAGTCATGTACCACAATGTTCATTGCAGCTCTATTTACAATAGCCAGGACACGGAAGCAACCTAAGTGTCCTATCCATAGACAGATGAATGGATAAAGAAGATGTGGCACATATATACAATGGAATACTACTCAGCCGTAAAAAGAAATGAAATTGAGTTATTTGTAGTAAGGTGGATGGACCTAGAGTCTGTCATACAGAGTGGAGTAAGTCAGAAAGAGAAAAACAAA
>NC_041215.1:123968513-124011471 GCF_002837175.3 Physeter macrocephalus | reverse complement strand
GGAGACGCAAGAGGGAGGGGATATGGGGATATATGTATACGTATAGCTGATTCACTTTGTTATAAAGCAGAAACTAACACACCATTGTAAAGCAATTATATTCCAATAAAGATGTTAAAAAATTAATAATAAAATATATATACTATTTTTTTCTCTAGAACTACCTTATCTATTAAGTACATACGGAGTTGCAGTCCACAGATGGAGTCTTGTTTTAGTGTGATCAGACCTAGTGATGGCTATGTCATTAAAATAATACAATTTAACCTCTCTGAGTTTTGCCTCTTTAAAATAATGGACTTGGTTGACCAGTGGTTCTCAAAGTGTGGTCTCCCAACTCAGCAGTATCAGCAGTACTTTGGGACTGGTTAGAAATGCAAGTTCTTAGACCCCATGCCAAAACTACTGAATCATAGATTCTGGGAGTGGGACCCAGCGATGTGAGTTTTAACAGGCCCTTCAGGCTTTTTCTCTTTTGAAAAAAATCGACGTCAATGCAAATCCCAAAAGAAAATCTTTTTTCATTTCAGCCAGGTTTCCTTTTGAACTTCCATAAGCCATACCCAGTATTCAGTACTCACTTTATAACCCCCAAAATTTTTTCTTGCAATTTGCAGTGTTTCCAGGTTTGGAGATTTAAAACATATTTTGCACTTTTCTCTCCTGCTGCTCTCTTGGTGCGAAATGATAAGCATGCTTGATCACACTTTATAAGCTAATTCGTGATGGTAATTTCCAGCCTCTTTCCTGTGAATTTCCTCATATCCTGAGTACCTATTTTTCGTGGTTGGCTCCATGTTAACAGTGCCTGCCTTCAGAGACCCTCTCTCCCCCAGGGTTCTCTAGCGTTTCACACAATATTAAACAAAGAATGCAACTCCCCACTCCCACAGGGAAACGCAGCTGCCTCAACGGCAAGACACGTGCATGACTCAACAAGACCATACAAGCACCACCACGTGAGACCAAGGAGGAACCACATGAGGGACATGAGGGACTCCTGGCGGATACCATTAGCCAGAAGGCCGAGGGGAATCCAAATAGGACATAGGTGCACAGTTGCAAATCTTCTTTTGCTGTTCCCGAGTATTAAAAACTGAATTTCAAATTTTCTACTAAAAATTCTATTCTCTTTCCACAGTCCCAGCACTTGGATGTTGCCTCTTCCTCTTTCCCAACACTGCTCCCACTATCTACTTCCAAGTCATCATAACCTCATGCCTGGACATTGCTGTGCCCTTCTGAGTTGCCTTCTGTTTTTCCAGTGAAGACTTGATATTGACCAGGTTTGTTCAATGGGTGGAGGTGTACACTGTTTTCGAAAGGACATTTTCAAGTTCTTTAGGGTGGTCCATGAGGAGTTGCCTAATGTGACAGATGAGAGTGGTTGGTGCCAAACTCTCTGTGCACTTTCTCTTATAACTTTTCATTCTCAGAATAGAACTGAGTTTTCCAGGAATATTCAACTGGGATAACTTAGATGTATGTCGGTCCAGCTACCCTCTTTGGAGGCAATCTTTTCCGTCATCTGGGAAATGTTTTTTTTAAGTGGATAAAGTTTCAGCGTAAGAACCCATTTGTGACAGCTATCTCATGGAAGCTATAAACTTTTTTTAGGTATTTGTTTACTTGTCCTTAAAAATAATATGGCAAGAAAGAAGCTAGCTCACTTTAAGACCTGAGGGTCATTGTGGGTAGCATGGTTTTATTTGAATAATGTTAATATTTTGCAGAACTCTCTGGCTCCCAAAGCAATAGAAAAATAAGATATGTTAACAAAACTAACGGACTGGCAGTAACCAGAATCAGAGGTTGTGAATTTAATTACAAAAAGTGACATCCAAGAAATTAATGAATCAGTGTCTCAGAATATGGTCAGCAGTGGTGATATCCAGGTCAACATCATGACCAATGAAACAGATCAACATTCATCAAGAAATTACTTTGTAATCACAATAATATATATCCTCATCTAAAAACTGGACATGGGGTTAGGCTAACTGTTTCCTAAGGTCCTTCCAGCCGTAATCTTCTATTATTCTATGATTTCACAACATCTTTGAGGTAGAGCTGACTATCATCCAAACCACTTGCAGATTTTTTGACCTAGATGCTAGATGGGTTTCCAAAGTACAACCCAGAAGACCAGTGTTAGGTTTGCCTACTCAGTCAGGATTTTGCCGCAACTACAGATATTGAAGTTTTATCAGAAGTCTTAAAATCTTTACAAAAGATTTAGATGCCACTAAACCACAAGCAATCAACAAGTAATGGAACATGGTAAAACTATAAATTTGGAGAAAAACAGGACCTTTGTTAAAGTACCATTACTTGGTTTGTAAAGTCATTCATATGGCTCTTGCTAGAAGATGGCGTTCCCACCATCTCATATAAATGGTGAGGAAAAACTTGAAAAGAACCAACTAATGGAAAATGTCCAAGTTTAAGTAAACTCCTTGGAGAAAACCACTTACATAATGTGATTTATGGGGTTCTGGGGAAGGTCAACCATACCAAAAACGCTACCTACCCTAATCAGCCCTCCACAGGCTTCACATTCTCCTGTGAGTCATTCTTCTTTGATCTTAGTCCTTTGATTAGACACTTATTAAAACTTTGAGATGTTATTGACCATTACCCCCTTAAGATAAATTATGTTTTATCAGATTAACTACTGACATATTCATCAGGAGAGGAGAATACAAACAGGTGAATGTTGGAATGGAGGAAAAATTAATCCATCTCTAGAGCCTGTGAAGGGGACCAGAGGAAGGATGGAGTGCCATAGTAAGGAATCCTGAGATCCTAAAGTAAAGGGAGAGAAATAAAGCGAGTGAAGAAGTAGGGAGAAAGAGAAGGAAACCAGCACTTGATGCAGAGCTACTGTGTGCTGGCCATGCTTCTAGAAACTTTACATTTATTCTTTCATTTTATCCTCAGAATAACCTACTACTTAGATATTATTAATAATAAATTTATAAGTTTATAGAGCTAACAAATGGTAGACTCTGGATATAAACTAACTCCAGAGCCTGGGCATGTTTCCCTCCATACAAGGCTTCCTCCATACAATTCAGAAACCTTATCTCTAGGTCTTGTGCTCCCCGAATTGCCCAGCACAGCACTTTGCTACTTATTAAGTGCAGGCCCTTGAGGAAAAAAAGAATGGAAACACCAAAAGCCAAATTTACCTCCTCCCCAATTGTGCTTTAAACCAATGGTTTTCAAATTTTGCTTTTAACCATGAAAACGTGTTTTCAAAATAACCTTAAGCAAAACCTACTCCACGCGCCATGGTAGCCCAAAGCCAATTCACCAAACCACATGGTTGCCATGTAAAAGCTTCAAAACCACTGCAGAAAAGATGTGAACAAAAATTCCACAAGTAAGAATATATGAATGACCACTAAACACATGAAAAGTTGCTCAAAATCATTCATCATCAGAGAAATACATATTAAAGCAACAGTGTAAAACCACTACACACCTACTTTAAAAGCTAAAATTTAAAAGACTATGTTCCCAAGAAACCTAAAAAAGACTTGTACATGAATGTGCGTTACAGCTTTATTCAAATTACCAAACACTGGAAACATCCCAAATCCATCCATAGGGGAATGAATTAAACAATTTTGTTATACAATTTTGGAATACTACTTACCAATAAAATGAACTACTGATACACACAGCTATGCGGTTGAATCTCAAAAATATTATGCTTTGTGAAAGAAACCAGAGACAAAAAAGTTCATATGGTATGTTTCATTTATATGAATTTCTAGAACAAGCAAAACTAACCTCAGTGATAGAAATCAGAAAGGTGATTGATTCTGAAAGCGTGTATGGGATATTGGCAGAAAAGAGCATGAGGAAACTTTCTGGGGTGATGGAAATATTCTGGATCTTCATTTGGTTGTTTGCAACTGTCAAAATTCTTGAACTGGAGGGTGAAGATCTGTGCATTTTGTTGTATGTAAAAGATACATCAATTAAAAAGAACAGTACGGTGGAGAGAAAAATAAATAAACAAATAAAAGACTAGGTTAACAAGGAAGTGGAACAACTAGAACTCTTAAAACATTGCTAGTGGAAATGCAAAATGGTACAGCCATTTTAGAAAACAGTTTGGTGGTTTTTTTACAGTTAGATCATTATCACATATGAGCCAGCAATTTCACTGCTAAGTATTTACCGAAGAGAAATGAAAATACATGTCTACACCAAGACTTGTAAATGAATGTTCATAGCAGCTTTAGCAATAAGCACCCCAAATTAGAAACAGCCCAAATGTCCACGAACAGTTGAATGGGTAAACAAATGTGGTATACCATACCACGAAATACTAATCAACAATTAAAAGGAAAAAACTATGGATACTCACAACAATATGGATGAATTTCAACAACATGCTGATTGACAGAAGGTGGACACAAAAGCGTATACTGTGTGATTCCCTTTATATGAAATTCTAGAAAAGGGAAATCTAATTTGCAGTGATTGAAAGCAGATTAGTCATTGTCTAAGGTTGGAGTGTGGGATGAGGAAGGACTGTGAAGGGGTACAGTGTTTGGGGCTGATGATAGTATTCTATATCTTAATTATGGGATGGTTTCTTGGATGCATAAATTGGTCAAAACACAAAGAACTTACAAAATGTATACATTTTACCCCAATAAGGTTAGATTATTTTTTTAAATGCCACCACGATTACCAAGGAATTGTTGAGGCAGAACTGGGCCCAATTATATAATCACTCAAGTGACATTTTGGTTGTTTCCCTTCATTGAATTTTTTGTATCTTCCAGTCTCCAGCTCAGCTCTGCTCTCCTCTACAGCCCCATGAAGGATGGCAACTCCATCTGTCATACAAACTTTCAGCCGACTTCGTTACAAAAATACCCCAGGACCAAAGCCAGAGCTAATGAACATCTTAGACCACTTGGAAGAAGAAAGGCTATTTTTTGGCTTAGGATAATTGAGCTTCACTTCAAATCAGAGTCTAAGCTATTTTCTCTGTACTGAATCCAAATCACTCAAATTCCTGAAATTTGTCCATGGTTGTTGTCTACCTGTTGCCAAAATATCCTGATGAAAAGTGAAACATTCAGCCAGTTGTGTGAATTCTCTGTCCTGAAATCTCAAAGCTCAGCTATTTGGCAGGATAGCAGAACAGCTGAGCAGTCAACTGATGTTTCTGCTGTGGATTGAGAAGCCGTAGGATTATGCAGATAAGGTCTTTGGCAAAAATCAAAATGCAGAGGCCCAATGCCAATGTCCCTCACGGTTGACCAACTGGGATCCATAGCGTTTGAATCATGGAAGTTTGGATCATAAATGAATCATGTCCAACTGCCTCTGTTTACAGATAAAGAAATTGAGGCAACTCCTATTCATCCTTTAAAACCTTGATCAAATGCCATCTCCTCTAGAGAGTCTTTCTCTACCTCTCCAGGCTGCTCTCTACTCTGGCTCCCACAGCAGACTAATACTGTTTCCTAGTACTTGCCCCATCACATTCAGTTTGCTTGTACATCTGTCTCCTCCACTTATATTGTAAGCTACCTCAGTATAGGACTATGAATTTTACACCCAAATTCTAGCACATAGAGGGTGCTCAAAGAGTGATTATTGGGTGAACTTGGGTTGAGAATCTGAACAAACTTGTATTCCAAATACATTCCAGAAATACTTTCTCCATACCCTTTTGGTAATGAAATGGTGGCAGTGGAATTCAGAGATTCCAGTCCTAGGCACTAAAAACTGAGCATCTTAAGGTTTCATGTTCTTTAGACAAAGAGAACACTAATAAAGTGAGTTGTAATAAGCCAGCATTGTTCCTGGTATATTATAGGAATATTGTAATTTAGGGAAATTCAGATACATTAGTAAGTATTTATTATATTAATATCAATTTAAATGTTTAAATGTAATAGTAATAGTAACTAACATTTGAATGTTTACCTTATATGAGGCACTATTCTGAGAATTATATGTGTATGTATTAATTCATTTAACATAATTAGAAAGCATATATTTTTAGATTCTTTTTTTATTTTTTATACAATTTTTAAAGGTTACTTTCCATTTACAGTTATTACAAAATATTGGCTATATTCTGCATATTGTACAATACATCCTTGAGCCTATCTTATACCCAATAGTCTGTACCTCCCACTTCCCCACCCCTATGTTGTCCCTCCCTCCCACCCACTGGTAACTACTGTATCAGGAATCTGCCTCTTTTTTTGTTATATTTGCTAGATTGTTGTATATTTTAGATTTCACATATAGGTGATGTCATACAGTATTTGTCTTTCTCTGTCTGACTTATTTCACTTAGCATAATGCCCTCCCGGTCCATCCATGTCGCTCTGTTCTTTTTTATGGCTGAGTGGTATTCCATTGTAAATATATATACACTACATCCTCTTTATCCATTCATCTGTCAATGGACACTTAGTTTGCTTCCATATCTTGGCAACTGTAAATAATGCTGCTATGAACTTTGGAGAGAGAGTATGTATTTTATGCTTATCACTAAAACTATATGGAACTTGATTTTACTTGATTTTACATTTTGAGACTGATCCTTATGTCTCCTCCAACTGTGACTAAATGAAAAAGAAAGGTGATGAATTTTAACTAAACTTAATTGTGGTAATCATATATCAGGGGTCCTCAACCCCCGGGCTATGGACCAGTACTGGTTCACAGCCTGTTAGGAACTGGGCCGCACAGCAGGAGGTGAGCGGTGGGCGAGTGAGCGAAGCTTCATCTGCCGCTCCCCATCACTCCCCATTGCTCCCCATCACTCCCCATCGCTCGCATTACTGCCTGAAGCATCACCCCATTGCTCATGTTACCTTTGAACCATCGCCCCCCCTCCTCCCCGCCCTGCCCATGGAAAAATTGTCTTCCACGAAACCAGTCCCTGGAGCCAAAAAGTTTGGGGACTGCTGATATATATATATATATATATATATATATATATGTATATATATATATATACACACATACACACAATCATTATATATGTATATATACACATATGTCTGCATGATTTGATATATATATCAAATCATTATGTTGTACATCTTAAACTTATACGGTGTTATATGTCAATTATATTTCAATAAAACTGGGAAAATAAATGGACTAGCAAGCAAAAATTTTTAATTAGGGTGGGAGGGAGGGAGTCGCAATAGGGAAGAGATATGGGAACATATGTATATGTATAACTGATTCACTTTGTTGTAAAGCAGAAACTAACACACCATTGTAAAGCAATTATACTCCAATAAAGATGTTAAAAAATTTTTTTAATTAAAAATAAAGAAAAAGATATAAATATTTTAAATGACAGTAGTTGAAATTTCCCTAACAATCTTCATTTTCAGATTTCATGCCCACAGCCTATCATAAGTTTCCATTTTTAAAAATCAGACTTACTTAAAAAACTGAAAGTATTCTTTAGAAGCCAAATTGTTCTTCTCAAATGACATTTTAATTAACAGTGTAAGGGGCTAAAAGCATGAGGGTTACATTTCTTTCAATGAAAACATGCACTTTATAATCTAGAAAAACTGTGCTTAGAGTGAATTTATATGAGGCAAGTGTTCCCAAACTGTGGCACAAAATATTTCCTTGTCTGTGTTGTCTGTCACCATGGAGCTGGGGAAGATTCAGTAAATAAGGCAGAGTATGAACCTGACAAAATGAAATCCAACCAGGAGGACTGGGCTGGAAGTTTCCATAAAAATGAAAATAAAAAGCAAAGGAATTGGTTTCTTTCCATGAAAGGCTTAAATTCTATTGAACTGGTCCAATAATAAGCCCCTCGGCATAACAAAATTTTTTAAATTTCTTTTTTAATTCAAAAAAAAAGATGTTTCCAAGCACTTTGAAGGTACTATCTAGCCATCATTGCTAGATACTTAATATTTCCAACCCTAAAAAAGTGTCTTGTTTCTCTCTGAATCATTCAGAGCACTAGAACAAAATGATCTTGTACACAAGACTCAAAAATGAATGTTTATTGAATTAATGAATACATTAATCCAAATGACTTTTCTGCATCTACAATAAGTCCTGCAGTGACTATTTCGTACAGATGGACAGCTCCTAAATTTCCTACCCAAAGAGTGTCTCAGTCTCTCTTCAAGCCACTTCTGGTCTCAGGCAAGCATCTCAGAGTCTCCCTCTTTCCTCTTTGACCTACCTGGCCCTTGACCACCTCAGGTCTCCAGTTGTTCCTCTGGACCACAGTCTTTATTCCCACCGCAGGAAGACCATCCGGGGAATGGCAATCTCAGTCGATGGCCTCATTTCATTTCTAACCTGTATTATAATAGTACTTCTCTTTCTCTGTTGAATGATCTTTAGAGGACATTAGAGATAATTTGGGTGGTGGTTTAGAATTTTAAAAAGATTTACAGCTTTCCCGACTGGTTATAAGTTGTCAAACTCATGAAAAATGTGAGCTGTAGATAAAACATCATATGAATGCTCTTAAAACAGAAAAAAAAATTACATAATATTACATTTTGTGGAAAGTGAGAGAAGACTCTATAATGGAGAAAAGAAGCCTCTATAATGGAAAAAAATACCTGCATTTTCATCCAGTGGATATGAGTTCAAATCCTAACTATGCTCCTTATTAGTAATTTGACTTTGGACACTTCTTGGAGCCTCAATCTCTCACGTGTACAATGAATGTCATAGAGCCATTGTAAGCACTGAATGAGATTACATGTTGAAAGGGATTAAAGGCATAGAATGGACATTCAATAAATATTAATTGACCTACAACACATACAATTTAAGATGCAAAGGAAGTGACCATTGAAACTACAAACCCTACACTCTTATGATATCTCTGGTTGAATTTGGGGGGTATAACACAAAAAGCAATTTTATTTTTCACCTCAGTAATATATTCTCATGGCAACTTTAGTCAAGAGTACAGTTGACTAAATACAGTGCCTCTTACTTGGGGAGCATAGAAGGATAGCATAGAAGTACAATTGCTTTTTGAACAGAAACAACCACAACACAGAGAAAGCACTCATCTATTTTATAGCCAAGTTCAGAAGAGGCACATTATGTTTATGGGAATTCAAGTGTGTGTGTGTGTGTGTGTGTGAGAGAGAGAGAGAGAGAGAGAAAGAGAGAGAGAGAGGGTCCCCCTATGTCCTTCCACTATTTAACGTCACCCTTAGACTGTGTTACCCAGAGATTGGGAGACCATGACCAAAGCACTCTGAGAAACCACAAAATTTTAAATTTTAAGAGCAGTTAAGGGGCTTCCGAGGATAAATTTGCCTTATTCTATGATTTTAGAACCTAATCCCTGAGGCAAAATCAGACCCACTTCCTATTTAAAATATTGGTTTCAGTAATAAATTACAAACATTTGATATTCACATGCCAGTTCTAGATTTTTTCCTTAATTTTGTCTTCGTTTTAATATTATCGTTTGATTTATCTGAAGAGCAAAATTATATTTTACCTTTTTTACTGAAATATAGTAATATCTCTTCAGATGACTTTTCAGCTGTCAAAGGCCAAATACTTAATCATTATCACCACAAGATAAGGCCATTCATTAAATTACAAGGAAAGGGTCAAAATAACTTGATTTCATCTGTGGTTCTTGGCGCAGCGTTGTTCCTCTGGTCTATAATATCTGTCCCTGGGCAACCTAAAGCCATTTTCCATGTTGAAGATTGCCACCTTCTTTGTGTGTGATTTTGCAGGATGATGTACTCCTCTTCACGGACCAAGAAACACAAAGAAGATTTTAATGTTATTTGCAATGTTGCTTTTTATTGTGGTGGAAGCCCATGATGTGACCATGAAGTTTGTAGCACTATGTAATCTCCACTAGAACAAATTTTTTGCATTATTCACTCATTTATTTAAAGGTAGTTCGAATCACAACTAATATAGGTAAAATATTCGATAGCCATTTTCTCAACAACCAGAAATTAAATACAGTGACATATAATAACATCTTGACTTCATTATGACATTTTCTGTATAAAAAAGCACAATTACATAAAATCATACACCCAATCAATTTTCAAGCACCTAGAAAAATTGAGTTCCTGAGCAAAAATCACTTTGGGGAAATACAAAATTCAGGGCAATTCTAGATAAAATTATCTTTGGTGCTTCTTTATGTAATCTGCAGAGAAAATCATGGAAAGGCAGAGATTTGGCAGCAATATATTTGTGTTCTGCTATCTGCAGTGGGAAAGAGAAAGTTGTGTTAATTTTACTCCCTTGAATCAGCCCTATAATACATATTCTCCAGGCTGGCTAAATACCTACCCTGGGTGTCTTTGATGAGATCCATTATAAACTTGAGAAAACGTCAGCCCGTACAGAAACACACCTAGAAAGGAACTCCATCAGACCATACTACCAAAGGGAGTAAAAGTAGATTTGCAACCTAAACTAAGTAGTAATTAATGGCAAGTAAAAAGAATATGAGCTCTGAATAGTTCCAAATCCTTGCATGATCCACACTATACTTTGCTTTTCACAGCCAATCTTCTCAAAGGGTTAGTTTATAATGAGTGACTTATTCCTCAATAGTCTTTTATACCTGTGATATCTCCACCCCACTACTCTACAGATTCTGCATTTTATAGATACTAACCACCTGCAAGTCATCAAAGGAAGCTTCTTTCCCTCCATCTCTCTATGGTGGACCTTCTCTTCTCTCTAGAAAAATCTATGCTTACTCAGTTCCTGGGCATTCTGCCCCTCTTCCTCCAACCCCAAAGAAGTAGCTCGTCCCCGGATGACTGCCCTTTGCCCTCTTCTCCATTCCCACTGATCCTTGGCTATTTCAGCCATGCTCAGTGTTTCAAGTCCATGTATTCATGTGCATGGCTCCCAACGCTGTCTCGAGGTCCAACATCTCTCAAAAGTTCTCGTACTTATTTTCCAAATATTTTCTGGATATCATGTCAACACCAACTCAAAACGTACAACACGATAGAGCCTTTCCAGGATTTACTGCCCATTTTTATTGTTTGCGCTTCCACTGTCTCAATTGTGCAGACTCAAAACATTAGAGTCATCTTTCATTCCCACCCTCTTCATCTCTAACATTGAAGGAGCTGTGAAATCTCATCAATTTCAACTCCTCCTTATTTCTAGCTTCTATGTCTCCATTTCACCTGCCATTGCCCCAGTCCAGGCACCTCTCACCTGTCACCAGGAATCCTGTTTTCTTTACCTCCCTCCTCTGTCTTCTTTGATTTATCTTACAGAATGGGGAAGATTCTACATACCAGGATGACAGAGATGATTGGATTTTTTTTACACAGCCAGTGCCTAGCACGTGCAATCCTAAATATTAAACTACTTTTTATGTAAGCACAGCTCTGCTCATGTTATCTTTCCCTCTTTTAACATTTCTCTGGTCCTCAGTATTTTCCTGACTAAAGAAATACTTTGGGGGTGAATAATGACCATGTTGATGGAAAGAGGTTGCAGAGAGGGCCTGGGATATAAGGTAAAGGATAGACACATCGGTAGAAATGTAAGTTGGGGGACAGGTTTACGAGGAAAGGTAATGAGTTTGAGTTTCGACGACAGGAATTTGAAGTGTTCATGGGACATCAGGTGAATAGAGCCACAGGCATTGGTGCCCATGAGAGACGTCTAGGCTAGAACTGAATGACTGGGACTTGAAGAGAGAGAGACAGTAGAGCAGGTGGTCCTTGGCATCAGCTCTGTAACCGGATTGCTGGGCTCAAATCCCGATTCTACGGCTCACTCTGTGAACCTTGTCAATGTTCTCAATCTCTCTAGGCCTCACTTTCCTCATTTTTAGAATGGGCTTAAAAATCCCTGTATCTTACATGTTCATGAGAATTAAATATCATGAGAACAATGACTGGCACTTGGTAAGGACTAGACAGGTGGTTGTTATAATGATTTACGTATTAGTTGAAGATTTGAGAGTGAATGAGATCCCCCAAGGAGGAAACATGATACAAAGAAAAGAACATGATAAGAGAGACTCCTGAGGAATTCCAGCGCAAACTAGGTACTAACTAAAAAATAATAACATATGATTCTGGCTCTCACAAGGTGCATAATCCTGTGGGAAAGAGTATAACTTCTGCTGTAATTGAGACTTGAGGATAGTGTGATGGGAATATAAAAAGAAGAAAATTTTGAGAAAGAAACAGAATCTCTTTATCCAAGCACCATGTCCCATTCTTTGGGAGAAGTTCTAAGTGAAAACGGAAGATCGAGATGAGAGAGAAATCATTCCTTCCTTATCGGGGCTAAGAATATAAAAATCATAATCAATGAGGTGTCTATTGGTTTCTGCATCATGTGCAACCCCAATCTGGAGCTGAACTTTCAGGGTTTACCTGCAAGGATCATTGCCAGGAACCTAGGCACATCAGTCCTGGGAGCACTCTGCACTGGGGGCCTGCCAGTGACCCTCTCTGCCACTGGAGCTAAGCCAAAACATGCAAAAAATAAAACCAAAAGCCAAAATCCAGTAAGCTGTGTGCAGGACAATTACATTCAACCCTGTCTGATTATTTCCCTCCTCCTATTTACAGCTTCTTCCCTTTTATGAAAGTTTCCATTAATGTCACATTGCACTGCTTTGGGGGAATGTGTTTACTTCTGCCTGCTCAGATCCATCCTTCCACAAAAGGCAGTACTTGCCAGGAAAAAAGAAGCCACTTCTCGGCAGGGGTTGTGGGACCAGTAAATAGAGGCAGTACCAGTGACCCAGTGCTGCTCAGAGAAGATCAAGGTGAGGAGATCAAGGGAGAAGACCCTCTAGGTATTTTGTTTTCACTAAGCCATGGCAAAGGCCTCCATGGCCATACCCACCATGGGGATTAGAACCAACCATTAGGAGACCTGGGTTGTAACCCCACTTCTGCTCCTGTCTCCCCCCTGTGACTTTGAGCACGTCACTTAACTACTATGAGTCTTAATTTCCCCATCATTAAACATAGGGTATGGGTTAGATAATCTAGAAGTCACCTTCCAACATTCTGTCTCTTTAATATGATCATACTCTGTATTAATCTGGTGGGTAAGGTTATGCTGAAACTGCAAGGAACCCCAAAGTCTCAGTATTTACCAAAACTTAGATTATTGCTGCTTCTTGTAAAGCCAGCTATAAGTTTGGGCAACTCTCCAGAGCAATTGACTTCTATGCAGTAACTCACTCTTCCAGGCTGACCCAGGCTTTACCTATTATTCGTACCATCTGGAGCATAGGGTCTCATTGATAACATGCAGGTAAAGAGGGCAACTAGAGAATCATACATGGGCTTTTCCCTGACTCAACTCACATGTGACGTACATCCCTTCCACTCAGTTTACATCAAGCAGAATGAATTACATCCCTGCTCAACCCCTGGTGGTAGGGGAGGAGGGGCAAGAAAAGGGGTTGAGAAGTGGAAATTTCTGTGTTCTCAGAAGGGGAGAAGAACTGGATATTGATGAATGCTAGTGATGTCTACACACAGCCTCCTATCCAAGACAAAGAGATTAGTGTCCCTATAAGAAGACTTTGTATTTTTCCAGCTGCTTCCTAAGCAGTTCTGACAACGTTTTGAAGTCAGGAGGGAAGATATCACTATCTCCATTTCACTAGTCAGGAAACGTGAAACGTGCCCTGAAGGCTGAGCAACATATGTAATGTCACAGAGTTGCCTAATGCCTGGGACAGGACTAGATTCTGAGTCTCTCTGCTTCCTAGTGATTTAAAGAACACCAGATTGTATATCAAAAGACCTTCATTGGAACCCTGATCATTCATTACATTGACCTGCAACTTCCTTGAGCCTAAACTTTCATGTGTACGTTAAGAGTATTAGAAACCTAGCTCAGGGTTTCCTTAGGACGATTAAATAAGATCATCAAGGGGAAAGCACCCATCACAGAGCAAAGCAAATATTAGGTAAACAGTATATTTTGTCCATTTAATAACACCACTGTGCCCTCAAACTGTTCAAAGATACAAGCTGTGTATTCTGACATCCAGAAGACCCTGCACACAGAAATTCTCAACTAATGTTATAAATTAACCAGAATCAGAGGTATTTTTATTGGAATTTGTCTACATGGAAACTATGACCTCTTGGGGGACTGGGCAGGTGTTACATTTTCCCCAGCATCTAGTGAAGAGCCTAGAAGAAAGTAGAAGCTTAAAGCACAGGATTGTAACAACTGGGTGAAGTATATGCTTGGCATGTAGTAAGAGCTTATTATACATTGTGGTTACTTGGTTTTTCCTTCCTTTTGTGTAATGGAAGGAAGTGAGAGGGATTAACAGGGAGGGAGGTTGGGAAAAGAGACATTATGTACTGAATATTTGCATCCCCCCAACATTCATATGTTGAATCTAATCCCCAGTGTGATGGAATTTGGAGATAGGGCCTTTGAAGGTCATTAGGTCATGAAGGTGGAGCCCTCATGAATGAGATTAGTGCTCTTAGAAGAAGAGGCCAGAGAGCTAGCTTGCTCTCCTTCAGCCACGTGAGGACACAACGAGAAGTCAGCCACCTGCAGACCAGAAGAGGGTCCTCACCAGAGTGCATCCATGCTAGCACTTCCAGAACTGTGAGAAATAAATTTCTGCTGTCTCTCAGCCGACCAGAATATGGTAGTTTGTTACAGTAGCCAGAATTGACTAAGACGAGAGAGAACGTGTCATTCACCACCACGGAACAGGGGGTGAAAAACCATTAAGGACAGAAAAAATGTATAGCTACTTATGTGAAGGATTCTTTGATCATGTTTCTTAGCAAAAAAAAAAAAAAAAAAAAAAAAAAAAATTTAACGTAAGAAAATAAATTCCTAGAGTTGGGAGAACAAAATCTTGCCCCATATTGAATGGAGCACGGTAAGTGCAAGGAGAATGATGTGTGATGGGGCTGTGCAGGGTGGGGTGTGTGTGTGTGTGTGTGTGTGTGTGTGTGTGTGTGTGTCTGTTCTCCCTGCGTCCCCTCCTCCGTGCCATGAATGGAGGCTGCTGCGGGCTCAAAGCTTGCTGTCTGAGTCAAGGACCAAATCCCAACTTCATAAAGTCGCCGTAATGATTCAGCGCCGTGGGGCCTTCCCGTGGGCTCCTTCAAACAAGTGACCTTGGCTGGCTATCTCCATGGTAACAGCTCACATCCCAAACTGTTCCTTCCTATGTGGGAGGAAACATTTCAGAAATGGGGAAAGGCAGAATTGAACAGTGGTTTTTCTCTCTTATGACCCTTCTCCTTTGGCAAATTGTGTCCTTTCCCTGAACATCACTGTCTCCTGAGGAAACCGTGCACAGAAGAGGAGGTTTCAGCAACTTTATTTGCAGATGTATGCCCAGGATACATTTTTAAAAGGAGAAGCCTGGAGCTGCTTTTCCGTTAGTTCCTTTAAAGTTTCATGCTGTGTTCAGTATTGCTCAGGATGCTTCACCATGCTTTTCATTAGCAGCTCCCGGAAGAGGAAGGCCTGCTTGTCCTCATGTTGAAAGACAGAGCCTGCATGTCAGAGAGGATGGGTACCTTCCCCAGAGCTACAGAGCAACATGGCAGCCTCTACTGAAGGCCCACTTCCGCCCTGCCTTCCTGTGGTCCAGCCCCTGCCTGAGCCACCATCCTGGTCAGTCGGCTGACATGGGTCCCTCCAGCCCTAGACTCCACCTCCTGTCCCATGACCCATGATACTCCCTGTGATTTCCTCCAACAGGGCGCCTGGATTCTGGGTGAAATGATTAAGCAAATATATGCTCTCAAACTAGAGAATTCATTGCATTGTAAGCTCAATGTTCTGTCTGTTCCACTATGTCTGGGATCAGAGCAGCGTTTTATAGGATGATAAATGACCCTTCTTCAGCTGAGCCCTGAAAGTGCATGCCTGACCACAAAACCCTCCAGTTACAGCTCTCAAATGTACCATGGGGTCTACTTTCCAACCAGAATCACGGGCCAAGAGCACTCACTCCTTGGCCCAGCTTCAGCCTTTCCTGGTAGTTTTGATCCCATGATTCTGCCCATGAAAGAAATCTTTTTCTCTGCAGCATCCCTGCCTGACTTTGACGTACAAAGGTGTAATTAGAACAGCATGGAGCAAGCAGGACGATCCATTTACCTCATCCGTAACATTTAAGTGCTTTAAAATATGGTTCTAATATCCTAGGTGCACGGGGCCAAATTCCCTTCTCAGTTTCTCACATGCATGAGTAAATCCACACAGACTAAACCCCTTGGGCCTTAGGTTCTGCTTAGAAGTTTTTTTGGTTTTTTTGTTTTTTGGTTTTTTTAAGAAAACAAATATTCCGTTAAAACGACATAGTGTACTCTGCATATTTTTAGGACAATTAGAGTTTAGAATTCCCTCTTCTTCCGCCCATGGTAAAAAGTTTTTTCCTTAACTATTTCCTCCCCAAGAATGACATTAAGCTGGGATAAATTGAAGAGCTTCCTTGTCTTTTAAAATAATCTTCTCATCTTACATTGTCAAAGTACCAACTGGTGGATTGAGATGCTTGATATGGGAAGCATCCAGGCTCCCCTGTACCTTTGCCAGATAAATACTTTAGGGAGACAGTTATTTGTGAACCTAAGGGAAACATTTACTTCAAACAGAAAAACCAAACACACAGGAAATGGAGAAACATAAACGTCGGGCCACTCTCTACCATCTGCTTAATTCAAAATGGGTCACCGGTTTGGGTAATTTTTCTTTAGTGTTTCCAACTGTGCAAATAAAATCTTAAAGGAGACAGGCTGGCTGTGCTCAGAGCTATAGCAAGACCAGGGGGAGGAACGTAGACGGTCAGTCTTCATGTGGAGGTGACTGTGAGAGGAGAGAGGGCCAGCCCTAACTCATGGCCTGTGTGCTTAGGTATGTTCGTAAGCTTGTGTATACACAAAAATCTCCCTCCCCATTATGTATATGTGTATACGAATGTATATACAACATCTATATACAGCAGTTCCCTGCCCATTAGCCCGTGACGCTGTGGCCACGTGTGGATAATATTTGTCCGGGCAACACGTAAATCAAAGGTTTTCTTGCAACCAAATTCGGAGGAACATCTTCACAACAGTTGCCCTGTCACTGCATGTTCACCCCATGGCCCCCAAATTTAAAAACAGAAGTGGATGTAAGACGTATGTACAGCTTATTTTTTATTCATTGCAAAGCATATCAAAGGAAGGAAAAACCTAGCCCCGCTCACTTTATGATTTAGGCAGAAATAAGATACGCTTTCATGGGAGTCTGACTTGGCAGATGACCCAGATTCAGAGATGGCTTGGAAAAATGCATCGGGGATGTCTTAGAAATTAGGAGTTATACTGACGGATCAAAGAAAACTCATAACTTCCTAGGGAAAATGTGTTTATTTAAATTAAAAAATACTGTGAAAATTACAAACTGTTAAATACGGGAGACAATTTTGTACAACTTAATAGAATAAGAAGGAAGTATATACATCACTTTTTAATAGGCGCAGATAGACTTGCACCAAACTTCAGGATTAAGCAATGGAAAATGTGACAACGCACATGTCCATCGCAGTAAAGTTTCAGAATTCAAGTGATTCCAGGCAAGGGGCCAAACTTAACTTGGCTTCTTTCACCTTAAACAGCCCCCTTTGGAGTAAATCCACACTCTGAATTTTAAAGTGAACGGAGGGCCCTTTTTCCCCCAAACATAAATTTCCTCTAGCGCTGTGTTAAGGCGAACTGATAAACCAGCTCCTACACTGTTAACCCTTCCATGGGAACAGTAGTTATTGCTGTCTCCAATCCAGGGAGAGCGTATTAAAAAAAAAAAAAAAAAAAATAGTTTTTGTTTTTACTAGAATTAAATTTGACCTTTTGGTGTGTTTCTCTTCTGCCTTGTCTTCAAGGGCCTAATGAGTCTGCTGCGAAGCAACTGACCACAGGAATACAGGGAAACATTACCAAGCATTCCTGAGCATTTTCTCTTAGATGTCTCACTCCCTTAACTGGAGCGTTAATAGTCCGCTACCCAGACAGCCCTGCAGAGTAAAATGTGGTATCTGCCTCTTTGATTCACTGCTGGGAAAGTGAAAGCAGGGATTGGTTTAGTGATTCACCCTGGACTTCCCAGCTACATGTGTTCTCAGTCTCCAACTGCCCCTTTAAGTAAGCAGATCCTTTTTCAGACTTACTGGCCAAGGGGGAAATATTTTGTCCAAACTTCCTCACACCAGGCCATGTAGGATTTATCACAGAGTCTTAAAATCTAAAGACATCCTTCCAGCCCTCTGGGGATCTAGATCATCAGGAGTCTCAGGAAGGCAGTAAGCCTCTCGATGACATGCCCAGGACCACACAGCAAATCAGATTCAGGGCTTGGGATTAAGAAAGAGAGAACTCGAACCGCAGCTCTGCACAATCTCACCGGCGTATGCCCTTCTAAGTCTCAGCTACGTGACGAAATGCCATGTCGTGGAGGCCCACATTATATCCTCTCCCAGCTCAGAAAACTGGGCTGGGAAAAAAAGCAGCAGCGGAGCTAACGGTTTGGGTTTGTTCAACCTCACCATCACCCCTTCTGGAAAGATTGGGAAGCTTCCCTGCATGGCCATTCAGAGTGCAGGTTAGATTCTGCGGAAGCCCTTCCAAGCAAAAAAAAAAAATGTCATGTCAGCATGTGATGCTGGATGGTCCCAGATCAGAGTTCAAAGTCACAGGTTAGACAAAGGGTCAAAATAGCAGATTCGTTTTATAATCCCAGCCAACGTTAACAGGTTTAAAAATTGCCTATTTTTTCCTTACAGAATGCAAATGGACCAGATTCAGATCTCCAGCTTCCTCCCATCAAAAGTCCTCCATCAAATATCCCCCCTCTAACCCAAAAGACCTCTCAAAGAAGCTCTGTAACCCGAGGGGGAACTAAAGCCACAGGTTCACGTTAGAGGTACTTACAGCCAATCAGATGTAGAAGAACAAAGCTCTAGGCAAATTGTCAAATCGAAACTAGTCCCTCAGGATGCCCTAGGCATTTGGCAGCCCTGGGAGTGGGCAGATGTTGCAGGTGTTACCCAGGGCATCCCATGAGGAAACAACCGCAAGCACATCGACCTGCCGAATTCTGCACAGGACCCCCGACCCCCAGATCCCAAGGAAAGGTACACACTGCACGCCTTCAGGGCTTTTTCAGTGGCACGTCCACACCACAGGCGCGTCGTGGACTGCGGGCTGCTGCTGGCTCCGCCTGAGCCTTGTCCCCCATGTCCCCCCCCCCATTCAGGGGCTTGCCGAGGGTCTCCTGAAAGCGGCAGTTGCCTTGCAAAGGTGAAACCAGACACGAAAAGCGCCCTTCCTCGCTCTAAGGGTGCTGGCTGACGGGGCCACCTCCAGAGGTCCTAGGGGTGCTAGGAATTCTGGTGGATGTTCTCCGAGGAGCCTTCGCTGCTTTCGTTGAGGGCCGTCTCCGAAGCCTCCTCCAGCTCGTCGTCCGCCGCCTCCTCCTGGATGGTGAGGTGCACGTCGGGCGAGGAGGACTCGGAGCTCACGCTGTCTCCTTCCATGGAGCAGAGGGTGCAGGACAGGGCGGGCGCCACGCTCTCCTGCAGCACGTTCAGCACCATGGGCACCTGCACCGACCTCAGGCCCGACGTGGCGGGCAGCGGCTTCACGGCCTCCCCCCAGAGCCTCTCTTCGTCTTTGTACAGCAGCAGGAGGCTGGATTTCTTCTCCCGCCTCTTGGATTTCACGTAGCCCAGCATGATTCCAACCAAGAAAATGCCGTAGAAGGACATGACCACCAGAACGTAGAAGTATTCGTTGCCGTTGCCGCTGCCACTGCCCGGCACATGGGACTCGAGGGGGCCGCTGGGGGCTGCGGTGCTGGCATGCGTGCTGTTCAGAGGCTCCATCTTCAGCATTGAAGCTCTGCTCACACAGCCAGGGTCTGGGGAGAAACGTGCAGGTTAGATCTCTCCCACGGGGCGGCCCCAGTACAGGCAGGAGGGCGAGCACGAGATTTGTGCAACTGCAATATCAGAAAAGCGTGAAGCTGCGTGGGGAAGGAGCAGTAAGAGGCCCCACCAAATAGTAAACAGGGGTCAGCTGCGAGGGGCTGGGCTGCATGGGGACACGGGGCGGTGGGAGGAAATGAGGGGAAGATTTTAGTTTTCGTGTATACGTGTCCATCATATTTTTTTTTTCATAAAGTGAGCATGTAAAAAGCTTTGCTTTTATCATTTTAAAAGCAAAAAAAAAAAAAAAATCAGTGTAAGACAAGGGTGCATAGAGAAAAGAAATAACGTCTTCATCAGGGGAAACTTTTTGAACTGATTGAGCAGGAAAAAAGTTTACATTTTGCTTTCAAACGTAAACCTATTTTTAATTCAGGACAAAATTTCCTTAGGAAAAAAAGAAAGGAAAAGAAAACTGCAGCTACAAATTGCTAGAAATATCCTTTCATTATGTTTCCGAAGCAAAGCGGCGTTGCTAACTTACCAAGGGCTGGCAAATTTGTCCCAAGTCCTGAATTCCTAGATCGTCAAGTCCAAGAGACTTCTTGCTCCGTGTGCGGCTCGGCGCTCTGACAGTTCCGCTGCCGCCCTTGGGATATACAGTCAAGAAATACATCGTCACGTGTTCAGGGAGGAAAATTTACAACAGAGGTTGGTCGTGGCAGAGTGAACAGTGAGCTCACAGCACGGCAGTTCAACTCGCTGAACTTTGCAGCTGCGAACAGAAAAAGACTGGGAAGCAGGGACAGCTTCCCAGCCCGCCAGCGCCCAGCCAAAGTTTTCAGGTGGCCGTGAAAAAGGAGAAAACAATGTGCCCAGCTGGAAATGTTGCCCCGAAGTCCACTCTCACTGCAAATTAGTTCACGCTTCATCTCCCTCTCGGGGAATAACCATGATGTCTCGCAAGGTTTTCAGAGACAGACAAATACCATAATCTAGATAAAAGATAGTTGCAAGCAAGCGCGGGAGGTACTGTCAAGGAACCAGGGCTTGAGTGTCAGCTCTTCCACTGACTATGCAAACGTAATAGATCCTCACTGAACGTTTCCGCACCTCAGGCTCCTGATCTGTGAAACTGTTGGACGTAGGGGGCTTCAATATGTAGAATTCTAGGAAGTGTGCGAGCTTTTGAGTCCCTGTCAGCTCAATCAGTCTAAGATTTAAGGCTGGTGGGTGTGGGTTAGCCCTTTAAAAACACAGAGAGATGCTACCTGTCTTCTGCATCATAATCTCGTAACGCTCACGAATCTATCTTTTTTAACAATAATAGATATATATCTTCCAGATGCTTTTCGGTAGTCTGTGTGAAGTGGAAACAGGTGACAGCGCAAGACACTTACTGTAGGCAAATTTTTCTCCAGTTCTACGACGCATAACCGCTCCTCCGGAGCGTCACACAGAGACCATTCACGCATCTCTTTGCTGTCAGGGGAGGAGCAGGGATTCTTCGGGTGAGCAACTGAGCACAGTCCAAGCTTTTAAAACCTAGCAGACCCTGCGTTAAAATGGTCACAGAGATCAAAACTGGCGAAGGGATTGAAGGCTTTGGTGTCAGTCTGTCTGCTCCCCGGGATGCTTATTCTGAGAAGATTTCATCCTACATTGAAGTAAAGCAGGAAGAATGCTCTGCCCCCGGTTGCCTGTGGCCTGTGAAGTGCAGCCAGCCAGCCTCTCCTGGGGAATCTACTCTAGAGAAGACATCTCCCGTGGTCCTGCTGTTGTTAAATTGAAGCTGAAGGGAAACGTGGTACCATCTCTCTGCTCCATCAGGCACGTATGTAGCCCGAGCGCGGGGACTTTCACTGCTGCTACATGAACCCACTGGGGTAGCACCTGGCTCTAATTCTATTGGGACAGCTGTGCAAAGAGCAGGACGAGGAGCGCGTGTTGCTGTTTTCCCCACTGGTCTGCTCACCTTCTGGTTTGGGCAGTGCTTGCCCATAAGTCCCCAGCTGGCTATCAGGTATCGACAGCTGACCATTCCAACTCCCAGGTCATCCATACACTGGAACTTTGCTCACACCAGTAAAGACATCCATCCCCAGAGTTACATCTACTTAAAAAGCTCCACAGCTACCTTGGTCAAGGTAGACATGGCCTTTTCAACCTGTACTTACTGTAAGTACCTGAAGGCTTTCTTCTTCAGCTATGCCTACAGTGGTTCGCCAGGGACACTAGAACAAGAGAGACCCATGAGAGTAATGCCTGTTCATTGTGTAGTGTTGATTATGTACCCTGGGATGTATGAGATTAAAAATCACCCAGGGATGGTCAAACATTGCAAATTGGAAGCTTTGAAGAGGCAGAGAGGAGGTGGGAAAGGGGTCACCAGACTTAAGGAACAAGGAAGTACAAAGCCTTGTGCCAAGGAGCCAAACAGAGGCCGAAGTTTCAAACAAGATAAATCTTCAAACCCAAGCCAACAGTCCCAAGACGGTAAAACCAAGAAAGGACATGGATGAATCTAGCATGGTATCCAAAGGATAAAGCAATACAGGGACATAGGAAGAACACAATCCATTGCAGGTGTCAGAGAGGGAACAACCCAAGTGAAACTCTGCTGGAGGCCTGCTTGGTGTCCCTGCTGCCTCTGGGACCTCGTACTGACTCCCACATATGTTTCTCTTACAGTTAAGTGAAACGTTGCAAGTAAAGCACTTAGCACCATATCTGGAAGAATGTGTATGCTCAGTCTATGCTTTTTGTTGTCATTGTTGAGAGTGTCCTGTTGCTACCAAGGGCTTCAGTTTGCTTCCTGATGGACATGTGCCTGTCTTCATATTTTTCATGGTTGCTCTTTTCTCTCCCACCAAGAACGGAATTTAAGAGGTAGGGCTTGCAGCCTCACAACACGAAGCTCAGTCTTCTCTCCAGCCCTCACTCATAACACTATTATGAGAATTATGGCAGTGAATAATGACGTAAATAGTCAGGGAGGAAAGAAAAGCATCTAGAAAGTGCACTCTATCAGGGCAAGTATGGGGACACACAAGAATTATTGATTACATCTACTTTATACCATAGTATCAAGAGACGGCAATGTTAAAGAAATAAATCCTTTCTACAAATATTTTCTCCTAGTCTGTGGCTTCCCATTTTCTTAGCAGTGTCTTTTTGAAGAGCAAACATCTCTTGATACTGATAAGTCCAACTTATCAAAATTTTTCTGATTTGTGTTTTTTGTATCCTAAAAAAATGTTGTATAAACCAAGGTCACAAAGATTTTCTCCCATTTTTCTCCTTGAAGTTTTATAGCTTTAGCTCTTACATTTAGGTTCAGGATCGATTTCAAGTTAATTTTTGTATATAATGCAAGGTATGGGTCAAAGTTTATTTTCTTTTTTTATATGGATGTCCAATTGCTCCAGCACCATTGGTTGAAAAGACTACCCTTTTTCCCATTGAATTATCTTGGAACCTTGTCAAAAATCAGTTGACCATTTAATTGGTCTATTTCTGAACTCTTTAATCTGTTCTTTGGATCGATCTATCCATCCTTGCATCAGTGTCATGCTTCTTTGATAAATCCATTTTGAACTGGGATTTTTCATGAGTCTAAAATATTCTGCGGTCCATCCCTAGCTAAGTGTCTATTGTGAACCAGGCATTGGGAGAGGCTTTGCTTACTTCAACCCTGTGTGGTAAGTATCACCATAACTACTCCATAAATAAGGAAACTGAAGCTTAGAGAGACTAAGTAAATTGCTCAAGACCACCTCATTAGTAGTAGAGTTAGGATTTGACCACAGGTCTGTACGATTCCAGAACCCATTCTCTTTCCACTACCCTTTGCCTCACTCAGTGGGAACCAGGAAAGGAACTGAGAAAGAGTAGAAGATAAAAGATGAGTATCTTTTCAACTTCTTTTGAGTCTTCATAAAACTTTTTGAAAAGTGAATCCCTAGATGGTCAGATACTCAAACATAAATGCAAACATGCAGTGATAAAGTGTTTCTTCCTAAATCCGTGCTATCTTAATTATTGGAGGCTACACCAACCTTAATATATTCTGGAAGTTATCAGTGAGCTAGTAATAACTTTATCCTATATCCATATTTTCTATAATGAAACAATTTCCCTTTTGCTTATATATACAAATGATTTCTAGTCTTGTTTTGATTTTTTTCCCCAACTCTATCGTGACACACAACTTTCTCCAGAGCTTTAAGTTTTTAAATTTCCTGGTAACGTCATCTTCACCCGATGACCCAAGGGTCCCTGACCACACATCTCTGAAATTATGTTAGCAGCTTCTGTGACTAAACAAACTCCGTGCTGGGATAATAGTGCGGTGGTGAATCTCATCAGATTAAACGTAAATCTGGAGTCCAGAGATCTGACCCAGCTCAGCCCCACCCATGCTACGTGACTGGCTCGGTTGCATAATTTCTCTGTGTTTCAGTTTTAGCCCCCTCAGGCATGTCAAGAGTAGGATAATTAATTGTCTCAAGATACTCAAAAATGTCCCATAATCCATGAGGCCATCCCTGTCCTGAGGAGACAGTGAGGAACAGAGCAGTACAAGATGTGGTATAACCAGGCTGCAGGGCTGGTAGAGTGTTAAACGATGAAACCCTCAATGCCCCAGCCTAATTTTGTTTTTCCCAGAAACCCTTTCTGAAAAACTGTGTCTGGGAACTCTTGCAGTGGTCATTCCTCGTAATGCCCTGAGTCACCCTCCCTAGACACATACTTTCTAGCATTTCTAGCGCTTGGAGTAAAACAGGACTGGGTATCTTCCAGTGTTTAAGAAGACCTCCAGCCCCTCCTATAATACCAGCTATGTCTCAGGGGGACATGGCTGTAGGCAGATCCTGCTTGGACATCACACAAAAGAGATTAGGATGAAAGAACCCAGAATGCTTGAAATTAAAGAGTGCCTGGTAAACTTGCCATTAACTTGCCTTTGCTATTTATTATTTCAGACTGTTTTTCACCTGATATTTATTTAACAAATACTTGTGTAGTGCCTAAAATGTCTCAGAAACTGCTCTAAGCACTTTACAAATTTTATCTTATTTAATCTTCCTAAACCTTCTAGGAGACAGGCTTTATTATCATCCATTTTATACAGATCAGGAAACTGAGGCACAGAGTGATGGAGTAGGCTGCCCGCATCACACAGCTAGTACATGGCAGAGCTGGCATCGGAAGCCAGGGCTGAGACTTTGAACCCGGAGTCTTTGGTTCTAACAACTATACCGTGTGGTCTCTTCTAGTTATTGAGTTTTTGCACTATGCACCGGAACTGTAGCAGGTGAGAGAAAAGAGAGAGACAGACAGACAGAGAGTCTAAGTGTTCCCTACAGCCTACAACCTGCTGGACACAGAGGACTGGGCTCATTTCCACACCTGGACAAACCAGAAGGGGACTGTGGCCCCAGCTCTGGTGAGAGGTTCCTGAGTTAGGGAAGCCCATGCTTCCGGAGTTTGTCGGGAGAAAGATATGGGAGTGTTTCGGATAGGCCAGATGTGTGCCACACAGAAGGGTGCACACAGACCTGGGATACGGCTAGCTCTTGTCCAAGACGACAGCCCAGAGGCTAAGAAAGGAGATGCATTCCCCACATCCAAAGGAAGTGCCTGGAATGGGGTCAGAGGTCATAGCCCTGTCCACCAATGGCACCCAGTCTGCCCAAGGCCCAAGGGGTAAGGGGGAACTTGGAAGGGGGAGGGGATGTAGCAAAAGAAGCTTTAACTCTAAATGAACTTGAGGAGTTTTGACCACGATGTGGGAATGAACATTTTAATTACTGAACTGAGGCTGTCTGGGGAAACTAGGGCAGCCAGGGGATTTTTATTACCTAAGAGAGACCAGAAAAGTTGTGGGATCTGCCCCCAGATTTCCATCACAGGGCAGAGGAGGAGCTGGGCCTAGAGAAGGAATCTGAAGACGCTGTGGGACTCAACATAAAGGCTTGCTTTATGATGACACCCTGCAAGTCCTGCTTGTTTATCACAAGATTATGTGTGCAAAATGCTTGGATCTGTGCCTAAAACTAGCAAGAGTTCATTTATCATAAATATTAAACAACATTAGAAAAATGCAGAAAGACAATATTTGGGGCACTCCATGGCATTATCTATCTTAAATTTAAGTTGAAGAACCATAAGTGATTGTTCACTATTTTATTCCCAGCACCTAGAAGGGTACTTGGCCCACAGCAGACCTTCTAGAAATATTTGTTGAATGAATAACAGAAAGAAGGTGCTAAGTACTCTTCACAGACCTCCTTATTTAATTTTCACAAGAGCCCACCCAATAGGGCTAGTGTGAGCAGAATTTTATAAATGTGGAGACTGGGACCTGAAAAGGTAAGTAACTCTTCCTGCTCACACAGCAGGACATGGCAGGGCAGGGAGGGACCAGCCTGCCTCCTACTGAAATCTCACCAGACACGTACTCCATTTCTGGGACACACGCTACTCTGTGGCTGTGGGTCACTTCCTCTGAGCGCAGCTAATAAAGAGGTCAGGACCAGCTTCAGAGCATGACGGAAAAAGTGTGCTAATAATGGGCTTCAGGGATTTCAGCTGAGGAGGGCAAAGCTGACTCTCTTTAATAGAAAGGTTTTGAAGCCCTTAAAAGATTTTCTTACACCTTCCAAGTACCAGATTATCAGATGATACCACAGAAACCAATAAAAACTGAGAGATGGACTCTAGTTAATAATACAGTACTGTATACTTAAAAGTGGCTGAGAGTAGATCTTAAGCATTTTCACCACACACACACACACACACACACACACACACACGCACACACGTATGCACGCACACACACACAAAGTTAACTACGTTACCTATGCGAGGTGATAGATGTGTTAATTACCTTGCTCTTGGAAATCATTCAAATTATATGTGTATCAAATTATCACCTTGTACCCTTTAAATGTATACAATTATATTTGTCAATTATCCCTCAGTAAAGTTAAAAAAATAAAATTAAGAGATGAAGCTGGAGTCTAAAGCACTGGGCAGCCCAAGGCCAACAGGCCATGAAGAGCCACAGCCATGGCTGTACAAGCAGTCAAGGTCCGCCCTGCTCACTGAGAAAAGCTCACCCAGCAATGTCAGGCAGGCAGGCTTTGCCTGTCTGGTCACCGCTGGAACCCAAAGATACCAAGGCCAGCTCTTCACACACGGTAGCAATTGGGAAGAGCGGCACACGTCTTCCCACAAGCCACCAAGGAGAAAGAAGACCTGGACACTGGATGGCTGAGAGAGAAGCATTCCTTCTGAGCTCAAGAAGTACTTCACTCCTGCCCATAAGCAGGAAACAGTGTCTGAAAAGATTAACCCTGCTGAATAGTGAGCATGAGGGGATGAGAATGTAGCCCCACCCCGCCAGGGGAGTCCTGGGGAGTGAGGAAGTCACGTGATACATTGGGTAGACTCAGAGCTAGACGTCTCAGGTTACTATTCCCGGAAATTTCAGCCAAACCCATGTCATGGTCCTGGCCCCATGCTCCACTATGCATAACCTCGAGGACTGATATATTCACTTGGCCTATAACTGTTCATTTATTCATTCGCTGATGCATTTAGTCAAATAAATACATATGTCCTGCAACCTTAACTAATACATATTTCATAAAATTAAAGGATCAAAACAACAACAAAGAAAGTGATTGATCGCAAAGAAATAAGTCAAAATAAAAATTAGTGATGCACAACAGTGGCTAGCATTGGGACGTTGTCAGGTCCTAAGTTTCTTGGCTGAATAATGCTGTTTTCCTCTTTGAACAGGACCAAACATTTGTCTATGATG
This sequence comes from Physeter macrocephalus, assembly GCF_002837175.3. Taxonomy (NCBI): domain Eukaryota; kingdom Metazoa; phylum Chordata; class Mammalia; order Artiodactyla; family Physeteridae; genus Physeter; species Physeter macrocephalus. The sequence goes on along the minus strand of NC_041215.1, from coordinate 123,983,695 downwards.
AGTCACACTCCAGCTCCCAGCAGCGCAGACGCAGGGCTGGGATTTCAGAGCGCTGGATCACCATGGCCCTCCTCAGACTCCAGCGATTGCCTAGCGTGAGAGCAGCGGGGCTTCTTAGCCCTGCTATGACAGTATGACTAGCAACACAGGCCCAACCTCCAGAAGGCCAGGCCCTTAAGGCAAGTCTCCTGGGAAAGGAACTCTTCTGAGGATCATTTGAAACTGTACTCTATGCCTTCGCTTTGATTTCTGGTGTAAAGAGTTATGTTTTTCCTTTGGAGTAGGAGGGCAAATTTTACCTCTTTCATCAGTCTAAGAAAAGGTTGGTTAGATTATCCAAGCCACCTAGGCATACAAAGAAAAATAATAACCACCGTAGCAGCAAAGAATGGGTAGAAGAGCAACGAAGTGTTTAGAAACACAGGTTCCAGAATCAGATGCCTGCACTTGAGTCCCACTTTCTGCTACTCACCAGCTGTGTGGCCCTAGGCAATTTATTTAACCCATCTGTGCCTTGATTAAGGTTGTAAGGACTAAATTAGATCATGTATAAGCACTTTGCACATTGTCTGGCACCTACTAAGCACTCCATAACTTAGCTATTACTATTAGTCCTGACCAGGGCAGGGCAATGTGCCTAATATTTTTAATTGAGATATCATTTGCACACCATAAAATTCACCATTTTAAAGTGTACAATTCAGTGGTTTTTAACTTATTCATAATGTTCTGCAACCATCACCACTATCTAACTCCAGAACATTTTCATCATTCCAAAAACAAACCCTATACCCAATACCAGTCACCCCATTCCCACTCCCCACAACCACCAGTCATCTTTCTGTCTCTATGAATTTGCCTATTCTGAACATTTCCTAGAAATAGAATTACACAATATGTGGTTCTTTGTGACTGACTTCTTACACTTAGCATAATGTCTTCAAGGTTCATCCATGTCATAACATGTATCAGTACTTCCTTCTTTTTTTTTTTTTTTTTTTTTTCTGCGGTACGTGGGCTTCTCACTGTTGTGGCCTCTCCCGTTGCAGAGCACAGGCTCCGGACGTGCAGGCTCAGTGGCCATGGCTCACGGGCCTAGCCACTCCGCGGCATGTGGGATCCTCCCGGACCGGGGCACGAACCCGTGTCCCCTGCATCGGCAGGCGGACTCTCAACCACTGCGCCACCAGGGAAGCCCAGGACTTCCTTCTTTTTACAGCTGAATAATATCCCATTGTATGGATATACCACATTTTGTTTATGCATTCATGGATATTTGGGTTGTTTCCACTTTACGTCTATTGTGAATAATGTTGCTCTAAATATTTATGTATAGGTTTTTGTTTGAACATATGTTTTCAGTTCTTTGGGGTGTATACCTAGGAGTGGAATTTCTGGATCATATAGGAATTCTAAGTTCAATTTCTCAAAGTACCACCAAACTGTTTTCCACAGAGGCTACACAACTTTACATTCTTAACAACAATTTTTGAGGGTTCCGGTTCATTTACATCCTCATCAACACTTGTTATTTTTCTGTATTTGATTATAACTATCCTAGTGGTTATGAAGTAGTTTCTTATTGTGGTTTTGATATGCATTCCCCTAATGACTAGAGATATTTAGCATCTTTTTAAATGCTTATTGGCCATTTATGTATCTTCTTTGAGAAATGTCCATTCAAGTCTTTTGCCCATTTTTTTTTTAATTGGGTTCTTTGTCTTTTGATTGCTGTGTTGTAAGAATGCTTTATACATTCTGGATAATAAAACCTTATCAGATATATGGTTTGCAAACATTCTCTCCCATTCTGTGAGTTGCCTTTTCATATTCTCGTCAGTGTCTTTCATGCACAAAAGTTTTTAATTTTGATGAAGTCCAGTTAATCTCTTTTTCCTTTTGTTGCCTGTGTTTTTGGTATCAGATCTAAGAAATTGCTGTCCTGTCCAAGGTCACAAAGATTTACACCTGTGTTTCCTCCCAAAATTTTATAGTTTTAGCTCCTTACATTTAGTTCCTTGATTCATTTTTTATTTAACTTTTGTATATGGTGTAAGGTAGAGGTTCAAATTCATGTTTTTGCATGTAAATATCCAGTTGTCCAAACACCATTTGTTGAAAAGGCTATTCCTTCCCCCAATGAATGGGCTTGGTACCCTTGTGGAAAATCAATTGACCATAATTGTATGGGTTTAATTTGGACCTCTCAATTCCATTCCATTCCACTGATCTTATATATCTAGCCTAATGCCAGTACCATATTGTTTTGAATTCTGTACCTTTTGTAGTAAGATTTGAAATCCGGAAGTGTAAGTCTTCCAATTTTGTTACTCTTTCTTATTGTTTTGGCTATTCTGGGTGCCTTGTAGTTTCATATGAATTTTAGAGGATCAGCTTGTCTATTTCTGAAAAAAAGACAGCTGGAATTGTGATAGTGATTTTATCAAAACCATAGGTCAGTTTGGGGAGTATTGCCATCTTAATAATATCAAGTCTTCCAATCTATGAACACAGGATGACTTTCCATTTATTTAGCTCTTCTTTGATTTCTTACAACAAGCTTCATAGTTTTCAGTGAAGAAGCTTTGCACTTCATTTGGTAAATGTATTACTAAGTATTTTATTCTTTTTGCTGCTATGGTAAATGGAATTGATTTTTTCATTTCATTTTCAGATTGTTCGTTGCTAGAGTATAGAAATACAATCAATTTTACATATAGTTTTTATATCCTGCACCCATGTTGAATTTGTTTATTAGTTCTAACAGGTTTTTTAGTGAATTTCTTAAACATCTCTATATGTACAATGATGTCATCTGCAGATAGAGATCTCTTTACTTCCTCCTTTTCAATCTGGATGATCTTTATTTCCTTCCCTTGTCTACATGTTTGGGGTTTTTTTTGTTTACTGAACTCTCTGGATTAACTCTGTACCATCTGTATCCTTTGTCATGTGTGGCCACTGAAGTCTCTATTCAGTTAGTTTAGTGGTTAGCTAGTGACTGGACAGAGATTTATCTTACTTAAACTCCTAGAACCAATAAATTTCCTATTCTTTACCATAGGGTTCTCTGTGTGTGTTGGGGCACACATTCAACACTTAGCAGGCAATTTACAACTCTGCCTTGGCCTTCACTTCCCACTTGCACAGAGCCTCGCAGTCAGCCAGAGGTGACAGTTTAGGGTCTATTTAAGAGTTTCCTGAGCATGCCCCTCCCCCTATGCGTGTGACTTTCTAGATTCCCAGGAAGAGGTCAGAGCTTTTCAAAGCCCCTGTGAATAGCTCATTCCTCAGTCTTTTTCTTTTAAGTTTTTATTTCTGTTTTTTGGAGGGGGGTTTGTAAGTTTATTATTTGCCCCAAACATTATTCGCTGCCTGAGGCAGTCACAAAGTTAATCAATTGTCTCTAATTGTTTCAACAAGTGCTTCTGGATAAAAAGCTTTCCTCACTGGATGAGCTCAAAGTTAAGAAACTAAAGATAGCCTTGCAAATAGTGTCTCCCATGAAACAACCAGAAAGGTAAAATAATGACAATTCTCTAGAAATGAGGCTTTGAAGGAGCTCCCATCCCTCTCTGCTCCCTCTGGTGGCTGCCAGACTACTAGATTTCAGTGCGATTTCATTTTCAGGCTGTTAATTTTTTTTAATAGATTTATTTTTTTGGATGTGGACCATTTTTAAAGTCTTTATTGAATTTGTTACAACACTGTTTCTGTTTTATGTTTTGGTTTTTGGCCCCGAGGCATGTGGGATCCTAGCTCCCCAACCAGGGATCGAACCCATACCCCCTGCATTGGAAGTCTTAACCACTGGACCACCAGGGAAGTCCCTAGGCTGTTAATTTTTAAGGCTACTGTACAACTGAAGAAGAAGATGGGAATAAGGCAACTTAATACACCATAAAGCTTGCTGTTCTTACTGAGATTCAGCCATTCTTCTTGAACATACACTTCCCAGATTGCTGCAAGCCTTTGGCTAGTTTCAGAGTTCTGAAAAAGTCAATTCTGACCACAGTGCCAGTTTTCTTGTGGCTTTTGTGGAGGAGAGAATTTTCAGAAGCCCTTACTCTGCAATTTTCAATGACCTCTCTTCTGCCTAGCATTTTGTATGCAGTATAGCATTGTGGTCAGAGCTTGGGATCTGCCAGCCAGACTGCCTGGGTTCAAATCTCATCTCTACCAGTTGCTAGCTGTGAGACCTTGCTAGGTCAAGTTCCTCAAATTCTCTGTTGAGAACTACCTCAATTTCCTTCTCCAGGAAGTAGAGATATAATAATAGTATCTACTGCATAGGATTGTCATAAGGGATTAAGAGTTAACACATGAAGAAAACCTAGTATAGTGCCTGGCATGTAGTAACTACTCAATAAATACTGGTGTTTTCGACACTGCTGTTATTATTATCTCATTCCTCGACGCACTGCTAGGGGAAGTGCTATTACTCTATCCTTTGACAAATGAAGAAAGGGGAGCAGAAAGAGGTTAAGGAGTTGCCAGGGGTCACGTAGCTAGTAGTCCTCACTGTGCTGCTACAAGCCAAGGTGCACGGTGATCCCCAAGTTTATGTCTTCCTAGGCCACTGACCAGCCATAAGAGGAGTCAGGGTCTGGTGGCGAATATAATAAAGGCTGAGCTCCACAGCTGTGAACACTATGATCCCCCAAGGACTGGAGGCTCCCATCGCACCTTTCTTGTCTCAGTACAGAGGGTCCCCAAGTTATAAAAGTTCAACTTATAATTTTTCAGCTTTACAATGGTGTGAAAGTAATATACATCCAGTAGAAACCAGACTTTAAATTTTGAATTTTGTTCTGTTTCCCAGGGCTAGCACTATATGTTAAGATACTCTCTCCTGAGGGTGGGCAGTGGCAGCTAGCCACAGTTCCCAGTCAGCCAAGCGAGCATGAGAGGTAAAAAGGAATACCTCCTTAGCTCCCGACCCATCAGGGACCCGAACGCCCTTAGAGCATGGACAGCTAGAAAACCTAGCGGGAATGGTCCAGGGGTCCTGCTGGGGCTGGCAAGGGCTGGGATGCTTCTGATATTCAGTCACGCACAAGGAGCGTGGCCCAGACCAGCAAGAAATGAAAAAGAAAAAACAGTTGGGAGGGTATTGCTCTACTCCTGGGAAGGGGACTTTAGCGGCATCAGTGGGAAGACAAAGAAGGAGCTGGACGTGAATGATTTGATGGGGTCGTGCCCCAGGCAGATCAAACCGTGCTTTGTTTGTTTTCTTCTTCTGAAATCATCTTCAGGGCACCGATGCTCACTTCCTGCCCACCACTTGTTCCGTTCAATCCCCTCAAGTGGGCAAGTGTAGCTCTGAGAGCATCACCTTCAGGGCATGGAAGGTAAGCACGCTGAAAGATGAGAGAGGACTAATGCGTCCTGCAGTGTTTAGGCTTAGAGAAGATGGGCAGACGTTGGGGAACTGAGACCTTGGGAAACTAAGGGACCAGGGTCTGCTGGATACCTGGGTTCCAGGTCACCCTCTCCTGCACTGGGGCCCTGGGCAACATCTGAGGAGGACCAAGTCCCTGTGAAGAGCAGTGAAGAACATCCTGCCATGTTAGGGCTAACTTGAGGAACTTGAGGGGCCCTGAGGGTGACCCCACACCACAACAGCTCAGACACAGGCTGCCCTTTGCTTGAGGTGAAGCACCGCTCTGCCGTGCTTCCAGACCTCACTGGCGCCTGGCAGGCCATCTAACGAGAGGGGTAGTTGCCACCCGCACCTCAAGAACTTTTTTCCAAATCACTCAGCCAGTCAGAGAGGCTTCTACAAACTACCCCCCAACCACCACTGTATACATGGAGCTGGGTGGTGTGTAGGTGTAGGAGGAATCGCCCATCAACCTACCTTGAAGCTGGACGGGGGCACCCTAGGGCACAGCAACAGGTGTGGAAAGACAGGAAGGAGGTAAAAGGAAACATTAAAGTTTGCTAGGCTGGGCAAAGACAGAAGTTGGAAGGAGAAGCTCATTTGGAAGAGAAATGGTGTGTTCCCTGTGGGTGCAAGTGTCTCGTGCTGTGCAGGAAGCTCTTAAATAGCAACGTGCCTCTGAGCAGCCATTTCCCAGCTCGCCAAACTGCTCACTCTGGACCACGGTCTCCATTCCCACATCGTCACCTGCTCTATACCTTCAAAGCCTACTTCAAGTGCCAGGACCCTGTACCACCCGCATAACCACACCTCCTCTTCCTTTAGCCTGAGACAGCTCCCCTCTCCGTTCTGCAGAGTGCTTTGCTTACGGCTGACTTATGGCTCTGCAGAGGGGCCTCTAACTATTTTGTGAAGCAAAATGTGTTCACCAGGCTACAAGCTCCTGACTGTAGGGGTGACATCTTATTCATGCTTGTTTCCCCCGCAGAACCCAGCCCAGGGCCCAATTATATTTACGTCATATATTTATTGACCTAATCAATTACTCAGTATTTGACACCTTTCTGGACAAAGAGCTTCCTCACAAGATGGCTGGTTGTCAAAAAGTTCTTATATCAGCCCCAAACTGCATCTCTGTAGCCTCTGACCATTGCTTTCCCCCTTGTGACTATCTTAGAATGCTTTCATCTTCGACATGATAGCCAACAAATATTTAAGTCAACATTCATCCCTTCCCCACCCCCACCAAAGCTCTCTTCCTCTTCTTAAACTTACTCATAGTCTGAAAGGGGTCATAATCTTGACTCAGTAACGAGATACTAGGAAGAAGGAAAAAAAGCAAAAACTGAGTTCAAAGACAGTGAATAACTTGGATTGGTTTGAGGTTTGGATGAGATCCAGCTCCCTGATTCCACGATTCATTCTCAGGGAAGAAAGACACAAGTCCTTGGAATGCTCAGAGGAAACAGTGGATTTCTGTCACCCCCTAAAAGAGCACCCAAGGAAGGACAGTTCTGTAACTGGACACAGCAGTCTGGTGATGCTTTCAGCTCCCCAGCGGTTGAGTGGAGTTTTTCTGCAGATCAATGCTACCTTAGTGGAGCCATGGAGACCTAATGGAAGCATATGTTTTACTAAACAGATGGAAGGGACCTTAGAGTTCATCTAATCCAGCCCTTCCCATTTACAGGCAAGAAGACTGAGGCCCCCAAGACAGAAATGAATTAAACAGTTCCAGATGTATCTTCAGAATCTAAATTTCCAACATTACTAACTGGGCTCACGTCCAGCCCCCTGCAATTATAATTTCAGGCAAAAACAGAATGTCTCCTCCTTCACCTGCTCCCTGATACTTCACATCCTCACCAAAGTACAGAAACTCAAGACTAGCATTAAAACATGCGTTAAGGGCTTCCCTGGTGGCGCAGTGGTTGAGAGTCCGCCTGCCGATGCAGGGGACGCGGGTTCGCGCCCCGGTCCGGAAAGATCCCACATGCCGCGGAGCGGCTGGGCCCGTGAGCCGTGGCCGCTGAGCCTGCGCGTCCGGAGCCTGTGCTCCGCAACGGGAGAGGCCACAACGGTGAGAGGCCCGTGTACCGCAAAAAAAAAAAAAAAAAAAAACATGCTTTAAATGATGTCTTCAGCTCCATTGAAGCCTACAGGTAATACAAGTTGTTGTGAGGTTCAAGTTCTTAGGTTGACATATAGCTTCATGAATGTTAATTATGTTCTTTTAATTTACAACGTATCCATACACTATATTTTTTAATAAGTATAGAATGTAATATGTTTAAAAGATCATAAAGGAAACACTGTGTGAGTGACCTCTATCAACATTCTTTCCTCCAAGAAAAGGGGAGAGAGGGAGACAGGAGAACATTTACAAGGGTTTTTCCCAGAAAAGAAGGGCATTTTGAGAAGGCTGTTCAAGCATTGTTTTTTTATGACCATACAATGTGCACAATAGACATTGCAGACCCCACTCCAGGGGTGAGTATATCTTTCGCAAATATTATTTAGTAGAATGTTTTTATACCTGACAGGTTAATGATGTGTTTTTAAGCCACATCAAAATATCGTGTATCCGTCATGGAGACCAGAACAAAGGGTGTTCTCATTGGTCAGCAATAAGCCAAAGGGCTTTTCCTGCTCTCTTTTGCCAATACAGCATCTCACTGGGGGGGACATGAGGGGAGAAATTTAAGAGAAGGACAGATGGAATAAAGTATGGCAGGAAGAAGCTGGAGAAAGAAAGTCTACCAGGAGAAAAGAAACACATGGCATGCTTCACAGCAGTTAAAATGAATACACTAGTGATACACACATCAACACGTAAATCTCAAAAATATAACACTAGACGCTGAAAGCAAATTGCAGGATGATGCATACAATGTGTCATCTATCTAAACTTTAAAAGCTTGGAAAACAATACTGTAAGTTGTTGGTGGATAAGAACATGACAGTAAAAGTATAAAAACTTGCACAGGAGTGGTGATCAGCCAATCAGGCTGGTGGTTACTTCTGGGGAGGAGAAAGGAGAGAGGAAAGAAAGGAACATAGATTTTAAAAGAGTATGAAGGTGACTTCGGTTGACCTTGTATGGTTCTGCTTCTTAAGCTGGATGGCAAATACATATGTATCTGCTAAATTATTTAGTATGTCTTTTTGTATGCCTGAAGTATTTCATAACCAAAAAAACTAAGTCAAAGTTACCCCAAAAGAACTGGAACACCTCTCCCACCTTCCTCTCTTTCTCACTATCTATTGATCTATACATGGTACATATTTTACATAATAAAATGTATATATGTATAATAAGAGTGAGAGAAGAGCACAAATAGGTAAATAAGATGATAGAGGATAAATTGGTAGGTAAGACTGATAGATAAACAGATGATAGATAATAGATGCTGATGACAGATAAATAACAGAGAGATTGATGATGATAAAATAGAGCAATAGAGGATTAAAAATTGAGCACTAGAGAGATAGAAGATAGATAAGCTTGGATAGGATTATTTTTATGTGCCGAGTGCTTTTCATGACTATCTTATTTAATACTTACAATGACCCATCTCACAGATGAGAAAACTGAGGCACAGAGAACCTATGCTCACAAAGCTATGGGGTACCAAATCCAGCCCAGGTGAACCTGCCCCCAGCACTATGCTGATCTCCCGCTCCATGATGCCACTTGGAATAAAGGGGCCAAGGAGCATTCAGAGGTTCTGGTCCTTCCTTTAGAAATCCAGAGAGAGGGGAGCTTGAGAAATTTTTTTAAAGTAAATGAAAATAAATAATATAAATAAAACAAGCTGCTCTTCAGGCAGACAGGAAAACCACCCCCCAGGATCTGTCTATCCACTGTCATCCTGATTTCTGCTCACAGCAGAGTGAGGTCTGGCCCTCTTCCCCACTGTCCCATGGAAGACACCGTGTCTCTTCATACACACAGATAACTGCAGAGAGCATCTTATTTGTCAACAGTTGTGCATCACAAATCTTCTCCCCTGTTTTAACTCACATCGGTTGACACTTCAGCACCAAAATAGAGATGCTTTTCTGCATTTACAAAACCCAAAGTCCTGTGAACAGTGATGAAGCAAGCTGGGGAGGCCTTTTTGGAGGAAAATCTACTCTCCTGGACCAAAACGAATGATTAACTGCATTGCCCCAAAGGTTCAGGATCAAACCCTGTATGGGCAGTGATTCAGCAGGAAACCTCACCATCCTGGTACCTTCACAACTATTTGTCTTTTTAAAAACCAACAGTGACGCAAAATAGCTGGAGAGAAAATACATTCTTAGAAAAATTCGATCTGAGACTGAAGTTCAAAAAATAATTCTCAAAATTCATATCTGTAGTGGCTTAATAGGCTTATCCTTATTTGAAAATTGTCTATGTAGGTTGTTTGGGATTAAAACCTTAAAATACATGCCATTTAACCATCTGCTTTGTGTTGTCTCTTAGTATTAAAGTTGTGGTTAGATGATCCATATTTTACGTTTAAATATTTGGAAACATGGCCAGGACTCATTAAGAAAACCAAACATTTAGCTCCCCATTTCCTCTGACTAATTTTTAGAACATTTTTGTCTACACCCTTCCTGAAGAACAACCTCTTAATCACACCAGAGACAGATATGTTCATTTCAATGATTTCAGTAGCAGAAGAAATGAAACTCACATTGCCAGACTATAGGTATTAAAGATGATCTAATCGAACAATTTCATTCTGCAGAAAATCTCTGAGGCACAGAGAGAGAGCCATTTTGCAGACCTACATGGAAGAAGCTGACCTTTGCTTGTGTGCAGTCTCCTGCAGGGCTCACCAACACAAGTGTTCGCCCTCAGTAATGCTAGGTTAGATGGGACATTTCTACAAGGCTTAAATTGTGTCATTTCCTTAGGCATTTTCTCCTCTTGCTTTGACCGAGGTCGATAATGCCATCCCCTTGGGTGTTTATGACTTAAGGAGTCAAAATTGCACGCTGAGTTTGATGATTATGCAACAACCTTTGTTGTTGCCGATTGTGGCAAAGAGAACTTGTGCTTTCCTTCCACTGTGTAGAGCTTTTCCTGGGAAACGACTGCCAACTGAGGGTGACAGCTCCGTCCCTTTTACACCTGGTAGGGTCAGTTCTCAGCAATGGAGCATGAACGAAAGTGATGAGTATCACATCTCAGCTACTATGGGTAAGAATCCAGTGTGCCTTATCTCTGAATCACTGCATGGAAAGCAGGATGCCTGAACCCACCATGGACTCTATGAGTGAGCAATAACTTCTACTGCGGTAAGCCACTGAAGTTTGAAAGTTTAGCTTTACAGCAACTTGCCTTATCATTAACACATGGATCAAATGAGAAACATCTCAAAAACGTAAAAATATTGATATATCCCAAGCCAGCAAACTACATGGAGGCCCTGTCTACATGTTCTGCTTCTTAATTAAATGATGAGATTGCAGTTCCCAAGGCTGTGACTTCAGAGCCCTCACCTAAGAAACAGCACGATCCAACTCAGATCAGCCCCAGGAGATGCCCTCAAGAACCACTCTGGATGATTCTGCTAAGTCGTTCAAGATACAGCACCCAGAGTGTGTCAGTATAATAGCCCCAGAATGATTTTCACCTTTTCTTAAGAGGAGGAAAGAATGTAGAGGAGATTAAGATACACAAATCACTCTGCTCTAAATGTCTAGAAGTCCCTTAAGCCCTCTGTTTTACCCCAGGAAATAATGAAAGGCTTAGCTAAAAATGCCCTTTCTTAAAAGGTTACAAGTTTTTCATGTCTGGACTTTTCAATTGGTTCCTTCAACTTCATCAGACAGATCACTATTAAGATCAGAGGAAAAAAAACCAAAAAGCCATCGAATTCACTTGGAACATAACCCGCTGAGGAAATGGCTACGTAAATACAGCCCCAGCTTAAAGCCCTCTGTTTGCTCAGCTGTGTTTATTTACATTAAATATTGGCCCTAACTAGCTCCAGTATTTACTATTCAACCCCATCCTGCTCACCTGAACTTGGGGTTCTTCGTTGAAGAGAAACCAGATGAATGAATTAAACGCTTGTGATGTGCTTATTTGCATCTGAATTCACTTGAACCCCCAAAAGTTTGTTCCAGGGGTTCCCCAAAAGTTTGACCTCAGAGACTTGAAGCTTCAGCCAGCCTTGAAGCAAAGGCCGGTACTTTTCGAATGTTTTTTTTAGCACTGGAGCCCATATTTCTAGGGAGAGTTTACACAGAACCCAAATAAATGAAATAGGCAAATTCCCAGCTGCTATAATTGAAGCAGGGTTGGGGGTCCCAGAGATCCCCCCACCTTTGGGCCGCAAAGGTACCTCTGATTCAATCCCTTTCTGCTAGCAAGAAAGAAACCGAGGCCCAGTGACATGCCTATATCCACTCAGCAAGTGAGTGGCTGGGCCAGGACTGGACAGCATCTCCAGGCTCCCAGCCCGATGCTCTTTCCAGACGGTGGGCTCCTCCACACACGGCTTCTTCTCCAGTGTGTTCACGCATTCTCTGTGTCTTTGAATTTTCTTCCTAAGTTGGGAGATTTCTACAGATGCTTGTCTTCTGGTTCTGAGGTCAATTCATGCAGCCATCTCTGCTGAAAACACCCAGGGGCCTGGTGTACAGAAGTCTCACACAAAGGTGGTCAGCAGGTCCTCGGCATGGGAGCTCTCCCCATGAGGTGACAGGTAGCGGTGTCTGCACACTCAGCTACCCAGCTCGTCCCTTTCCTTCTTCTGGTAACTGTGGTTCATACAAGCCCTCGAGAGCTCGCATGCTGGTTCTGCAAGCAAAGAAACACCACTTCTTGGAGATAGAACGGCTCCTGGAGGTCATCTAGATTCTGCACCAACTGCCTCATTTTACAAATGGGAAAAATTTATGTCCTGGCATTTTTATAAACCGAAGAATACTTTAGAGATCTAAATAGCCGTGTCTGCCAGGACACTTGGAATAGAAAGGGGCTTCTCAAGGTGAGTGTGATGCATGAACCACCTATTGGAATTACTAGGGTTGCTTAGTAAAATTGTATATTCATGAATGGAGTATGAATCTGCATTTTTACCAACCATTTCAGATGAATCTTCTGCAAATGTCACTGGAATAGTGGAAAAAGCATAATCATGGGAAGTAGACTTGTGTTCAACCCAGCTCTTCAATCATCTAAGTAGTATGTTGGACCAAACCACTTAAGCTTCCATGTGTCCCATGACAGGGCTGTGATGTTCTGGGGGGTAGTGGTGGGCAAAATCCTAATAAAATACTAACCTAGAAGAAGGAGCTTCCATGTCTTCTGGGAAGGTTCTCTGACCCCTCTTCAAATACCCTGAGTCAGTTAGTTCAGGTCTCTGGACCAACTCCCTACCGGAGCGGAGTGGAGCCCTTCAGGGCAGCTGACCTGTCTCCATCAGTCACACGTCAGCTTCCTCCCCGCGGGCACAGTCCTGAGGTTCTGATTCCTGGACTCAGCTCTATCAACCTGAGGCTGTCCGAATGAATCTCTTCTCGGCCGTCCATTTTACTCTCTCCTTTCTTCTCAGGCCTAACTTTTTTTTTTTTTTTTAACAATAAGGCATGCTCATAAACAGTAAACTGCCAGACAGATGTAAACCACTGTTATTATTACTATAAGCCCTGAAGGAGTTGTAAGAGGCAGCTTACAACTCAGCTAGAGAGAAAGGCTCCACACCTGAGCCAGAATTTAAGATGGAAGCTGGTATAAGACCATGTGGAAAGTGGTGAGACAGAGAATCACCCAAAGATGCTCTGGGTTCAAATGTAAGACCTGAAAGCATAAAACTCATGGAAACAAACATAGGCAAAACACTCTTTGGCAGGGAGTCATAGCATTCATGGGATCCTGGTTTTCATCTATTTGCAGGACCAAAGCTGCAGGAAGCTGAGAGGTCATCTGAGCCTAGTGCCTCTTTTTTTTTTTTTTTTTTTGTGGTACGCGGGCCTCCCTCTGCTGCGGCCTCTCCCGTTGCGGAGCACAGGCTCCGGACGCGCAGGCTCAGCGGCCATGGCTCACGGGCCCAGCCGCTCCGCGGCATGTGGGATCCTCCCAGACCGGGGCGCGAACCCGGTTCCCCTGCATCGGCAGGCGGACGCGCAACCACTGCACCACCAGGGAAGCCCCTAGTGCCTCTTTTAACAGCTGAGGGAAACAGAAATCCAGAATGTGACTTGCCCAAGGTCACCCCAGCTAGTAATTGGTGGAACCTGGAGTGGTCCACCTCCTGGGCTTCACCACCACTTCACCCCACCCCACGTGGTCCTTCTCCAACGGTTGAGAACATCCGGGTCAAAAACAAGTTTATCTCTACTAAGATGTAACTGAGGTAACTTGACCATACACCCCAGTTGTGTGGGATGATTCCAGTTTACATATATTGATAATTATTAACGGTATTCCGTTTCATTACCAAAAGGGTCCCAGCTTGAACACCACATTACATGGTCACCCAAAGCTTAGGGATCTGATTACGATTCTCCCCATTCTCCCTCAGTGGTAAAAATTAATTTGTTTCTGAATTCTAGCTTTCACAAAATTTTAGAATCCTATTGCACAAAACCCTGCAAACTGGCCATCCACAGGCCAGGCACTGCTCAGAACTGTATTTGGAGACTGTTTCAAAATTCTCTTAAACGGTTGAGTTAGCATTTTTAATTTGAGAAATGTCACTTAAAACCTGGATTGGGCAACTTCTTTTGGAAACTTAGGTCTGCTTCACGGAGGCCATATTTCCTCCTGACAGCAATTGCCTGTCCCAGACTCTCTTTCAACACAGCTCTCACTCCCACCAGACCGTGTGTTGCTTACACCTTAACTTCCTGCTGTGGGGGCTTTCAAGTCTGTGGTCCCTACATTTATACAAATTTATACATGCTATAGGTTGAACTGTGTCCCCCGCCAAAATTCATATGTTGAAGTCTTGACCCCAGTATCTCAGAATGTAACCTTACCTGGAAATACGTTTGCTGCAAATATAACTAGTTAAGATGAGGTTTTTAGGTTGGGCCTCTAATCCAGCATGACTGGTGTCCTTTGAAAAAGGGGGATTTTGGACACAGACACATATACGTAAAAGAACACCACGTGAATACGAAAGCAGAGTTCAAGGTGATGTGTCACAGACCAAGAAACACCAAGGATGGCCAACCAGCAAACCACCAGAAGCTAGGGGAGAGGCCTGGGACACATTCTCCCTCAGCCTCCAGAAGGAACCAGCCCTGCCCAGACCTAGATCTCACACTTCTGGCCTCCAGAGCTGTGAGATAATAAACACCTCTTATGTCACCCAGCTTGTGGTATTTTGTTTGGCAGCCCTAGTAAACTAATACATTTATATAAACTTACATAAACCTGTGATTCTCAGTCAGGGGCGATTTTGTACCCAGAGAATTTGGCAACGTCTGGAGACATTTCTGGACCTCACAACCTGGGGGTAGTGGTCCTACTCTCATCTAGTGGATAGAGTCCGGGGATCCTGCTAAACATCCTACAAGGCACAGGAGAGACCCCAGCAACAGAGAACTATTCAGGTCCAAACGTCAATAGTGCCAAGATTGAGAAACCCCGAATTAGTGGACCTTGATCCCCTCCTTTGTTTCCTGCACAGGCAGGGTCAGATTTACGCCCAGCTCACAGGTTAAAAAGACAGAAGCAGGGGCTTCCCTGGAGGCGCAGTGGGTGAGAGTCCGCCTGCCGATGCAGGGGACGCGGGTTCGGGCCCCGGTCCGGGAAGATCCCACATGCCGCGGAGCGGGTGGGGCC
>NC_041215.1:123948554-123968333 GCF_002837175.3 Physeter macrocephalus | reverse complement strand
ACAACAGGGAGAGGCCCGCGTACCGCAAAAAAAAAAAAAAAAAAAAAAAAAAAGACAGAAGCAGGCAAGAGAGGCACGCTCTGATTTAAAACCACAGCAGAGCAATCGGGGGTTTGTAAAGTGCCTTCCTAACTGTGCCAGCCCATTTCTCACTATCCCTTGCTCCACAATTTTTCATTAGGCAGCTATTTGCCAAGCCCCGACTGTGTGCCAGGCATGGTGCTAGGGGATGCAGCAGAACACCAGGCAGGAACAACCCTGTGCCCCTAGGGCAGGAATTTTTTTTAAAAAATTATTTTGCATGCATTCATTCATTTAATCCTCCCCAAGTCCTATAGGATATGATACCATTATCCCCATTTTGCAGATTTATGAAATGGGGGTTAATTAACGTGCCAGCATTTCAATCCTGGCATTTTCAGAGCCTTTATTTTACCCTTATATCACACTGACATCCCAGCAGGTCAGTAAGCGGAACCTCAGAACTAATGTCCCCTCTTTCCATCCTGTCATTTTATCCCAGGGCACGCCTCCAGAAGCTCTCACTCTTTGGTCTAGAAACTCTGAAAATGCCCATTATCACCTCTTTTGTCATGCTGATCCCAGCGTGTTCTGTCTGGCAAAAGGGACTGAGACTAAGTGTAATCAAGATCCTCTCGTTCTGTGAAATTACCAGGCTATTCACGTCGCACATCGTGAAGCTGGAAACAGGAGAAATTATTCCCAGGCTTTCAGCCTGATGCATTCCTTCCTTATTCAAACTCTCGTTACAAATATTTGAGAAATTGGTGCCGTCGGCTGTAAATGGACACTGACTTCATCTCACCTCAGTTTTCCCTCAATAGACTAGGGCACCACGTCCCGGACATCACACAGGGGTTACATTTATATGTAAATAACAAATGCTGAGGCAGGATTCTACAGGGCAGTCAGCAGGGACCACCTCTCAATTAAGGAGTGGGACTTCTTGTTCCACTGCAAGGGCTTCAAATAGGGGTTCTCCTGTGTGACACTTACCTCTCAGTGTTCTCATTGCCCCTCCTGTAAAACAGGGGAAATAATGACCCCAATACAAGTAACATGCTTGCAGCAGTGCCTGGCACATAGTAAGTCCTCAGTAAGTGTCAGCCATTAATAGTAGACAACGGCTTCCGCCCTGGGTGATCTTGATCAGCTTTCTGATCTGTAAAATGGGAACAATACATGATACCTGCTCCACAGCATCAGTAAAACTTTGTGAGACTTAAGTGGAAACGCTGATTCAAAATCAATTTGTAAATTGCAAGTACTATACTAACCGTTGACTTTTAAAAAAATGCACAACGTGAGAGGTGCAAGTTAAGTTTTATTTGGGGCAAAAGGAGGACTGAAGCCCGGGAGACAGCATTTCAGATAGCTCTGAGAAACTGCTCCAAGGAGGCGAGGGGAGGAGCCAGGGTATATAGGAGTTTTGCAACAAAAGGCCAGGTAGTCAGGATGTCGAAAAATTATTGTTAATTAAAGAAAACCAGACATCTCAAGTTAGGGAATTTAGCGCTCTTCTGTGTATGGGAAGATGCAAGAGTCTGGGCTCACTGAAATCATTCCTTTGATATGCACCTCGGCTCTCTGGGGCCAGTATCCTGTATTTTCACATCCTGAGTTCCCTCAGGGCTCACCACAGGGAGTGGCTGCCGTCTGAAGGCTGGCTGCTAGATGGCAGTTATTCTTTCCTTCCTGAGTTTCCTCAGGGGTCACCGGCCCACGTGGAGGGGTGCAATCGCTGATGACTGTAACATCTTTTGTTTATTGATATGGCAGGAAATATTACATTTATAAATATTCCATTCCACTTATAAATATTCCATTTATCAAAATGGAAAGGTATTGGCGTCCTGGTTCTCTGTGAGGGATGCAAATAAGGTCCTAGCTCCCACGTAGAGGCGTTAGCAGGAAATTCAATACAGAGCTCTACCCCTTAACCCCCAGACTAAGTCCTGAAACTCACCAGATGTGTTCCAGAGCTCTCACACACCGACCCTTCTACCGCCTGACTTGGCCATGTCTCTTTCTACCTCCAAGATGATTTTGTCTCAGTGCCCTTCCCCGTCACTGGGCATTGCCTGGAGCCCTACCTGGATACTCTGAGAGATTTCAGTGACTGTACATCTCAGGCAAATATTCTTGAAGCCCTATTCCTTTGCTCTCCAAAAGCCCCATACAAATATTCTTACCCTCCGCTGAAGCTTCCATCCTCCACAAATCATTAGTTTCCTGCATCTATAAATAAAGTTTTGATTCTCCAGATAACCTGCTTACACACAATCCAGAGAAAACCATTTCAGTCCCTTGCAAAGATGGTCCTCCCCCTCCACTACCCTCTAAAAATGCCTTCTCGGAAGATGGACAACCTCATAGCCAGCCAGTCTCTTAGTCTGGGTAACCCAAGTTCTTCTCTAACCTGGGTTCTCCAGAAGACGTGCTTCTGTGAGAAAACACTATTTGGGGAGGGCTTGTGGGAGGCCCCAGACACCCTAGAAATGATGTAAGTGAACCTAAATTTTCCTAGACGTCCAAGGATTCAATCCGAAGGACTCAACATTGTCTAGGAAACCACAACCCCCAAACTCCCATGGCCACCCAACCTCCTATGCACCTTGGTTTTAACTAACTCTTGATGAGAAAGAGACCATTGCAGAGGGCTACCATTTGGAAGGGAAACAATGGAAGCTGGCACAGCAAAGTGCTTTCAAAAAAGACAAACTGCATCCACTATTATATTATTTGTTCATTCTGTCTTCTAGGTTGGCTCTTCGAGAAAAGGGCACATAAAGCACTTATGACATTTGGTGCATTGTCTGGTTTCTTCTGCCAGGATTCATCAGGGCCTCCTGTGAACTAGGTCTGTACTTCTCTGTCAGTCCGGCTCTACTGGGCACAATGATGGCTTGTCTGCTGTCCTTTGCTTGTGTCAGAGCTGGGCAGCTTGCAACAAGATCACCTGAAGACATGGATTCTATCTGCCTAGACTTGGACTAGCTGGCATCCAACCAAATGTGCCAGAAATTTGTGGAAGAAACAAATTTCTTTAAGAAACGCAGAGTGTAAGATACAGACTAATCAGGTAGAAAAGCAAACATAGGCTTCTCTCCTCCTGTTTAACAAATGCAATCCTACAGTGTTGTCCTTTACACTAGGATTGGTCAGAACTTGTCTGCATCGGACTGACAATTACCTGTCCTCCCATTAACAAGTTAAAAGCAAATGAGGCCTGATAAACAGAACTCCAAGGCGAGCCAGGAGTCCAGCAGACTCATGTGGTCCTCACCAGAGTGAAGAGTGGGTGCGGGCCATCCTAACGTGATCTGGAGAAAAGTGAGAGCACAAAAAATTCTTGAATTAAATTAATTCCATCAAAGGAAGGGCTTTGCAAATACCAACAAGGCATGTTCCGGTTTTCTGCTGCTGCATGACAAACCACCCCAAACAGTAGTTTAATACAATAACCATCTCATATAATTTATTACGTGATGCTTGCAGGGTTGACCGGGCTCCAATAGGTGGTCCAGCCCCACTTGAGGTCCCTCCAAGGATGCAGTCAGAGACCATCCTGAAGGCTCATCCCCTCACACAACTGGTGCCTTGGTTGGGAAGGACCAAACAGTTGGGGGTGAATAGCTGGTAATCCTCGGACATCTCTCTCTACCTCTAGGTGGTCTCTCCACATGATCCCTCCCCGTGTGGTGGCTTCAGCGTAGGATGTTCTTCTTGTGTGGCTGCTCAGGGCTGTGAAGGCCTGGGGAAAGGGAGCAAGAAAGAGACCCAGAGAGAGACAAGAGAGCGAGGTGGATGCTGTATTGCCTTTTATGATGTAGCCTTGAAAGTTGTGCAGGGAGGCCTCCACTGCATTCTGTTGCTTAGAAATCAGCCACTAGGGAATTCCCTGGTGGTCCAGTGGTTAGGACTCCTTGTTTCCACTGCAGGGGGGCACGGGTTCCATCCCTGGGCGGGGAACTAAGATCCCACGTGCGGCGCAGCACATCCAAAAAAAAAAAGATATCGGTCACTAAAATGGCCCATAGTCAAGGGGAATTAGACCCACTTGTTGATGGAAGGCATGTCAAAGAATTTGCAGACATGATTTAAACCCACCACAGTGATTTCCAACCCTTACGCTACGGAATCACCTGGGGAGCTTTTGCAACTCCAGCTGCCCAGGCCACATTCCAACCAAAGTAGAATCTCTCAGAGTGGAACCCAGGTAAGGATTTCTTACCATAAACCCAAGTTTAAGAACCACTGCTTTAGACAATAGCGGTATTCTTGTTCAGCATGCAAAATAAAAAACCTACCTAAAACTTACCTCTAGTGGTGCACGGCAAACCTTTAGCAAACCTCAAATCACCTCTAGTGATTCTCCACCTCCACAAACCCAGTGCCAGCCTTTCGCGGTAACTATTTGTAAATGTCTTCATGATGTTCTGAATTAAAATTCACAGGTAATATAACTTGCCTATACACATAATGTCCAAAAATATTACTATATTAACCTAGCTATCATTAAAAGGAAAATAGAGAAAGGTAATTTGTAACATAATTATAGGCATATCATTAAGTAAATATTCAGACATTATGATATTATAGGCATAAGGCAATCAGAATGCTTGCACTATATGCAGACTCACCGTGAATGTGACAGCTACGAATGCAGACTGACACGAATACATGTGCACTCAAGTGCAAAAATCAGCTTTAACATCATTAGTGTGATTTTCTAAAAATAAAGCAACTGTGTTCGTCTGCTAGGACTACTATAATAAAAGACCACAATCCAGATGGCTTAAACAAGAGAAATGTATTTTCTAATAGTTCTGGAGGCTGGAAGTCCAAGATCAAGGTGTCGGCAGGTTTGGTTCCTTCTGAGGCTTCTCGTCTTGGCTTACAGATGGCCATCTTTCCTTCTATATATCTGTGTCCTAATTTCTTCTTATAAGGACATCAGTCATCCTGGACTAGGGCCCACCCTAACGACCCCATTTTAACTTAATTATCTCTTTACAGGCCCTGTCTCTAAATACAGCCACATTCTGAGGTACCGAGGGTTAGGGCTTCAACATATGAATTTGGGGGGAACACAATCAGTCCATAAGAGAAACTAACTCTTGGTAAAGTTCTAAACAGAACAAAGTAGTATAATCTCCCCTCAGTTTTCAAAGTAATTGCATTCCCATGAAATTTACTGTATATTATTAAAACTATGCCTTCCCAACAAATCCACATTATGTTTATATGTAAAATAGGGTTGGATTCTAGGCTCAGCTCAGTAAAAACAGGTTTTCCACCTGTATGAATGTCCCTTTGGGCATTTGATAATTGTAAAGGCCAAGAGACAATTCATTTGTGCAGGACTGTGACACAGTCAGGCGCCTCCAGCTTCTTCCTACTAAATGCTAGTAACACTACCTCAATCACTGTGACCCGAAAAATGCCCCCTATAGGGCAAAACTGGTTCCATCGAGGATGTTTGATTTAAAGGAACCCAAGGATAAATCGTAATCAGAATATTTCTCTTGTCGGAGAAGCATCACCATCCCCCTACTTTATTTGCTTAGTAAGATTTGATTTTGTGATCAGCTCTTCTAAAACCGGGGGCAAACTGTTACTGAGTTCAATACTTGAGCTTAACTGCAGGGCTATCTGACACATTGGAAATCACCCAAGTCAAAGAGCATCCCAAACAAAAAATTGTTTTGGTTTTATGCTGTTCCAAATTAGCCACACTGATGCAAATCTGTCAGTTGGTCTAATACATAGTCTAAAGTTGATGGCATGCAATAAGGGAGTAGAATTTCTTCCCTTATTACACTCTTGGGGAAAAAAAATAAGCTAAATTTGCCATTGATCTAATCTCCTAAAAATGTTTCAAAGCTTGAATGGT
Organism: Physeter macrocephalus; assembly: GCF_002837175.3. NCBI lineage: Eukaryota > Metazoa > Chordata > Mammalia > Artiodactyla > Physeteridae > Physeter > Physeter macrocephalus. The sequence goes on along the minus strand of NC_041215.1, from coordinate 123,962,416 downwards.
AATTTGAATTTTTGGTATGTATATCCATAATTGAAAAAAGATCAAGAACAATATAAAGAAAAGGCTTCATTGTTTAATGAGTAATATCGTGCCCCAAATCCCAGAGTGAATCCAGCCCAGATTTGCCTGACTCCAGAGCCGTTCTCCACCTCCACTCAACACCAGATGGATGGGATGTCTGGGAAAAGGATGAAAACAAGGCAGGCACACAATGGATCATGTAGTATTTCTCCAACAAACCTCGAAAGGGTTCTCATAGCAGATGGAGCATGAAGGATGGTCCCCCCAAAGCACCTCATCTTCCATCACCTTTAGATTTCAGTTTATATTTGGACAAATTTCACTCATATTTTCAGTGTCTAGGTCGAGGGAAAAAAACATACTAAAACATACGTACTTCAAACAGTTGGGCTGAAAAGAAACTTTAAAATTTTTAAATGTTGAATACATTATTGCTTTAATGATTAGATTTTATTGATAAATGGCCTGAAAATCGACATTACTATTCCATGTTTGGCTCTTCCCTTCTCCAGAACACAAAAGAGTTGGGTCTTTTGAGACATGCCAAAGGAATTATATTTTTGCACAGCTGGAGACAAGACTATTCCACTTGACGAGGTATTGTCCACCAAGACCCCGTCTGTTCCTGCTCCCAGCATTCAGGAATTTCTTCCACAGAGAGAAATGAGTAGGGAACAAAGTCTTAATATTGTTACCTCCTTTTAACTGATTTTCCTTTAATTACAGCTATTGATTTATTTACAGCATGAGAGAAATTATTTATGGTTGCGTCTATATGTTGAAAGATAACAGACACCTTCCAAAATATTAGCTCAAATAGTTTTTATAGTTTCCATGGCCAATGTGAATCATAGTGCAAGAGATGACAATAAGAGTTTGACCCATTTTTTGAATAAATGAATGGCTATGACAGATTAAAGCACGTAAAAACACTGGAAAAGTCAAAATGATCCGTGATGGTGAATATGATGACAGACATGACAAGAGTTTCATCTGAATATTATCATCTAGGGAATAGAAATGGGGGTTTTCTTTTAGCAAAGGAATTCAAAACCATGTGTTTTGGATAATCTTTTTAGTCACAATTATTTGTATTTTGAGTTATTGAATGATTCTCAAGTCTGGCCAGAAGAGATATTGTTTATATACCATTAAATGTATGTTACACTACTTTGTATTTTGCAATCTCTTCCTGAAATCCCAAGAGTCCCCACCACAGATTCTGTCCCTATCATACTGAGAAGGTCGTAACAGTTTAGAATTAAAGAACAGGATCTTTGCCAATGGTGTGTAACCATTGCTCTCAGAGGTCCCACAGGTTTTCCTTGTGACCCTGAACCCATAGGATCATTTGTGTACACGTTACCCAGCAGGGGTTATAAATGCTATAGGAGTTCAGAGATGACAGTAATCAAATAACATGGGATTTAACTAATCCCTTTTTGCCCTCCACTTCCATCTTCTCTGAAAACATTCAGGGATGCTGTCCATGATTGATTAGATCATGTGTGCACGGCCGATTCACCTAGGTCAATGTCATGAGAAAAATACCCGAAAAGTGTTCAATTACAATGCAATCATTATAGTCATAATGTATTCAAACTATTATGATAATTTTACAACAGCCAAATGGAATTTGAACCGTGCAACTCATCTTCCATCCAGGTCCTTTTTATTATGCATGCCCCATTGACCATTTGGCAATGGATTTATGGCAACCGTTCAACATTATGTGATAGCTTGCACTGAGACTACCAAGGGAATTTGACATAAAAGGAAATATAATGGTTCATTTGTGGGCCCAACATTCATAGATTCCCAAGACTTAAAAATTATTCTTCCATTCAGGACACATTCACTCAGCTGCTATGTTCCCCACATAGGACTATATAGCAGATATCAAAAGGCGAATAAGGCTTAGCCCTTTGAGAAACACATCACTGAACCAGAAGAAAGACAAGAGGACAATGACCTATAAAATAATGCTGACTGTCCCATATGGTAGTCCTAGCCAAATGTCGCTCTTGAGTACTTGTAATGTATTTAGGCTAAACTGAGGTATGCTGTAAGTATACAACATACACGAGATTTCAAAGAATTTATTATATCTTATTGGTAATTTTTACATTGATTACATATTGAAATGATATTTTTGGATATATTGAGTTAAATAAAATATATTATTAAAATTGACTTTGCATGGTTTTTTTTTACTGTTTTAATGTGGCTACTGGAAATTTTTAATTATGTATCTGGTTCATGTTATATTTCTATTGGGCTGCACTGATATGATGTATGTGCTATATGTGTGGTATGTATAGAAAGAAAATTGTGCACAGAGGAAAAGGCAACAGATTCTGCTGGGCAGAGATTTTGACATTTAATATTGGTCTTTAAGAGATTTCTCTGGAGGAGGCAAACCTTGAGGAGAAAACCAAAATGGAAGAAGCATGAGCAAAGTCACGGAGGCCTTAAAGAGCTTGGTGTGTTTGTGGAATGGGAAGCAGGTTAGCATGTGTGTGGGGTGACGGGTGGGAGCAGGTAGCAGGAGACAGGCTGGGAAGGCATGTGGAGGCCCACATGGGTAGGGTCTTATTTGCCATGGTAAAGAGTCCAACTCCATCTGTGGACTAAGGAGCATCCTCAAAAGTCTTTAAGCAGGTGGTTGACATGGCCAGGTCTTGTTTATTCTGGGAGCAGAAAGAAGAGCTTGAAGAGGGAAGAAACCAGAGAAGAAAGACTATTCGAAAATTACACCAGGAATAATGAGAGCTTGAATAAGATCCATGATGGTAAGAGCAGAGAGGAGTGAGACTTGATAGGTAATTTTCAAAGCACCCAAGGATATGGTGCTTGCCTTGAAATCAGAAGCACAGATTTTTTTCCCCAAGCTAATGCTTATTTTCTATCTGCTAAATGCACTTATTATCAACCAATGACAAAGAATAAAACTGTTGACAATCGTATTCATTCTTGGATTCTTTTGATTTTGAACCATATTTAGATTCTTTAGGGCCTTCTTTTCCCCATTCATCCTGAGTCCACTGAGGACTGTAAGAGCAACTACTTGCTCAGCCATCCCACATGGAGCACTTCCTCTTGAGTCAGGCCCTCCTTTTTTCTCATGCTGTGCTATCGTATTGTTGAAAAAGGCTAATCCACGTGGCCAGGCCTGGACTTGAATTGCTCTTCACTTCCGCTTTCCCTTTGCACAAAAAAACTGAAAACTGAAATCTGTTCTGTGATTCCTCTCTTGTTTACATAATAGCTACCTCTGTCTTCTGTCATGTTTTCATTTTCCCTCGGGGAGAAAATGCTACTCTCCCCAGGATTCATGAGAAAAAAATGAGGAGTATAGTTCAATCAGCACTAGTCAGAAGCAAAGCTTGGAGTGTTCCAAGTAAGTAGCAAGTGATGAAGCTAATGAAAATGTTAGTGGAGGCTAAGAAAGAAAGACAGAAGGCACCACCACAACAATAGTTTATCCCAATAAAAGGAAGTGGGAAGGGAAAGAGAAAAATTTACTTTTATCGCAAGAAAAATAGTAGATGAAGTAAGTGGGGGAAAAATCCCACAAGACAGCCACTGGCTACAGCTATAAAATTAAGAATCTTCATTTTTTAAAATCAGACTATATCTTTGCTCTTAAGAGTCTACAATATGATTGGTATTATCTTCAAATCTTCACAACACCCTTCTGAGTGGAACCTCTCAGGGGGTCATGCATAGCAAAACGTGATACTGAGTTATAAAGAGGAACATTCCATTTCTAGCCATCTCAGTTTATGACTCAAGTAGTGAAACCACATGGTCTGCTCATAAGGAAAGTGTAGGGGATTCCATTCTCTAAAGTAAACATTCAAAAGAATTCTGAAATCAGCTACTGACCAGCCAGAACATCTTTAAAAAAAAAACTGCTAGGGGCTGGGAAGCTGGAAAATGCCTAAATCCATCAAGGTTTGTTGGTTACAAGGAACAGAAATTGACTCCTGCTACATTAATTTAAAAAAAAAATACTGAAAGGTTATAGAATAATTCACAGAAACGAAGGAATAGCAGAGTGGTCAAAATTTCAGAAAATCCAGGAATCAGGAAAGCTCTGGAGAGCTAGGTAGCAGCAACCAAGGAACACTCCATTCAGGGCACTGCCATCAGGATTCATGAGTTTAACCAAATTCTCTGGATTATTCTCTGTGATATCCACATGCTAAGAAGAGAACGTCTTACCAGTGTAGCTTGGATCACCCATCCACTTCTGTCCAGGGAAGAAAGAATTCCTGGACGGGCCATCCCTCCAAGCCTGAAAGCAACAGAGAAAATGTAGTTGAGTCCCCCAAAGGAAGAAGAAGGGGTGCTGTGAAGGCAAAAACAGGTGTCCTCTACAGGACCCGTGCCATTTCTTTATTCATGCTCTTCGCTATTCTAACTCTCTCATCTAAAACCTCCCACCCTCATGGTCTACCTTCAACCCACTTTCTTTAAGAAGTCTCCTCTGGATACTCCAACCCTTATTGACCTCTTCCTCTTCTTAACACATACAAGTAGTCATTCACATAATCATTCACTTGACAAATACTTTGGGGTCTTCACTATGTGCCCGGTACTCTATTGGGTACCCATTCTGCAACTGATAGTCTTGTCTCTCCTCCCCGTGATATTCCAGGTATAACTGTTCGTATCTGAAAACTCGATTTAAGACTTAACAGCATTTCTTGGTTGCTCATCAGTCTTTGATACCATGATAGGGATCAAGTTTGGGCCAAATGCTACAACCTAGATATCAGGCTCCGAAATTTTTTTCGTAACTATATGATACAACTAATAAAACCAAAGTACTCAGAGATAATTTCAAGACAGATCAATTCTAATTCTAAGTGATAAAAGCAGAGACCCTCAGTTTACATTTAATTTGTAGTTATTAATCCATTCAATAAACAAATATTATTGAATATCTTTACTATATAGGACACTTTACTAGGCAGAGCTGATATTCAGCAGCATACACTGGTACACTTGGCTCAGTTGTCGAAATAGTGAAAACTCCCATGGCTGGCTGGTGAATAGCCACTGTCCCGAGGCTTCAAGTGCGCCATCACCACCCTAGCCATCCCCAAATCCTATGGCACCTCTCCAGGACCCCTACATTCCCACAATCCAGTGACTAACAGTTAATCTCTGGCACGCGACTCTGCTCTAACCCTTAGGCCAGTGTCTGTTCTGATAAGTACCCTGTCATCCCTGTTGATAAATATTTTTAATATCATTTTGGTTCTAAGTACAGGAGTGGATACAAAAATGGGCAGGTCCTAAGGAGCTTATGTGTGGAGTACTACCAGCAATAAAAAAGAACAAAGTGGATGAATCTCAGAAACATTGTGCTAAGTGAAAGAATCCAGGCAAAAAAGAGTGCACACTGTATGATTCCATTTATATGAAGTTCTACATCAGAGAAAAACAAACTGTGATAATATAAATCATCCATGGGATGAAATGGAGAAGAGGGTTATTGATTGGAAAGGGATCCAAAGAAACTTTCAGCAGTGATGGAAATGTTTTATAGAGGAGGGGTGTTTAAAGTCTGTTCACTTTATTGCATGTAAATTATATATTTTAAAAAGCGCTTACTGTCCAATAAGGAAGATAATACCTCCAAAAATTAGTTTAATACTGGTCAGAAAGCCGAAGTCCCACAAGAGAGGCATAGCTAGAGCCTGCATAGCCAAGTGTTATAACCACCCTCTCTTGGGTTGTACAGCACTGTCTGGATTGAGATCTTGTTCTTGTGACAGGAAGAGTTATTTTAGCTCCCTCAGTTTTCTCATCTGTAAAATGGTGACAATAATAGTAGATACCTAAGAGGTTGTTGTGAGGGTCAAATGAGTTATCCATAGAAAGCATTTAGAACATATGGCACATAGTAGGTACATAATTAATGTTCACTATTAATAAAATAATTATTGGATTCCAGAGGAGGAGGGTCATGTTCAGCTGGGAGGGCACTGAGGAAGCAGCTTTTGAGCTGAGTTTTGAAGAACTGTTTATACAATGTGGGCATGGGGAGATGGGAGGAAATTACATACATGTCACTCACCTGGGTACTCCATCCTAGAATTCTCTTCAGTGTCACTTCCTCATTATCCCTTTGGCTACATTACCGCCCTCTCTACACGCCCTCAGAGCTCCCAATACTCTCTTGTACAGCACTTATTATACTTGCATTTAATCAATAAATTAATTGATTAATATTTAAGTATTTATTCCATGTGTATCACACTTCTCCAGCAGACCAGAAGCTGCAGGTGGTCAAGAGGCTTACTTTTACAGACCCAGGTCCTAGCACAGAAACTTGCAGAAATTATTATTATTCAATAAATTAATAAATACATTATTTATCTTATATAAATCAAGTTATCATTTTACTCCATTCACCTCCATTCGGAGTATGTTTAGTTAACTGGTGGGCTGGGATCCCTCCATGAGCTTAAGGGCTAGCTCTGCCACTTTCTCCAGGTGAACGCGGGGCAAGCTAGTTCTTTATATTCTAATCTCCTTATATGCAGACTAGGGTACAGTAAGAGTTCATCTGCATAAATTTCTTGTTACATATAAAGGAATGTTTGTAAAGCATTTTGCACATTTTGTGATGTGCCTATCACATAGTAAGTGCTTAAAAAATGGTAGCATCAAGATCATTCCCTTCACACAACCTATAGAGTGCCATCACTCTACCCATGATGCCGTTACGCATCAAAATGTACCAAAACACTCCTGACTGTATGACTCCTCCTTCTCAAACTCCTCCCCCGCAACTCCCAACTGACAGACTGTGGGATAAGGCTCAGTATGCTTTGTCTCCCTTGTACGTATCTTGCCCAAGAACGCGTTGCAAAAAAATCTACTCCGATACCAACCATTTGGCTTCCCATTCCTTTTCCAACCCCAAGATTGTATTTTCTAATTTTTCCAATAGTGAGTTAGTGAGTTTTGCAAAAGGGTTTTAGAATTTACAGAAATCTCACACCCACTCTATCTCATTTTACATTTAAATCAACCTCATTATAACATTTTTCAATATGAGATTAGAAAATTAGCAAGAGGTAATATAATCCATCCCAGGACACAAAGAGAGCAAAAGGAGTAGGGCCAGGATTTCAAATGCAATTCTTCCAGCTCTGACCCTTACATTCTTTGGCTTCTGGCCTAGAAGTAACTTTCTAGAAATTTCTACTGTAGGAGAAGAATGATATTTCTGAGTGTCTTTCAGTCTGGGTATGATGAGGCCCAATAACTGATTCCTTCTGACCCCAGGTCTAAACTCCAGGGAAATCAGATGGTACTTGATAAGCACAGCCTGAGGCTTCAAGACTTCAATTAGTCACTGTCCTCGTATGAATTTTCTGGAGCAAGAACTCAGCTGAGTCAAGTCCAAGCTCCAGCAAGTAAACGTCATTGGAAAACTCCCACCTTGAAGAGGTGGTGAAACAGACTGTCACATTAGTAGAGAAAAATAAAGAACTGCGTGTAACAGCCTCCAGAGTTGACCATATAGGATCATCCAAACATTGCTAGACTCTGCTTCTATTTTTTTCTTCTGCATCACATTTTATTAAGATCCAATGAGGTGGAGTTATTTCCTTTTTTTACCCTTGTTAATTATCTCCTTGGGTATATATATATATATATATATATATATATATATTCAAGGCTAATTGTAAGAGTTCTTTTTACCTTAATAAGGATACTATGTGAGGAGATAAATGTGAAAGTACCTAGGATTTTCAAGGCACATATGGGTACTTAATAAATGCTTATTAACTTGGAATTTGCTGAAGTTTCCTTCTGGGGCCTTTCAGCTTTTCACAGCAGACACCAAGGTCTGCTTTTGTCCTAACGCTACCATGGAACTAAATATACCCAGAATGCAGAGTTCTTTTGAAGCCTTAGTCCATTGCCTAAGGATTTCTGACACATTAAAATACTATTAAGTAAAGTTTCAAAGTCAAAATAATCAGACTGCTTTTCACCACAAACCCTGGAGAAATAAAACTGCAAACAACTCATTAGAAAGGCTGAGAAAAAGCTATCTTGTGGGCTGGCCAAAACAGTGTATTGCTATTTAGAATTTTCTCTGGGATGCTTTCTCTCTAAATATTGCAAGAAAAAAATCAGCTGTTTCACACATGGAGATGTCTAAAACCATTGGCTCAAATTTCACACACAGAAACATTGACAAGCTCCTTCTCTCTGAAAAGAGAAAGGCAGACCAGACTGATGCTTCCCCATTTGCATTTCCCTCTCTGAGCTGCCTTTCTGAGTAAATGCCATGATTTTAAAATGAAGTCTGTTTTTTTTCCACATCCAAAATGTCTTTATTTGCACTCTGGAAATGCTGACATCAATTGCCTTACAAATCCAGGGGGGGAAAAATACCAGTTAATTGTAGTTGAGAAGACTGTCGAATCTCTAATAATGGTAGGCACAGAGCTTGCCAGCACAGCATCCGTTGCCATAGTTACCTGTGAGGGATGACAACAACTGCATATCACTTAGCTAACTGATCCCACATGGCACCTTAGTGATTATTAGAGAGGGATCCGATATTCCTCTGGTGAATATGTGAATCAAGTGAAATGACCCCTGTGAGCAGGGTTTTCTCAGGGGGGTTTTCCCTTCCAGATACCAACAGAATGATCACTTGATAACTCTTAAAAGCAACTTTCAACCTTTTCTTTTGGAACAGTTTAGAAATGCAATGTCACAATAATTGACCCATTGAATCACTTTGGACTATATAATACCAGCTGTGCCCACGGCCAAAGAGGGAAAAGCATGTTAACGTGCGTTGTTCTATCTTACACAATAGCAGCAACCAACCAAATTGATCTTTTCCCTTAAATGGTTAGTTTCATTCCAAATCAGTTGTGGAGAGAATGAATCCAAGTGCGTAATTTAGTAAGTGTATATTTTACTAACTTAAATGAATGAAACACACTGATGCATTTATTTAAACTGTTTATACATGTAGATGTGCCCACAATTTAAAGATCCTTGGCAGCATTTACTGAGCCCCATGCCCCTTCCATCGAAGGAGAGAGCTGAGAATCAGAAATAATCTGCTCAAGGTTGACCTCGCTTGTTCCAGAAGTTTCATGCAGAGCCATTCTCAGCTCCTTAGAGGCTCTTATAAGGGAAATAGGCACGAGAGTCCAATCTCTTTAAATAATGTTAAATTTATTATTTAGCAAGGAGAGAAGGATTTAAAGTCTTGATAAGAAAAATAATGCTCCCAGCATATAAGACTAGATTGTGTTGTTAAAGGAAATACACCCATACATGCACACACTTTCTGTGGTGAAATATACTAGAAGGCAACAAAATACACTAGGAGCTTGAGGTATAGTGCCTCAACTAAAATGTTCAGCGCTAGACACTCTACATTTTCCAAGAGGAAGGGTCCCCACAAGTAGCTAGAATATAGGAATAATTTTTTTAAAGATGGAAAACCTAGATTCCCACAAAACCCTGCTCCAAAAATGTACAGAAGAGAAACCCTTTTTGGCCAAGAGCTGCATGGTGTTTTTGCTTTTCAACCTGAAAAACAAAGATAGTGCAAAGGGGTATTATTCTTTCCCATCTGATACAAATTTGGGGGGGGGGAGAAAAGTGTGCATACACAAACATATCTGCAAATCTACAAAGGCATAATGTATTCATAAGCGTTAGTATACTACTGTGATTTGAGTCCTAGGATTTAGTGAGTCTAATATCTTTTTTCTGTGAATATTTCTCAGCTGCCTGGGATAACCTGAAAGTTTCTAGCCTCCTTTTCTCAGTGGCTCCCTGTCAGAGAAAATAACGGAAAATGAAATCAAAAGCCCTTATTTCATCAGCTGACACAGGCGGGACAGCGGAGGGATCACAGGCTAAGGCTGGCAACCAGCCCTTTTTCTCTCAGAGGAAAATTACCAGAACTCTTTGCAGAGCGGCCGCAGAGCAGCCAGCAGCGCTGCCTGGTGTTCTCCTCTCCTCTGAGACTGAGCAGACAGAGCTTTATAAACAAGACGGCAGAGAGAAGCCAGGATTCCACCCCGAAGCAGAGCAGGCCACCTCCGACCAGGTGGTCCTCGCACCACGAATGTGGACATTGAACAGACAGCATGAAACACTAATGGCAAAAGCACCGCCTAGAACAGCCAGCTGTTCCTAGCATAGCTGTGACACTGGAAGCCAGCAGAATGGCCCTTGTGGCAAGGGTGGGTACTGGATTTTTCATAATACGGTTGTGGAAATGGAAGCCCCCAAGAAACCCACTGGCTTATCCAGTCACCCGGCGGACATGAGTCAGTGTCACGGTGCACTCCCCTGACTCTGCCCTCCGTGCATCTGCTCTGGGATTGCAGAGGTGCTGGAGCCCACGGGACTCCCAGGACAGAGAACAGAGAGGAGGAAAGTCAACTGAATATTATATTGTATTGTAGAGATAATAGAGACATCAGTCTATTGCCTGAGGTCATATTAGTTATGAGCCTTATAAGGGCAAAGACTTCTGACTATACCCTGCTATACTCCAGCTCCTAGTAGGAGAACTAGCTCAAAAAGGTGCCCAGAGTATATGACATGAATGAATGAATGAACAAATGAATGAATGAAACATTACCTACTTTTCCTCCATAACCAACCCTAATCATAGAAAAAGCTACATGCATGTGTGGCGGGGGTGTGGGTGTGGGTGTGTGGCTGTATTTCCATTGATTTCCAGCTTCTGAAGTACAGTTGGCCTTCTGTATCCACAGTTCTGTATTTGCAGATTCAACCAACTGGAGATCAAAAATATTCAGGAAAAAAAAATTCCAGAAAGTTCCAAAAAGCAAAACTTGAATTTGCTGCATGGCTGGCAACTATTTACATAGCACTTATAGTCACAACTATTTACATAGCATAGCATTGTATTAAGTATTATAAGTAACCTAGAGATGATTTAAAGTATACAGGAAGATGGGCATAGTTTATATGCAAATACTATGCCATTTTATACAAAGGACTTGAGCATCCTCGGATCTCAGTGCTCACAGGAATCCTGCAATCAATCCCCTATGGATACCGAAGCAACTGTACTAAAACCCAGAGGAAAGATATTGTACTAAAGGAAGATACTATACTAAAGCTGAGAGGAAAATATGATCTTTGTCTATGCATATAGTTAGACCATGAAAGTAAAATATGGTTTGGTGAAAATGTCCTACTAGTTGGAGATTTTGAGTCTAGCAACCCCATGGATAAACCATATATCTGAATATTTCAGTATTCAATTCGTATCTTCCCTTTGTGTGTAGGAACCTGAGCCATCCCTAAGAAAGGGCATATGGGGAAAACCGTACCAAGATCAACACTCTGGGGAAAGGGCTCTTAAGACACCACTGGAAGGAGAAAGGCAGGCAGCTAGCTATCAGCTGGCAGCTGCAATAGAACTGCTATCTGTTGGTCCCTGAAATGCAACCACAGGTATCCTACCACCATCATCATCCACTGTCTCCTGGTAAACCCCTCAAGTTACTTGTTATCCCTCCTCCTCTCAGAAACACTTCCTCCCACCAGCTACATTTCCTCATATGAATGCTCTCATTCCACGGATCACATCTACTCTGGACATTCTCTTTAACTAGACTTTGCCCATATTCCAATTTCAGGTGAGGGATGCACCCCTTCCCTCACCCCTGGCACTTTGGAGCTACCACCCCAAAAGGAATGCAATTGGTCTGGAAGAGGAACCACTGTAAGCCATTAGCCCATTTCCAAGCAGACTCTACTGAGTGAGGGAGCTTCTACTTTCAGAGCTACCATAGCAGGACAATCTCCTGGGAAGATCATTGTCAATGACACTGGCAGCCAGGTTCCATGTGCTCTTGCCTCCACCATGATCTTCTCTTCTTTAGGCTAGAGCATATTTCAAGAGTACCTTTTCCAGGCTGTATTCACATAAAGGGTAAAAAGACACAGCAGTGAAGATTCTTCACCTATAATTGCTTTCCCAGTTTAGGTAGGTCAACAGTGCTACTGCCCACTCTCCCACATGGAAAAGCCAGCATATTTCCATACGTCTACCGAGCACAGCCAAGTAATGTGCTTAGTTCTCAGGAAAAATCTAGCTTTGGGATTTTAATAATGGATGTCTGAATGGGTTCCAAAGGCCCTTTGGGGTTGCCAAGGTTATGTTTTCTTGCAGTCTTCAGCTGAACAGGCTGAAAGGGAAGGTTCCTAAGAGCTGGGAGATAGTATGAAAAGGAAAATAAACAGAATGGAGAGACAGCTGGAGTGTGGATGCCCGAGTTCCTTCTGAACTTTGTACAGGGAGACCTCACATGTTCTCTTCTCTTCCTTCAGAAGCAGGGACAGACGGACATGGCCCTACCTCATGGCCAGACGGGAACCCCAGCTTGCTTTTTGAAAACCCATGGGCATTTTTCTCTCTGGTCCTGAAACTGATACACTAATATCGAGAAGGATAGCCTTCTTTTCACTTCCTTTCTGTCCTGATTATCACTCTCTGTGCTTTAATCTCTTCTAATTTCCTTCTTCTCTCTGTTTTTCATAGCTCTGTTCTTAGCCCTCCATCCCATTCTCACCAAAGTAAATGGGAAAAGAATTCTCAGGAGGGGAAAGAAAGTATAACTTTCTCATCACAAAAATAAACTTTTGGTGTTTATCCTTAGAGATTATCTTAAATAGCATATGTGTTTTCACTCATTTGATAACTGTCAAACTCAGAGCAACAGTCAGCTCTACCCACCACCAGTCCCTCCCATCAGTAAACTTACACAGCCCTCTTAGATAGCCTCATCCACCAGAGGGCAGACAGCAGAAGCAAGAAGAACTACAATCCTGCAGGCTGTGGAACAAAAACCACATTCACAGAAAGATAGACAAGATGAAAAGACAGAGGGCTATGTACCAGATGAAGGAACAATATAAAACCCCAGAAAAACAACTAAATGAAGTGGAGATAGGCAACCTTCCAGAAAAAGAATTCAGAATAATGATAGTGAAGATGATCCAGGACCTCAGAAAAAGAATGGAGGCAAAGATCAACAAGATGCAAGAAATGTTTAACAAACACCTTGAAGAATTAAAGAACAAACAAACATAGATGGACAATGCAATAACTGAAATGAAAACTACATTAGAAGGAATCAATAGCAGAATAACTGAGGCAGAAGAACAGATATGTGACCTGGAAGACAGAATGGTGGAATTCACTGCTGCAGAACAGAATAAAGTAAAAAGAATGAAAAGAAATGAAGACAGCCTAAGGGACCTCTGGGACAACATTAAAAACAACAACATTCACATTATGGAGTCCCACAAGGAGAAGAGAGAGAGAAAGAACCAGAGAAAATATTTGTAGAGATAATAGTCGAAAACTTCCCTAACATGGGAAAGGAAATAGCCACCCAAGTCCAGGAAGCACAGCGAGTCCCATACAGGATAAACCCAAGGAGAAACATGCTGAGACACATAGTAATCAAATTGGCAAAAAAACAATTCAGAAAATGATCATAGGAACATATGTATCAATAATTACCTTAAACGTGAATGGATTAAACGCTCCAACCAAAAGACACAGGCTTGCTGAATGGATACAAAAACAAGACCCATATATATGCTATCTACAAGAGACCCACTTCAGACCTCAGGACACATACAGGCTGAAAGTGAGGGGATGGAAAAAGATATTCCATGCAAATGAAAATCAAAAAAACAGCTGGAGTAGCAATACTCATATCAGATAAAATACAATTTAAAATAAAAAATGTTACAAGAGAAAAGGAAGGACACTACATAAT